>NC_088200.1:25381598-25715228 GCF_028769735.1 Zonotrichia leucophrys gambelii | reverse complement strand
CCAACTAGTCCTGAACCCGTCTCGTCTAGTACACCTTTCCCTCTTTATCCTCCTCTCCCATCATCACCCAATCCCTCTTCCTCGGAAGATGAGCAAAACGTAACTGTGATAGAAAGGAGAAAGAGGTATGCAAGTGAAAAAGATAGCAATGGTAATGAATCAGGGACCCCAATAGCCCACAGAACCCGGAGTCAGTCAAAGCTTGCCCCAGTTGTAGATAGGAAAGGCATAAGCAAACAAAAACGGACTGTGATTGCCCCCTTGCGACAAGAAGTCAGAGTGGAAGGGCCAGTATTTGCAAAAGTGCCTTTTCTCCCTGCAGACTTAGTTATTTGGAAACAGTCAGCCAGAACTTATAGAGAAAATCCTGATAAAATGGCACAAGTAGTAAAAATGGTTATGAAAACTCAAAATCCTGACTGGGATAACATACAAGTAATATTAGATACTCTGATGGATTCTACTGAAAAAGAAATGGTACTTAAGGCAGCCAAAAGAGAGGGCAAGAGAAGATATTAGAAATGGGCTAGTAACAGGGAATGTGGATGTGAATTTCCCAATTGAGGATCCAAATTGGGACCCTAATTTATTGTGCAATATAAGGAAATTGGGGAAGTATCAAGAGTGGATCCAAACAGGAGTTCAGAATACTGTGTCCAAAACTATAAATTGGTCCAAACTATATGAGGTTCGACAGGAAAAGAAGGAATCTCCCACTGCGTTTTTGGAGAGGCTTAAGGAAGTAGCAAGGAAATATACAGACCTCCAAATGGATACAGAACAAGCAAAGGTTCAGCTCGCTCTCATATTCTTGGGCCAATCACAGGATGACATTCATAGAAAATTGCAAAAATTAGAAGGAGAGGAATTAAGGAATTTGGATAAGCTACTTGAGGTAGCCTGGAAGGTATATAACAATCGGGGAAAAGAAGCTAGTAAAAGGCAGCAGCAGAATCTTTTGGCAGTAATACAGGGGAAAGGGAACCCAAATTTCAGGGGGCGTAACAGGAATGGTTGGGGTAGGAGACCAGTTACCCAGAGGTTAAGCCTGAATCAATGTGCATATTGCAAAGGGATGGGACATTGGAAGCAAGATTGTCCAGAATTGTTTCACCAGGACATTCAGTTCCAGCAGGGAAACGCTGCCAAAGCCATGGTGTTAGGAGAATATAACTAGCTGAACCTGTGGAACAGGTTCAAGAACTCGCCACAAATATACAACAGAATTTAATCCACCAATATTTCCAGTAAAGAAACCAAATAGGAGAATATAGGTTAGTGCAGGATTTGAGAGCAATAAATAAAAAGGAAATTTATCCAGTGGTAACAAATTCTCACACATTGCTAATGCCTGTAAAGGAGATATATAAGTGGTTTACTGTAATTGATTCAAAATATGCCTTTCTTTGCATACCCTTTGACAAAGAAAGTAGGAAACTGTTTGTCTTTGAGTGGAAAAACCCAGGGAACAGAAGAAAGACCCAGCTCACCTGGACACAACAAGAACTCGCCGACCCTATTTGGAAGCTAACTGGCAAAGGAACTGGAGATTTGGACCAAAAATGGGCAAGTAACAAGAGACCAATTATTGTTGCAGTATGTTGATGATATACTAATAGCTACAGAAGAAAAAGTATACCTGTATAAAGGTAAACACTGAGATTTAAATTTCACAAGGCACTGAAAACTAGGTACTAACCATATCCAAGCTATTTGTGCTACTCCAGAGCCCCAGAATTTACATGAGCTGCGAGTCTTTCGGGAATGGCAGGATGGTGTGGATCATGGACTATGGACTGATTGCAAAACCCCTGTATGAAGCTCAGAAGACTCAGCCATTCACCTGGGGCAAACCACAGAAAGAAGCCTTCCTAAAATTGAAGGAAGCACTGACAACTGCTCCAGCACTAGAGTTACCCGATGTGTCTAAAGATTTTCAGCTGTTTGTATATGAAAGGCTGCGCCTAGCACTAGGAGTCCTGACCCAATGTCTGGGAAGCTGGAAAAGGCCAGTGGGCTACTTTTCCAAACAACTCGACAACATAAGTGCCGGGTGGCCCCCATGTCTGCGGGCAGTCGCAGCTACTGTGATCCTGATACAAGAAGCCAGGAAACTTACTACGGGAAGGCACATAGATGTCTATGTACCACACATGGTAACCACTGTCTTAGAACAAAAAGGGGGCCATTGGCTATCTCCCAGCAGGATGATGAAATTCCAGGTAGTCCTGACGGAGCAGAATGATGTCACATTAAAAACAACTAACCTTTTGAATCCAGCTCTGTTCGTAGGTACCACAACTGAAGAAGGCCCATTAGAACACAACTGTGTAGAAGTAATAGAGTACACCTATTCAGCAAGAGAAGACCTGAAAGACGTCCCACTAGAGCAACCGGAGTGGGAGCTGTCTACAGATGGGAGCAGCTTCGTGGAAAACGGAACCAGATACGCTGGATATGCGGTAACAACAATCAATACAGTAGTGGAGGCAAAGGCATTACCACCAAATACATCTGCCCAGAAGGCAGAACTGGTTGCTCTAACTAGGGCACTAGAATTAAGTGAAGGGAAAAAGGTAAATATCTGGACTGACTGACTCAAAAAATGCTTTTGGAGTGGTGCATGTACACGGAGCACTGTGGAAAGAAAGAGGATTGTTATCTTCTCGGGGTATGCACATTAAACATCAGGATGCAGTCCTGCAATTGATAAAGGCAGTACAAAAACCTGAACAAGTGGCAATCATACACTGCAAAGCACACTAATCAGGAAACTCCAAAATCTGTGAGGGAAATCGAATGGCAGACTGGGCAGCCCAACAAGTTGCTCAAGAGGTACAAACAACGATGGCAATGATACCTTTGAAGCTTAATGTATCCCAATTCAATTTGCCTCCAAAACCAAAATATCCAGTAGAAGATGAGAGACTGGCAAGTTTGCTAAATGCACAAAAGAATTCAGAGGGATGGTATGTGACTGCACAAGGACAAATAGTGATTCCCCCCTTGATAATGAGAGAAGTTCTACAAATTAAACATAACAAATGTCACTGGGGAGCAGAGGCATTGGTAAAATTGCTAAAGCAGATTTCAATTTCAGTACGGATGTTAACAACGGCAAAATCAGTAATGTCAAAATGTGATATCTGCTTGAAAAACAAGCCGGTGGCCAGGCGACAGGCACAGCTAGGAAGAATTCGGGTAGGAATAGAGCCAGGAGACTATTGGCAGGTAGATTTTGTAGAACTACCAAGAACTCGAGGATACAAATACCTGTTAGTGGGTATTCTCTGGGTGGCCGGAAGTCCTTCCCTGTCGCACGAACCAAGCAAAGGAAACAGTTAAGTGGTTACTACAGGAGATTGTTCCCAGATTCGGGGTACCCCAGATAGGGGACCCCATTTCATAGCTACAATAGTAAGAGAGGTAAGTAGATTGCTGGGGATAACTTGGGACCTCCACACACAGTGGAGACCCCAGTCAAGTGGACAGGTAGAGAGGATGAATCAGACACTAAAAAGGCAAATCAGTAAATTATGCCAAGAAGCCAAATTGCAGTGGCCCCAGGCTTTGCTAATAGCACTGCTGCGGATTCAGGTAAAGCCTAGGAGTGGGATGTCAGTCAGTCCTTATGAGATATTGTACAGGAAACCACATGAATCTCCTGAGCCTAGCCCATATGTACACATCACAGGAAAGCAGGAAGTGTATAATTATGTTCTGTCTCTCAGGAAAACTTTAACTCGGGTCCGGAGTATACTCGTGTGGAATAGACCCCTGACTCTTGAGAACCTGGTTCATAACATACATCCAGGAGACGAGGTGTACATCAAGAACTGGTACGAGGAACTGCTGAAAGAAAAGTGGAGTGGACCCCATCAGGTACTACTGACCACCTTTACAGCAGTCAAAGTAGCCAGTGTGGACCCCTGGATTCACTATACCCGAGTGAAGAAAGTCCATCCTGGATCACAGACTGTATAAACTCTGGAATTAACAAAGGCTGAAGATAAGACGTGTTTATTTGCTTTCAGAATGCTATCAGTAATTGTGCTAATGTTATGGTTATTAATATCTTTAGGATGTGGAATGCAAAATGATCAACTAACCACTCTTCATTCTAGAATGAAGAGAGAGGCACAAACAGAAACACAGGTGATAAAGGTTTCTAATGCAGTTCGGGCTGAGAATGTAATGATTGGATTAGTCAAAGATTTTGCGAAAATGCAAAACACCAGTCGAGTAACTGCCTGTCTGCCATTACCAAAGGCAGCAGGAGACCCAGTAAACTGGGGAATCATAACATCAAAACTACCTGAAATACAAAAGAACAAAACAATTACATATAAACATGTACCCGAACTGAGGCAAGTAATCAATGAAACTTGGGAGAAAATAGGAACATGGATGAGACCCATGAGTGAGAAAAACTGTGTTCTAAGTGATGGCATTCTAGGAACCCCTAAGGGAGAATCAAGAGGCATCACATAATGGCAATGCCATTTACCATACTATAAAAAGATTATAGAAAATGTTACAGAAAACACTCTGGTATGGAAATGTGAGGCCAAGGATCAGAAAGATCAGATAGAGCCTTGGGACAGTGCGTGGTCTGTGAGTGTTTTTCAAAGATTCCAATATATGGCAAACACCCCTTGGTGTATTAAGTGGGAAGGCCCCGAGAATGAAACAGCTCCAGCAATAACGAACACTGACACTAGTAGCAGAACGAGGGCAGACAAAGTAAGTTGGTGGACATGTAATAAAACTTACGACTGCACTTCAGATGATGTAGGGATAAAACAGATGCCACCCCTGGCAACAGCCCTACAAATTGGTTGTGCTTGCAGAGGGATCAAACATAAACAAGGCAGAGTGAATTACAGAGTAATTACAGGGTGTACCAGGGTTACAGTCCAAGGTCCAGGACAATTTGTATGGGCAGCAAGTGATGGCACCTGGACAACACATCTGCCTGTAGGCGGGAAAGTAAAGGCGATTACTTTAGGCCTCCCAACCTTATGTCCAGTTTGGAAAAAGTCCCCATTTAATGGAAAATGTGAACTTCTGCAGATAAGAGCAAGACGAAAATCTAGACAATGAAAATCCAGATGACACTTAGCAAGAACCCTCTGGTGGAGTGAAATTTGGATGGGCCCTAGAGTCATTGCTTGGTCCTATAGCAAATTATCAGAGTAGAGAGATGCTGTACAAACTTACAGGTCAGGTAGGTAGACTGGCAAAAGTCACCTGGGAAGGATTTAAAGAATTAAATATACAAATACAAGCCACCACAAAAATGACTTCACACAATCGATTAGCCCTAGATTTGTTACTCCTGAAAGAGCAAGGAGTATGTGGATTTTTAAAGGGACAGATCATTGCTGCGTTCATATCCCAAATGTAACTGCAGATGTAGAATATGACATCAATCAGTTGAAACAAATACAGCATGAAGCACAAGAAGAGCAAAAGGATTTGGCTACAAGCTGGTTAGGAAAAAGTCTTTAAAGGATTAGGGTGGAATGTGAATTCATGGATTAAATCTATCATTGAGAGTGTGATACTCTTACTAATTGTATTCTTAGCAATTTGGTTAGTTTACAGCATCTTAAAGGGAGAGATACAGAAGAAAACGTCCTGGAACCAGAGGATAATAAAGGCACTAACACGAGATCCACGCCCACCATCTTCTGGTTCTCCAGTTCGTAATAGCATCCGCGATAATGTTTACATCAACCCTGGATTTGAAGAATCAAGTACGAACTGAGGAATAAAGGACTGTACCAAGTGAAAACATTTACGCCTATAGTGAAGTGAAAATGCTTTCAAAGGGGGGAGAATGATATTGGAATCCTGGAAAAAGTTAAAGATAGAATCTAAAATGTTAAGCTTTGTGCTTTCCCAGATCAACTGCACCTGCGTAAGCAGTATGATAAATTATATAATTGTTAGATGTGATGATTGTTTAGTAATTAAATATAATTATTATGTAATCATAAGAAGGATAATGAGAAACTATGTTGGAAATTCAGAGGGGGGCTAAATTTAGGTATACAATAGAACAATATAAGTTTAATAATTAACATGAAGGTTATATAACAATAGAGTATAAAAACATGATCATTTTGGATGTATGGTTGGAGTCAGATTTGGGTTGAATATACCCCTGACACCCAGAGCTCTTAATAAAAAGCACCGCATATAATCCCTCCGTGATTATGTGTTTTTGAACGCTAACAATGGTATACCAAAAAAGACACCTCTCCCTAAGCAGACTGAAGAAAGACTTATAGAAGTGACAAACTGACTAAAAGCCCCATGTTTAGACTCCCTCTGTTGTTGGTTGGAAGGAAAGAAAGGCTATGGAAGGGTTTTAAATTTCATTATTCTTTTTTAATTTCATTAATACATTTTTCTTTGTATATTTTAAAGTTTTGACCCTGTTTTGCCTTTAAAGTGTTTTACTTCTAATCCTTATCTCACCCCACCAGCTTTTTAATTATTCTTTCCCCCTCCTCTGCTCAATTGTGGCAGAGGCGAATAAGTAAAGGACTTTTTGTACCTGCACTGAGTGGGTGCATTGGCTTTTAGCCAATGTTAAACCCACAACACTATCAGATTTTACTTTACTTACTATCACTGTAAGAACATTTACATGTTTCAAAGCAAATAAACCATTCACTAACAGTAGTGAGAAAAAGTTACAATTATTTGAGGTCCACATTTACTGAGTTCTGTCCTACACTATTTCCAAGAAAAAAAGTGCAAGACAGAGGGTGACAAGAAAAAAGCCCAGTCTGACAAATTTCTACAACTTAGAGAAAGCAAAGTCTAAAAATCAAGGAAATGCAAAGAACTGCAATGGTTTTGGTTGCAAGGAAAGGCTATTACAAAAGCATTAATGGTTTAAAACAGAAAGAAAGTTAAAAGCCTTTAAAAAAAATTAAAAATAGTAATGAAAGAAAAAAAGTCAAAAACCAAATACCCATCCACCTGCCACCAACACTCCCCAAAACAAAAAACCCAAACAACCAAGCAACCAAACACAAACAAAAATAAAAATAACCAAGCAAATGGGGACCACTAGAAAAAACACTACTAAAAATTACAAAAATTTTAATCCTTGTCTTAGCTTTCATCATCCCCTTCCTCTTCAGAAAAATGTCTCTGAACATTTCTGTTTGCGCTAGTTTTAATGCTACATTATGTAATGCTGCATTTACAATTAAGTGTTTTGTGCATTTACAATTAAGTGTTGTTGCATTTGACTACAAAAGCTGTGCAGCATGAAGGGAGATGCAGGCTGAGAACACACATCCTGTAATTGCTTGAAAAGCACACTTACCAGCAGGAGCAGGAGTAGGAGCAGGAGCTCTACCAGCTGGTTGGGGTGAAATGTGAGGCTGAAGAAGATCTGTTTAGTAAAAGTAAGTCATAATAAGCAAGGAAATGCACAGAATGGAAAGAGTTACGGTTACAAGGAAAGGTGAAAATGTTAATGGTTTAAAACAGAAAGACGGGGAAAAGCCTTTGGTTAAAAAGAAAGAAAGCAATTAAAAGAAGTAAAAAAAGAAAAAATAAAAAGTCAAACAC
Organism: Zonotrichia leucophrys gambelii; assembly: GCF_028769735.1. Classification (NCBI taxonomy): domain Eukaryota; kingdom Metazoa; phylum Chordata; class Aves; order Passeriformes; family Passerellidae; genus Zonotrichia; species Zonotrichia leucophrys. Next base: position 25,707,632 of record NC_088200.1, on the reverse strand, counting down.
CCACCCACCCACCTCAACCACTCCCCAAAACCAAAAAATTCCAATCAACCAAGCATCCAAACCCAAACTAAAACCAAAAAACTCCACAAGGAGATAGGAGCCAATAATAAAAAACATTAGAGTAATAATTTTAATCCATGTGTTAGCTTCCACCACCCCCTTTCCTCTTCTGAAAAAAGTCTCAGAACATTTCTCTTAGCACTAGTTTTAATACTCCCTTATGTTTATATTTAAGTATTGTTTGCCCAGAGAAGCTGTGCAGCATGAAGGGAGATGCTGTCTGGGAACCCACATTCAAGTGACTTTAATTGCTTGAAAAGCACAAAGCACACTTACCCACAGGAACAGGAGCAGCAGCAGGAACAGCAACAGAAGGAGGAGGTGGAGGAGGAGGTGGAGGAGGAGCAGAAGCAGGAGCAGGAGGTGGAGGTGGAGGAGGTGGTGGAGGAGGAGGAGGAGGAGGAGGTGGTGGAGGTGGAGCAGCAGCAGGAGCAGGAGGAGGAGGAGGAGGTGGTGGAGGAGGTGGAGGAGGAGGTGGAGGAGGAGGTGGTGAACCACCTGCTTCAGATTCAATGTGGCGGTGTGAAGATTCTGTTTGGTGAAAGTAAATTGTAAAAAACAAGGAAATGCACAATACTGGAACGGTTGTGTTTGCAAGGAAAGGCTACCACAAAATGTTAATGGCTTCTAACAGCAAGAAAGGGAAAAGCCTTTGTTAAAAGAAACAAAGAAAGGAAGAAAGGAAGGAAGGCAGGGAGGAAGGAAGGCAGGAAGGAAGTGGCGGAAGTGGAGGAAGGAAGGAAGGAAGGAAGGAAGGAAGGAAGGAAGGAAGGAAGGAAGGAAGGAAGGAAGGAAGGAAGGAAGGAAGGAAGGAAGGAAGGAAGGAAGGAAGGAAGGAAGGAAGGAAGGAAGGAAGGAAGGAAGGAAGGAAGGAAGGAAGGAAGGAAGGAAGGAAGGAAGGAAGGAAGGAAGGAAGGAAGGAAGGAAGGAAGGAAGGAAGGAAGGAAGGAAGGAAGGAAGGAAGGAAGGAAGGAAGGAAGGAAGGAAGGAAGGAAGGAAGGAAGGAAGGAAGGAAGGAAGGAAGGAAGGAAGGAAGGAAGGAAAACAAACAGTAATATTTAAAAAAAATTAGAAACAAAACACCACCCACCCCACTGCCAACATTCACCAAAACCAAAAAACCCAACCAACCAAGCAACCAAACCCAAATAAAAATAAAAAAAACATCCAAGCAAATGAGGTTCAGTAGAAAAAATGTTACAGTAGTAATTTTAATCCCTGTGTTATCTTCCACCATCCCCTTTCTCTTCTGGAAAGTCACAGACTGTTTTCTGTTTACACTAGTTTTATTGCTCCATTATGTTTACACTTTAAATTACTGTATTTTCCTACAGAAGCTGTGCAGCATGAAGAGAGATGATGGCTAGGAACCCACATCCAAGTGACTGTAATTGCTTGAAAAGTACACTTACCATCATGAGGTGGAGCAGGAGGACTACTGGCTGCTTGGAATGAAACAATAGGTTGAAAAATATCAGATTACACAAAGTAAATTTACTTCAGCACAGGTAAATTTAGAAAATAAGGAAATGCACAGAACTAAAATGCTTACGGTAGAAAGGAAAGATTCAAAAAATGCTAATGCTTTATAACATAATGAAAGGAAAAAGTCTTTGACAACAAAAAAAAAGAAGTAATAAAAGAAAAAATCGAAAACCACTCTCTCATGCACCACCACTCACCAAAACCAAAAAATCCAACAAACCAAACAACCAAACCCAAGCTAGAATCAAACAGATCCAAGCAAATAGGAACAAATAGAAAAAAAACCACTACAGTAGTCATTTTAATCCTTGTGTTAGCTTTTACCATCCCTTTTCTCTTCTGAAAAAAGTCTCAGAACATTTCTCTTAGCACTACTTTCTGTTCTCCCATTAGTATAGTCTGCTTAGAAAAGCTGTGCAGCATGAAGGGAGATGCTGTCTGGGAACCCATATTCAAATGACTTTAACTGCTTGTAAAGCTCAAAGCACACTTACCCACAGGAGCAGGAGCAGCGACAGGAACAGCAACAGGAGCAGGAGGAGGAGGAGGTGGAGGTGGTGGAGGTGGAGCAGGAGGTGGTGACCCCTCTGCTTCAGAGTCAATGTGGGAGTGTGAAGATTCTGTTTGGAGAAAGTAAATTGTAAAAAGCAATGAAATACACAATACTGGAATGGCTGTGTTTGCAAGGAAAGGCCGTTACAAAATGTTAATGGCTTCTAACAAAAAGAAAGAGAAAAGTCTATGAAGTAAAGGAAATTGCAAGGAAGTTTCGAGGAAAGGATATTTCACGGAAAGGAAATTTCAAGGTAAGGAAAGTAAAGGAAATTTCAGGGAAAGGGAAAGGGAAATTCAAGGAAAGGAAAGGGAATTTCAAGGAAAGGAAAGGAAATTTCAAGAAAGGAAATGTCAAGGAAAGGAAATGTCAGGAAAGGAAAGGAAAGGAAATGTCAAAAAAGGAAATGTCAGGAAAGGAAATGTCAAGGAAAGGAAATGAAAGGAAATGTCAGGAAAGGAAATGAAATGTAAGGAAAGGTTCGGAAAGGTTCAGAAAAAGGAAAGGAAAGGAAAGGAAAGGAAAGGAAAGGAAAGGAAAGGAAAGGAAAGGAAAGGAAAGGAAAGGAAAGGAAAGGAAAGGAAAGGAAAGGAAAGGAAAGGAAAGGAAAGGAAAGGAAAGGAAAGGAAAGGAAAGGAAAGGAAAGGAAAGGAAAGGAAAAGAAAAGAAAGGAAAAGAAAAAAAAGGAAAGGAAAGGAAAGGAAAGGAAAGGAAAGGAAAGGAAAGGAAAGGAAAGGAAAGGAAAGGAAAGGAAAGGAAAGGAAAGGAAAGGAAAGGAAAAAGGAAAGGAAGAAAGGAAAGAAAGGAAAGAAAAGGAAAGGAGAAAGGAAAGGAGAAAGGAAAGGAGAAAGGAAAGGAGAAAGGAAAGGAGAAAGGAAAGGAGAAAGGAAAGGAAAGGAAAGGAAAAGAAAGGAAAAGAAAGGAAAAAGGAGAAAGGAAAGGAGAAAGGAAAGGAGAAAGGAAAGGAGAAAGGAAAGGAGAAAGGAAAGGAGAAGAAGGAGGAAAGGAGAAAGGAAAGGAGAAAGGAAAGGAGAAAGGAAAGGAGAAAGGAAAGGAGAAAGGAAAGAGAAAGGAAAGGAGAAAGGAGAAGAGGAAAAGAAAGGAGAAAGGAAAGGAGAAAGGAAAGGAGAAAGGAAAGGAGAAAGGAAGGAAAGGAAAGGAAAGGAAAGGAGAAAAGGAAGGAAGCAGAAAAAGGGAAAGGAAAAAGTGAAAGGAATTTAAGGAAAAAGGAATTGCAAGAATGGAAATTTCAAAGAAATTTCAAGAAAAGGAAATGAAAGGATTTAAAAGTTTGAATTTCAAGTGTTGGAAAAAGAATATGAAAATACATTTAAATGGTTGGATAAGAAATAATTTAGCTATAGTTATGAGTAGTGTTTGATTTGGTTGTGAATTAAAATAGTTTTGAAGCCGTTGATATTATGTGTGGTACTTGCAGGTAGTCTTAGACTTAATAAACATTAGACAGGGTAGGAGTAAAGAAACTACCGTTTGGGGCAGCATACAATAGGACAAGCAGAAGATTTATGATTTTGCTTGTGAACTAAGGAATGTATTACCAGGAGTATGTCGCTTGGCAAAGGGGCACTGTTTCTTGGAGACTTTGTTATGAATTGCATGTATATAAAAGGAAAACACCTGTGTGTGAATTTTGGGGCTCTGATTTGGAGACGCTAGTCCCCAGGCTCCCGGGCCCTTCAATAAAGCATCGCACAAAACTTATCCAAGTTTTGTGTCCTTTATCAATCGGGCAACAGTTTTCTGGCGACCGCGGCAGGACTCCGAAGGTAGCTGGGGCTGTTCGCGTCTCGATCCACTCCAAGCCGGCGCCGAGCATTTCTCGGAGGAGTCATCAGATCGTGCCTGACCCCCCGTGCCTGTCGGATGACTGCATAAGGTAAGCCCAAAGGTGCTTTATACTGGAAAAAGGTGACATTTGGATTTGGTGGTTAATGAAAAAAGCCTAGGCTCCGGCCATAAGACGTCTAAGTACGCAGGTCCGGAACTTGCCTCCTATTTTTTTTTTCCTTGGGGAAGGACGGTGAGAAGGTATATTGGTTTATTGGAACTAAAGGTGGAATTAAAATTAAAGGCTGTAATATGATGTCTTTTAAAACTTTTAAAACTTTAGTGCAGGCCAATGGTAAAATACCTGGAAATACGCCATTAGGTTGTATATTGAAACGATGGAAAGGTGAAGGATATTCCCAAGAATTAGATAAAAACAAAATGATAGATTATTGTAATAATTGGTGGCCTGAATATGAGACTGGGAAAGCAGGATGGCTGGTGAATGGTACGCTGGAATTGGGGATAATGGAATCTTTGATGCAATTTTTAAGGAGGAATGAGAAATAGGATGAAATACGATATTTAGATTTGTTTTTCGTTTTATATCGGAAAGAAGAATGGCAAAAGGAGTGTGGTATTTTGGTTTTAGAGGTGAATGATGAGAGAGGGTGTGTTGGATGTAAAGAAAGAAAGGAGCGTGATTTGTATCCCCCGATTGAGGAAGACTTGTCCTATTGTGTAGCACCTCCGAGGGTTCCGGTTGCTCCTAATGTACCTCTTGCTCCTCCTGCTGACATAACTATAAAATTGGGATCTAGTGAGAGTGATAGTGATGGTGAAAAGAATGAGAGTGTTAAAAGAACTCCGTTAGCAGAGCGGACTCGCCAAGGAAGGAAGGGGCAGAAGGGGCCACAGTTAATAGTGCCGTTAAGGGAAGCTGTGGGACCACAGGGAAAAAGGACACTTATAAAGGTACCTTTCTCTCCAGGGGACTTGGTAATATGGAAACAATCGGCTGGGAGTTACTGGGAGGACCCTGAAAGGGTGACAAGGGTGGTTAAAATGGTGATAAAAACTCAGAATCTGGACTGGAATGATTTACAGGTATTATTAGATAATATAATGGATTCCACAGAAAAGGAAATGGTTATTAAAGCCATGAGAGAAAAGGCTCGTGAGGAGATTAGGTTGCAACAACTAAATGAAACAGTTGATGAGTTGGTGCCAAGTGAGGAACCCAGGTGGGATCCAAACTCCACGGGAGGAATAAGGGCTGTAAAACGCTATCAGGAATTGTTGGTGGAAGGAATTAGGACAGCAATACCTAAGACTATGAATTGGTCGAAGTTGTATTCGGTTAAGCAGGACAAGAACGAATCTCCGTCTGCCTTTTTGGAACGATTAAAAGACATGGCTCGGAAGTTTACTAATTTAGATGTAGAAGATCAATCAGGGAAACTTCAATTGGCATTATTGTTTTTGGGGCAATCACAAGAGGATATTAGGAAAAAGTTACAAAAGCTGGAAGGGGAGGACACTCGGAATTTGGATAAGATGTTGGAGGTAGCGTGGAAGGTATATAACAATAGGGAAAAAGAAACTGCAAAAAGACAACAAGCTAGTATTCTGGCTGTAATGCAACAGACAGGGGCAGGAGGAAAATTCATTAGGGGATGAGGTCGGGGAGGAGCTAATCGCGGACAGAGGGGGATGGCGAGAGGTCGGGGAGGATTTGGGTTTGCACCTAACACGGGGAGGTTGGATCCAAACCAGTGTGCATTTTGCCGACAACTGGAACACTGGAAAAATGAATGCCCGGTTAGAGGGGGTAACATGGGATTAATAGGGAATACTCCTGTGGGAGGATTTACGGGAGGACCAGCAGAGGCTGCTCAAGCACTGGTTTTGGGAATCTATCAAACTCAGATCTGACTAGATAGAGACCTGAGGGTAGTTTTAGAGATAAATGGGAAAGGTCAGGAATTTATGGTAGACACTGGAGCTACATATTCTGTACTTAATAGACTATTGGGACCTTTGAGTGACACAACGGTACAGGCGGTGGGGGCAACAGGGAAGCTAGAGGAACAACCATTTTTACAACCTTTAAATCTTAGGTTTGGGGGGAAGGAATTAGATCATCAAGTTTTGTATATGCCAAATTGCCCCACACCCCTTCTTGGCAGAGACCTATTGTCCCGACTTAATGTGAAAATAATATTTGAAGGGGGAAGGGTGAAATTGGAGATACCTGAGGAACAAATAGCAGGCATTTTTGTGATTAAGGAAGTGGATGCCTCTCCTGTTCCAGAAGAAATTGAGCAGGCTGTAGTACCCTGGGTGTGGGAGTCAGGGGTCCCCGGAAAATCTAAAGCTGCCCAGCCAGTAAAGGTGGAACTAAAGGAAGGGGCCCAACCAGTGAGGGTAAAGCAATACCCCTTGAAGCCTGAGGCAAGGAGGGGAGTAGCCCCGTTAATTAAATAATTTTTGGTTCAAGGAATATTACAGGAATGTGAATTGGAGTATAATACTTTTTCCAGTGAAAAAGCCTAATGGTAAATATAGTTTGGTACAGGACTTGAGAGCTATTAATGAAATAGTAGCAATCCAGTTGTTGCTAATCCTTACACATTGTTAACATCTGTATCGGAGGAGTTTAAATGGTTCTCTGTGATTGATCTTAAAGATGCCTTCTTCTGCATCCCACTGGCAGTAGAGAGTAGGAAATATTTTGCCTTCGAGTGGGAGAGTCCTGATTTTGGGAGAAAGAGGCTGTTTACGTGGACAAGACTCCCACAAGGATTTAAACTCAGCCCTATTATTTTTGGAAATCAGCTGGCCAAGGAGCTGGAGGAATGGAAGACAACCCAGGTAACAATATCTCCATCCTTGTATGTAGTCCTGCAGTACGTGGACGATATTTTTCTGGCCATTAAGGAAAGGGACATGTGTGTGGAATTAACAATAAAATTACTCAATATGTTTGGCCAAGCAGGGTATAGGGTCTCTAAGGACAAGGCTCAATTGATCAAAAATAGCGTTATTTATCTTGGTTGTGAGATCACACAAGGGCAGAGACGTTTGGGAGTAAACCGAATAGAGGCAATATGTGCTATTCCTTTGCCTCGTAACCATCAGGAATTGAGATCTTTTCTAGGAATGGTGGGATGGTGTCGACTGTGGATCATGAATTTTGGTCTCCTAGCCAAGCCACTGTATGAGGCCTTGAAGCAGCATCGGTTGGAATGGACTACACAACAAAAGAAGGCCTTCCAGGAATTGAAGCAGGCACTAAAAGAGGCCCCAGCCCTAGGACTCCCTGACCTGACCAAGGAATTCCAGTTGTATGTGAATGAGAGACAAAAACTGGCATTGGGGGTCCTTACCCAGAAGGTGGGATCATGGAAGAGGCCAGTAGGATACTTCTCTAAACAACTGGATTCGGTACGTTCCGGGTGGCCCTCGTGTTCACGAGCCGTGGCGGCAACAATAATCCTTATTCAAGAGGCCCGGAAATTGACTTTGGGGGCAAAAATGAAAGTGCTTGTTCCCTATATGGTCATGGCTGTTTTGGAGCAAAAGGGGGGGTCACTGGCTATCATCAAGTCGAATGTTGCAATACCAGGCTATCCTGAGAGAACAGGATGATATTGAAATAAAGACTACTAACCACGTTAATCCAGCAGAGTTTTTACGCAGTGACCAGGAGGCTGGGGGACTGGTGCACGATTGCGTGGAGGTATTTGAACAAGTGTATGCCAGCAGACCCGACCTAAAGGATGAACCACTGGAAGACCCTGAATGGGAACTATACACTGATGGATCCAGTTTTGTCGAGAATGGGACTCGCTGTGCTGGGTATGCAGTGGTAACATTGGATCAGGTAATAGAAGCAAAGGCTTTGTTACCTGGAACTTCGGCCCAGAAGGCAGAGGTGATTGGACTCACCAGAGCTCTGTACTTGAGCAAGGACAAAAGGGTTAATATCTGGACAGATTCTAAATTTGCCTTTGGTGTGGTTCATGTACATGGGGCGTTATGGAAAGAAAGGGGGCTTTTTAATTCACAGGGAACCAACATCAAGCACCGGGAGGAAGTGCTACAGCTACTGGATGCAGTACATAGTCCCAAAGCAGTTGCAGTAATGCATGTTAAAGGACATCAGAATGCGGAAGGAGAAGTTTACAGAGGAAATCGATTTGCTGATGTTACAGCACGGCAAGTGGCACGGGAAGTATGGACTCAAATGGCATTGGTACCAGTAAGAACAAATCCGGCTACCCCATACCTGAATCAGGAGCCCAAATATTCAATAGAAGATTCAAAACTAATAAACTTGCTAGGGGCACAGAGGAATCAGCTCGGGTGGTATGTTACACCGATGGGACAAATAGTGGTACCTACTCGCATAATGAAATTTATTTTGGAATCAGAACATAATAAATGCCATTGGGGGGCAGAAGCATTGGTAAAATTTTTAAAGAATGAGATAATCTCTAATCAGATGTTAACAATGGCAAAAAGAGTTAATGCAATGTGCCCAGTATGTTTGAAAAATAATCCAGTAGTTAGGAGACAAATACAAATGGGAAAGTTGCAAATCGGGCCACAACCAGGAGATTACTGGCAAGTTGATTTTTCTGAATTGCCTAGGGCACAGGGATATAGATACTTGTTAGTGTACGTATGTACGTTTTCAGGGTGGCCAGAAGCTTTTCTGTGTAGGACTAATCAGGCTAAGGAGGTGGTAAAAACCTTGTTAAAAGAAATAATACCAAGATTTGGAGTACCCTTAGGATTGTCGTCAGATAGGGGTCCGCATTTTATAGCCAGGGTAGTGCAGGAATTAGCACGGATGTTAGATATAACCTGGAATTTGCATACTCCCTGGAGACCTCAGTCTAGTGGGCAGGTGGAAAGAATGAATCAAACTCTGAAAGGACAAATCAAAAAGATTTGCCAGGAAGCTAAACTGCACTGGCCTCAGGCTTTGCCTTTGGCCCTACTCAGGATTCGAATTAAACCAAGGGAAAAGGTAGGCGTAAGTCCATATGAGATACTATATGGCAAACCATATCATGCAACTGTATTAAAAGGGGAGGTACATGTGAGTGGGGATCAGGCGATTGCAGAGTATGTTATGTCACTTAATAAAATCTTGAATTCTTTAAGAAATACGTTACAGTGGAATAAACCGCTCACGCTGGAGAACTCTGTCCACAACATTCAGCCTGGGGACCAGGTGTACGTCAAGAAGTGGATTACGGATCCGCTACGGGAATCATGGAGCGGACCCCACCAGGTGATGATGACGACCTACACGGCGGTGAAGGTCCAGGGGATGGATGCTTGGATCCATTACACCAGGGTAAAGAAGGCACCGTTCCAATGGGAAACCCAGATAGTGTCTCCAGCCTGGATGATCTTCCACGCAAAGCCGCGTTCTTAATTATATTGCTGCTAGTAATCATGAGACTGGTACCCGTTCAAGGGTCTATTTTAGTACAGGTTGAAGAAACAAAGGTTACAGCCATGGAAGGGATGGATGTTCAATTAACTGGTGTTATATTTCACAGCCAGAAAGTTGAGGCCGGTGAAGTTATTGCAATATGGCAATGGGGGGCTGAAAGAAGCCAAGGCAAGATAGGAGTCGGCTGGCATCAGGATAAACAACAAGGAAACACGGTACTGAATCTTACTAAGGTAACCACAAACGACACGGGAGAATATACATGTTTGGTCAAAATACAGGATAGTTTTGATTACAAAAGAGTGAGTATGAGGGTTTTGCCATGGACAGGGGATCATGCTGGGTAGAAGCAAAATAGGGAACTGACCTGGGACAGAATAGAGGACGGGACCAGTTGGTGGGAGAAGGGAGGCAAAGGTTGTGGGTGGTTGAATGTCACTAATCCTAGAATAGGAAATGCATGGTGGAGGCATGACAGAATGATGTCATCCTCACAGAGACACGGTAGAAGGAGTAGACGGGAGGCTAATGATACAAGAGAACGAAATGCTGAGCAGGAAAACCTAGTGGTAGGATTAATTAGAGATTTTGGGATCATGCAGAACATGACTAAAATAACAGCTTGTCTGCCATTACCACAGGCTGCAGGTGAACCAATTCCCTGGGGAATAATACCGGTAACCAAAATGCCTGAATCATTCAAGAATGTTTCATGGTTCTGCCAGTCAGTTCCCAAACAGGTAGAGGTATGGAGGGATTTGTGTATGACCATTCGGGCTATGACTAAAGAGGAATGTGAAATGAAACCAAATCATTATGGTTGGATTCAAAATACCAGGAGGTGTTTGATTGCAACCCCAGTAGATGAGCCATGCAATACAGTAAGAATAAGAACGAAATCCCACCAAAATGAGATGAGTTGTCAGAATATCACACAGAATTTTGACACCTGGAAAAGTTGGAAGACATTATGGGGACCCAGTGTTTTGGAACACTATAATTACCTTGGGGAAGTACAATGGTGCATCCAATGGTCAGGGGTAAAGAATCAGTCACATTATAGGGCCATCATCACGTCTACATCTTCCCGGGAGTTCAGACTGCAGAAAGAGGATTGGAATTGTACTGAGGTTTTTACATGTGATACACTGGAAGACCGAATTGGATTGGTACCGGTGAAAATGGCATTAAAATGGGGATGCGAGTGTAGGGGGTATAATCACGGTTAGCAGAGAGTCCATGGATGGGCCTATAGATTGCGGATATACTACTGTGCACAGTCCTGGAAATCTAGTTTGGGTGTTGGGACACGGACAGTGGACCACATATTTATCTCTAGATGGATCAGTAACACAAATCACCCTAGGGGTTCCCACATTGTGTACATACTGGAAACAGAATAGATTGATCCAAAGGAAAGGACTCAAAAAGAGGGAAGAATCCCTAGAGGAGCAGTGGCATGAACCTGGCGCAGGAGTACAATTTGGGTGGATATTAGAGTCATTATTCCCTCCGATAGCGACATATCGAAATAGGGAAATGCTCAACAACTTGTTAGGACAGACAGAAAGATTGGCAGCAGCTACTAAGAAGGGATTTAAAGATTTAAATTTGCAATTGCAAGCTACATCAAGAATGACCCTACAAAACAGAATGGCATTGGATTTGCTACTGTTAAAATAACATGGAGTTTGTGGTTACCTGAGTAGGAGAGTAGATCATTGCTGCGTACACATTCCAAATGTTACACTTGAAGTGGAGAAAGATATTTCCCAATTGGCAGAAGTGGAAACAAAAACCAAGGAAATTGAAAAGGAAGCACAGCATAATTGGATAGGAGCAGTATTTGATTCTTTGGGGCTTCACCTGTCTGGCTGGATTACTTCTGCTATACAGTATGTACTAATGTTTTTAGTATTTTTGGTAACTATATGGATTGTATATAGATGCCTTTTAGGTGTGATTGAAAAGGAAAAGAAGCGATCTCTCTGGTTGCTGAAGGCGATGACCCGCGGGAGGCAGAATGAAGAACATCCCCCACCTCGTTATGAAGATGTTACTGTTAATACTGTGGATTGAGCATCCTTGCAGCAGGACTGAAGGATGTTCAAAAGGGGGGAAATGTTGGAAAAAGAAATGAAATTTAGCAAAGTGTTTTATTATATTTTAGTTATGAGTTGTGTGTGTGAATTGGTTTGTTAAAAATAGTTTTGAAGCCGTTGATATTATGTGTGGGTAACTTAGCAGGTAGTCTTAGGAACTTAATAAACATTTAAACCAGGGTAGGAGAGTAAAGAAGACTAACCGGTTTGGGGGCAGCATACAATAGGACAAGCAGAAGATTTATGATTTTGCTTGTGAACTAAGGAATGTATTACCAGGAGTATGTCGCTTGGCAAAGGGGCACTGTTTCTTGGAGACTTTGTTATGAATTGCATGTATATAAAAGGAAAACACCTGTGTGTGACTTTTGGGGCTCTGATTTGGAGACGCTAGTCCCCAGGCTCCCAGGCCCTTTAATAAAGCACCGCACAAAACTTATCCGAGTTTTGTGTCCTTTACCAATTGGGCAACAAAGGGAAGTTCAACAACAGGCAAGGAAATTTCAAGGCAAGGAAAGGATATTTCAAGGAAATTTCAAGGAAGTTTCAAAGAAAGAAAATTTCAAGGCAGGGAAATTGCAGGGCAAGGCAACCAAATTGCAAGGAAATTGCAATGAAAGGAAATTTCAAGGACAAGAAAGGAAATTTCAAGGAAATTTTAGGGAAAGGAAAGGAAACAAAACGTCAAGGAAATTGCAAGGAAGTTTCAAGGCAAGGAAATATCAAGTAAACTTCAAAGCAAGGCAAGGAAATTTCAAGGAAATTTTAAGGAAAGGAAATTTAAGGCAAGGAAATTGCAAGGAAATTTCAAGGCAAGGCAAGGAAATTTCAAGGAAACGAAAGGAAATTTCAAGGAAAGGACAGAAAATTTCAGGAAAAGGAAAAGATATTTCAAGGAAGTTTCAAGGAAAGGAAATTTCAAGGCAAGGAAAGGAAATTGAAAGGAAAGGAAAAGGAAGGGAAGCAAAGTTCCAGGAAAGGAGGAAGTATAGTAATATTAAAAAAAAAACCAACTCAAAAACCAAACACATACCCACCCACTACCACCACTCCCCAAAACCAAAACAAATCCAACCAAGCAACATTCGAACTACAACAAAAAAAGACCCTAACCAAATAATGACCAATAGAAACAAAAATACAGTACTAATTTTAAGTCCTGCGCTAACCTTCACCACCTTCTTTCTCTTCTGAAAAATGTCTCTGAACATTTCTGTTTGCACTAATTTTATTGCTTCGTTATGTTTACAATTAAGTGTTGTTGTATTTTCCTACAGAAGCTGTGCAGCATGAAGGGAGATGCTGGCTGGGAACCCACATCCAAGTGACTGTAATTGCTTGCAAAGCACACTTACCATCAGTAGCAGGAATAAGAGGCACAAAAGCTGCTTCAGATTCAACGTGAGCCTGTGAAGATTGTCTTCCTGTTAATGCTTCAACTCCGGCAGCTGCCAGTGAGTAGAGATCCCTAAGATGTCTAAACATGTTCTTTAAATAAAAGTAAAAGGAATCATTAGTGCCAGGCAAGCTACACTTAAATGCCAAATAGCACACATCCAAATTTGTTACAAAAGACAGATTTTTTTTTTTTTAGCAGAGAAATCAAATACAGTTTGTAAGCCAGGCAGATTCTCAGTCCCAGGACCTGAACATCAAAACGGTCTAACACTGGATTTTGTATTTCATCTAGAATGTTGAATACTAATGTAATTGAGGAGCAGGGAATGTGTCCACACCCTAGTTAGAAAATGCTTTGATGCTTTCAAGCATGGAGTACGGCCTTGAGCTCTTGATAAATTTTTTTCATTTTATTTAAATACAAGACTCACTGCAGGTTCAATTTCTGTTCACAAAAAATTACCACTTAGTTTCAAGCTAATGCTCACACTTCCAAGACAAGTCAATTTACTAATCCTTCCACTCCACAGCAAAAAAATTAGCTTGCAGTAACAAAAGAAACATTTTAAACCTGCAGACCTCTGAAAACAAATAACCTGATTGCACTGAATAATGTAACTGTTTCCATGTATGTAGTAAAAATGTCCCAATTTTGTTTTATTGGTTAAGATTGATGATAAAGTTAGCAGGACAAGAGAGCACAGATGATTTGGCAGTAATGGTAACTTTATATCCACCCCAAGTAGTCTACTACTGTGGAAAAACAACTAACTGTTGAAATTATTGGTCTTCTTTACAATGGGTAATCATATTTTATTTGTTATAATTTTTCCCTTCAGATAGTATGAAATTGGACTTTTGAATGTAAACCTGTGATACAGACAAAAATCAGCTTAGTACCACAAACAGGGATTTACAAAGATTTTTCAGCGTTCCTTTCCTTGGTTTCACATTGCTGATCTTCAGAATAGATGTTAATCCAGCTAAAATCAAACAGGTTGTTTCACTATGGTGTCTAGGAAACAGCAGTGGCAAATTAACCCATATCACATATTTTTTTCACCAGAAAAAAACCTCCAAAATGTCTTGGTTCTGTGGTTCTAGTCCTAACAGAGGATTCTTGCAGATTATAAGGCCTTTAATTGAAATATGCTCATCACAGACTAACTAAGGCAGTTCTACAGGATGTACCTGCAAACAACTCCACTGTTTTCAGTGACAAGTGTCCCTAAAAAGACTCCTAAATGCTTACCTCACTCAAGATTACAGGATTGCCCTTAATACAGTTTGGCATGGAGTAAAATTAAAATCTGTAAGGTGACCTCTGTCTATAAAAAGGCAAATTTTATCATAAAACCTCAATAATGTGCTTGGAAAGGAATCAAACAGGAACTAGGATAAGGGCAGAGGAGAGAGAGAGGGAAAAGGGGGAAAGAGAGATGTGAAAAGGGAGAAAGAGGAAAAAGGGTGGAGAAAAGGAAATTCACAGTGACACGGACTGAGCCATTGGTGCTCTTCGTCCTGAGTTACCAAGTGCACCTGAGGCTGCTAGGTGAACAAGAACTTTACAGTTCTGCCCAGCAGCAAGCTTCCCAGAACATACTGTACTATGTTATTTATACCACAAGCACTCTGTGCAAATATGAAATGCAGCTTTTTGTGTTTATGATTCTCTTCTGGAGAGAAAGAGGGAACAGGCTGCAGATGTTTCTGCAATCATTGTGAGGTCAAAAAAGAATGGGAGTTGGCATGGGACTTAAAAAACAAAAAAAAAAGGAAAAAAGCAGCATCCACTACCAAATTAGAAAATCAGGATTTAAAAGCTGGTGATTGCCACAATGCCTCCTGTGGAAAGATGCCACCTCTGGGACCTTTTGTGCAGCTCTAAAATGGATCATCACTGTACTGGGGAAATATCTGTAATTCTACCCTTTGACAAAAAAGTTCATCTGTGCTAATTAAACCTCACTGGACTCTTAAGGCATTATGTATTTCATATTTCCATATTTTAGCGTGGAAACATGATAATGCACACATAATTTATGTCTTTATCATATTGAAATATATGTATGCATGCAAGAGGGCAACAGTGAGAAATTTCCACTTTGGAATCTGCCTTTCTTGAATGTTTGATTTTGTGACCTCGATCCTGCAATTATATACTTATACTGCATTAGAACAGAAAAATCTACAATCAATTGGAAGGAATCACTGAGCTTACACACTGTATACAATACTTACCTTGTCTAAGTTCCTTGCAGTTTACTTCATTACCTACTCTCTCTCTAATTCAGACAGAGAAGTACAATGAAAGAAATATGTACTCACTCCGACTTTTGCTCTCTCATTAGGAAAAAAATTCTGTTTAGCACTAAAGTATTCTGCACAACTATAAAGACTAAGGCATAGTTTATGTAGAAGACCAAACTTACAAACAATAAGGATTCATTGCACTGAATCTGCATTCAGAGCTGAAAATATGGCACATTATTGCTAAATTTCTCTTTTTTTTCCACTCATTGTTTTGTCCTAAAAAAATCAGTATTTTGAAATGTGCAAGTCTTTAAACCCACATAAGCAAAATAGCTTCTATATTTAAACATTCTAAATAGCAATCTCTTTTAAATGAGGAATGCTCTAAACACCACAGTTAATTCTAGAACTGTGGATTGAAAAAAATCTGATACTGACCAAGAAGGAGCCTGCAAATCTCATCTTTTTGTTTGTTTGGTTTTGCTTTTTGTGGGGATCTTAGTTTTGGTTTTGTTTGTGGGTTTTTCTTAATTAGTCTTGTGTATATTAATGGGAAAAAAAGTGAGAAGGATAGAGAGATATTAATTTCCAAATATATATATTTCTGTCCATGTTTGTTTTCCCATCCGTTATTTAATACTGTAACTGCAAAACTGAAAGCTGACATTATCTCTGAAATACCATGTGCAAGAGTATACATGGAAATTCTTTGAACTGTTGACTGCAACACTTGTTCTCCACATGCTCAGAGCATAATCTGTCTGCCTGTTGTAGCTCAGATGCAAAAAAAAGAAAGAAAATAATAAAAAAAACCCAACAGGATTGGTTTTAGATTCTAACCTGGAATGAGTTAGTCTCTGGCCTGTCTCTCATTGCTTCCTCTGAAAGGGTCTTCAGGCTGGGGAGTGGCATGGCTGCTGCAGCATCTGATGCCACAGCCTCTTCTCTGACCTAAAGGGAAAATACCCCAGCATCAGCGGTTATTCTCCTTCAGACACACCAGCGGGGATGAACTGTGTCCCCTTGAGCCCGGTGAGGGGACTTGCATTAATCACTGGACCTAACATCCATGAATAAAGTACAACTGATTGAATTTTCATTGCAAATAAATTTCTCATTCACAGTGCTAGGAGAGAATGCTACCAAACCCCCCCCCCCCCGAAAAAAAAAAGAAAACAAACTACCCCGCCCTGAAAAGAGAAAGGCCAAGAACATGGCACGACGTATGTATTACTGTAAAAAACACAGCAGTTGCTGCATGACATTCACTTCCAAAGTTTGAAAGAAGTCAGTATGAAGATGGTGGTGGCACAAAGGAAATTTCCTATCAGCACAGTTTGCTGTAGTGAAACACGCAGTTTAGGTTCTGTCACTTTCAATGAGCATTATAGGAAAGAGACTGAAAAAGGTATCTGAAAATAAAGTTAACAACAGTTTTGGTGAATACAGACAGTAAAATAAAGAAGAGATTCCCATTTTGCTAGGAATTAAAGATGTAGTAAGGGAAATCGACACTCCAAGGTAATGAAAACATTTCTTTTGCTTAGCGCTGCTGTAGATTAAAAGCAGTTATAAAACCATCCGCTATCAGAGCTACAGTTGAAAATATTCCTTTCTCCTAAATAATTAATATGTGCAGCTTTGTTGGACCTTCAAATAGTCCTATACCAGGCTACACTTGTACAAGTCAGAGAGAAAACTTGAGATTATTATTAAATTTAAAATGAGCTTTAAAAAAATACCATGGAAGTTTCTGACCACAGATTATGACTTCCTGCATTTTCTTTTCCTATTTATAATGTTTCAGAGGTTAAAGTAGCAGACACAAAGCCAAATGTTTTATGGCCACCAAGTATGTGATCTCTCATTATTCAGTAGAGGGTTAACCACAACAATCACAATTTTTTGTATGTTGCATTAGTCTTGGCAACCAGAAATAGTGCTCAGCAAGGGAAGGAAAGTGAATTTTGTCATAACTTCTACATTTAGAACAAGTTGTGTGTATACTACAAACTTGCATTTTATTCCACTGTAGTTTTTAAGATGGTAGAAGTTGAGGGAGGAAACTTCAACTCTAAGGAAAGGAAGTTGCTTTGCAACAACTTTTCTCCTCCCCTGAGGATAAACAGTTCTAAGGGTTTGGCATGTTTGGAACACAAATCAGAGGGAGCACTTCAAATTCTTACCTCATTCAGGGTGGCCTCCACAGCTTTCACATGATTAATGATCAACTCTTCATCTCTATCATAAAAGAAACAAACAAAACAATGGAGTAACTTTATAGAACTGAAGCTCTTCCAATGTAGAAATTAATCTTCAGCTACTTTATGGTTTTGATGTCTTGTAAAATAATTACTGATAAACTGTTAAGATTTTCTCTCTTTTTCATATCTCCAATGCAAATCCTAAAAATAGTTCATATTGGTGCATTTGGTGCATTTCCATATGAAAGATGCTTCAGTTGTGGATAAGCAATTAAAATTAATGTAATTATATGCCTATCAATGAACAACTATCATGGCTTGGATGTAGAGGTCATTCAAAGTCTCTAGCAGGATGGTATTATATTCTTGTATTGCAAAACACTGACAGATTGTGTTTATTTCATCTGCTTTGCTTATATGTTCCAAAGGGAGAAAAAACCCCTATTTGTTGTGAAGAGCTGCTAGAACAATGAAGGGAAAGTTGTCTTTGGTCATATTCAGTTGCTATACACAGAAAAAAAAAGCCATTTTTAAAGTCTCTTCACATGAAAAAAATCTTTTCTGGATATATGTGTGGCCACAAAGAAGAATGTCCAAAATAGATTGGGGTGATTAGGATGGAAAGGACAAGCTTTCTAGAACAAATCCTTCTGCAGGTGACAGCTGCTTTGGTCAAATCCTACCAAATAACATTTGTCATTTTCATTAGCTTGGCAAACATTTCACTGAGGATTATACAAATGGCATTATTTCCCTCGTGCATAAAGCCCTTAAAGTTTCTCAGATTTTGGTCTTCAGAGGTCAAATGAACCCATGTATGACTAAAGTTCTTTTAGATCCTAGCCATGGAACAACAATATTCATAACACATGCTTCATACTACGGTAAGTATTAGAAAACGAAGTCTGCAAAGTTGTTTTTTTTTTTTTTTTTTTTTTAATCTGACCATATGGTGTAAGAATTGGTTAGTAACAAGCTCCTTCAAGTCATGGGGGCTCCTTTTGACTACCAGTTTTTTCAAAACCAGTGCCAGAGCCTTTCCTTCCACTCTACATTGTGGTGTAAGTGGTATGGGGATTAGCTGTAAATCCAAAACTCCCTGAAATCAGCTGGAAGATCTGTCTTGTACCAAAGGAAAGGCTAGGTCCAAAATGGGTTTCAGTCCCTTTGGCAGGGAAGACTTTCCCCTAGCTGATGATTCTGTACTTACTATAAATAAATTGTATCTGTCTATAACAAAATTGTATCTGTCTATAACAAAATGGAAACACAGAGAACTAACAATCATTTCTTAAATAAACAGAACTTTAAGGATCTGCCAAAGAGATATCAGATCAGTAAAATCGGACAGGTCTTTTGTTTGCCAGATATTTGAGCACCCAGCATTTGGAGCACTATTATGGGATAACTGCATAAAATGTATGACCTAGTATTTTGAACTAACACTTTTGTTTTTAGAAGACTATGTCTGAATTTCAAAAAAAAGGAGACAGATGTATTTTGCTCTTCTAACCTTACACTGTCCAGGGCTAAAACGCTGCCCATGGAAGTAGGAATTTAAATTTTTACACATTTAAAGTGATATCCCCTTGTGCCCCAGGGCTCACATTGCTCCCTGTTCCTGGATGGCACGTTCTGCCTCCTGGAGAGTCTCCTGCAGCCGCTGCTGGTACTGCTCTGTGTCTTTCAGGAGTCTATTCTGGTGATCCAGAGCTTGGTCTCTTCTCCTCAGCTCCTCTGCTGCATTAGAGAGGCTCTGCCAGCAGAGAGCAGAGTTGCTATTTAGCCCAAATAAACTTCACTTTATGTCACTGGCTACTGACCAACATGGAAGACAAATTTATTGTGAAGTAGATTTGGACCACTGCATACTACGGTTTTATGAATTTCCTAGCATTAATGACTCAGAATCCCCCCAGTTTTTAGTATATTTGCCACGTATAAATAAGTTTTAGAAAACAAAATGATTGTAGGTAAAAAGCCCAAATCAAACCCTCACTGAAGACTTTTTCTTAAATCGCTAAAAATAAAACATCCATAGCTTAAGAAAAAAATTGAGTCTTTGAAGTGTTTTCTCAGTAGCTTAAAATTCTCAGAAGATTGAGTAGTGTGTGTATTTACTCCTGTTATTTTATTTATACAAGGATTGCACTATTTGGCTTATTTAACAGAAGGTAAAGCTTTGGTGACTGTTCCAGAAGAATAACATTACCATCAGAGGTACACTGGAGACTTGGCTTCTATCTTTGTTGGCACATGAGTGCAATTCCAGTGTATTACTCAGCTCCTGAATCCGTCGCTGGTGTTCTTGTAGAAGCAATTTTGCCTCATGCTCACGCTGCAAAGCATTATCTAACTCCTTGTGTATATTGTCTTGGTTGATTCTCTGGAAAGAGAAAGAAGTTTGCCTGATTCTGTAATTATATTCAGTGCTTTCCCTACCACTAAGTGAGTTTCACTTGCAAACCCACCAAATTCCAAAACAAATGCGTGCTTAGGATTAGTATTGAGGTTTTCTTAACATCAAGACAAATCACTGAACAGTAAAATGGCAGACCAGTTAATTACTGTGTTTTTCAAAAAGAACATTCGTGTAAAGTCTTGGCATTCATTATTCTTGTCAAAGTAGCACCCTAGGATGCAAAACTTCAATATTTACAAGGAAAAATACACAGATCAGTGTTCAGAAACTTCGTGGATAGCTTATTAATCCTTGTAAACACCTTTGTCGACTGCTCTTCTCCTCTAAGAACTGTTCCGGACATAAGAAATAATTCTTCAAGGAAAGTCGTCATCTACATTTCAACTACAACCTAAAATATGACAACTTTCATCTAACTGTCCCAAAACCACTAAGGGAATAAAACCTGTTAAGAACAAAACTGAAGATGATTACAGATTTTTGATTAAGAAAAAATCCATTTTACTAGCTAGGAACAGGAAGGACAATGGGTGAGACATTATCTAGCAGATATTCTCTGCTTGGAAGTGTTTGGATTGGGACACACTGACAGGTTCTACCAACTAGGCTTCAGGTTAGGGAACCCACAGTGTTTCAGTAAGTCAATCAGCAACAGCAAAAGACTCAGGGGAATTTTGGGCATTTGTGCTACTGAGAATGTTGGAGAATGCTTTTTCTCCTGCCATAAAGTAACTTCTTCAGGGAAACAGACCCACTAAAATTTGTATTGTATTTATTATAACAACATCCATTACTATATTATTCATCAACATCCATTCAGAGTTTAAACTGCTAAATTTATATGTCATGAACTTCTCATGAACAGTCTTATTGCATATGTTCATTCCAGCTGACTTTACTCTGTGGAAGTGAAATCTTCTTTTAGGATACATAAATCACATCAACATTTCCAACAAATGGGAGAACCTGGATTGCTGAAGACCAAACTGTAATTTATACAGGATACCTCCTTCTACAAATCAAAAGGAAACTCCAGTGGAAAAAGGGTAGTTCTAAATACATCTGTCTTCTAGATTAGTGGCATTTACTGGACAAGTTTTCTGGAAAATTCTATTGAAAGTAAATCTGTTTTATGCTTGTTTTCCAAAATAAAACAAATAAAAAATGTGTAGAAAGGAGAATCTCTTTTAAGCAAGAGAGTCTCCAAGTCAAATGTACTTACATGCTGAAGTTCATTTAATTGCTCTTGCAGTCTGCAGGCTTCTTCAGCATCTTTCTGCATCTCACTGAAAGCCCATCCGCATTCTGCAAGCTGCAGGTGCAGTGAGTGGGACTCTACCTCTGCTGCATGAAGCCTTCGTAAAAATCCAAATATTTCTTGCTGCAAGATTGCTATGTTTCTCTGTCAGCAAACAAAAACAAGTTGATGGGCTATAAAGTCTGCTATTTTAGCACTAAAATAAATCATATTTAGGACCCAAGAAAGTGAAGACAAAACTATCATTTATTCCTCTCTCTCTAAAAGGCATACACAAAAGTCTGAACCTGTCACCTACCAAGGGTTACTGAAAATTCTGTTTACAAAGAATTACTATTTTCACCTAAAGTCTACTATAAAAGATTATGAGAGAAAGTGTTTGTCTTTTCATTTTGGTTAAAGGGAAGAAGGTTATCTTTACTGAAAGAAAGGATAGTAAACATGAGAAAATAGAAAACAATAATAAAAAGCAACCTTAACACTTACATCAAGCCACAGGGAAATTTGTTCTTATAAGCTAAAACAGATGTGTTAGAACTTGGAAAAAAATATTTTACTTGGATACACTAACCCTCCTGCAAAAATTCTTTGACAATAAACAAAAAGACCTATTCACACCCTAATGTGTGACAAATCTACTTCTGAGTGTCCATACAGTGGTACTTCTTTGTCATGGACTCATAACCAGCCTGAAACAAAATAAATGGTGCTATCAAGGGAGCTTCACCATTGCTGTAAACCTTCTATTTTCCTGAAGGAGGACTGTAATCCGCTTACTGTGCTGGGCAGTCTGTCATACAATCCAGCTTCCAGGGCCTGGGCATTTACTCTCTGGAGCCCACGAGCCAGCCTCTGTATCAGGGAGTCCCTCTCCAGGTAAGGTCTATACCCACAAGCGTTCTGTTGAACTATCTCCATCAGTACACTCAGGTTGTCCATCAGTTTTGCAAAGCAGTTCCTGGCTGCACCGATAAGTGAATGTCCAGAAAGCCAGGACTCTGCATCTTTAAGAAATAACAACACAAAGGAAACATCAAGCAGTTTATTAGTTCCCATTTCTTGTAATACACCATTCTTTTTCATTTATACAAGATGGAACCTGTAAATATTCTGAAACACAGAATACTGAATCTGAAACACTGTTCAAACTTTGCTTTTTGATTTTCAATTTATTGAAAACAGCATGATCAAAGAAGAAAATGCCTGAAACTGAATCTAAACACATTTGATTCAATGGCAACGTTTATACCAATTTAGTGTTTAGCCTTTTGGAAAATGCATCGCCTTGTCTTTGTCCTGCTGTTTCCCTTTATTCACATAAATTATCCCTCTTCTAATATCCTTTTTTCTGTGACAAAAATGTGGGGACTCTAAAAGTAGAGTTTAATAAAGAACCAGGGATGGCAGCAATGCAGATGAACCAAGGGAGCCTGTATCAGTTCTCACTGTAAATAAACTCCATAAACACTCTCCAGCCTTCAGCTTCCATGGCTCTATATACTGAAAGGATAAAATATCCTATCAGATGCTAAAGAAAATGAATCTGTTCCAACAGTACAGAGATGTGATCATTCAGAGAATGCAGAAAAGAGTCATTATTTTATCCTGCAATGAGATTACTCCTTCAGGGAAACAGTCCCACTAAAATTTGTATTGACTAGCTCAGGATATAACCTCTAGTCAAAGGTGTCTATCATAAATATTCAGAAATACCTCTTCAGAGCTGTGATCCAGAACAGTTTAGATAAAATCATAAAAATGGAAATTATATAACCAATCTGACTTATTTATTTTGGAAATATATTTCTGCTACAACAATACACAGTTAAAATTACCTTGGCTGTTGAGAACATCCTGCAGTTCCGAGATGGAACTGATTATTGCAGTATAGAGGTTAGAGCTAGTCAACCACTGAAGTGCTTCCATACAGTCAACTCCTTCCTCTCCAAAACCTGTGAAAGTGAATTGCAGCTAGCAGGATAACTGAATCACTAAGATATGGCATACTGCTATCTCCAGCTCTTTCAGAAATTAACCAAAAATAAGCCTATAAACAACAAATTAGACAGAACAATTTCGACTGTTTTAAGCATGCTTCCAGAATTACTTAAAAAAAAAAAAGTAGATTAATCTTCTAATTGGCAAAGCATTTTTGATACTATTTATCCTCTTAGAGGGAAGTATAAATTGGTCTGGCAACAGAAAGGGGCAAGTAGATATAACCTCAAAAGAAAATTTCAAAATCCTATGCTAATATTTTACCTGAATCAGAAAGCAATTTTTGTGAAAAATGGTAGGAATTTAGGTAGGAAATAGGTATTAGAAATTATTACAAAAAGAAGAGGAAATACTTTTTCAAAAGAAAAAAAAAAAGGTGACAGTTAATAATTTAGGAACATTGCAAGATATTTACCACAGAGAAGATGCTGCAGTGCCTGGTTATGAAATCCGTAACACAAATATCAAGGATATCAGATAGTGTTGAGTTCATGTGCATAATTGCAATTTTACTTGCAATACTTAACATAAGAGTAGGCATTTGCTCTTAGAGTGAAATACTTTCATGAAGAAACATAAAAAACATAAATCCATAAATAATATTTGTCAGAATGTCATTAAATATGTCTTTATGACCTAGCAATAGCAATAATATTGCTCTTTGTTATTCCTTAAGCACGTAATTTGACATAACATTTTAAGAACATTTCACTTACGTGGCACAGGATGCCTTCCTCTGGATTCTCCCACACAAACTTGAATTCCAGTGCTTCCTCTGGAGCCATCCGTCCAGACAAAAAAGGTACAAGAATATCGGGCCAGAGCCCTCAGCCTGTTAGCAGCCAGAACTGCAATCACAGCTCTTCGGAACACATAAACCAGGTTCTTGGCTCTTCTCTGCCTCAGCCTGCCTTCGTCTTGGTTTCTTTCCACCACAGTAGGGAGAGCATAAAGGAGGCTGATGATCTTCTGCTTCAATAATTGGTGCTGGTTCATCTGTTCCTGGAGAATGTCTCTTTGGCAAGGCATAGTGCAGAGTCGGCCATAGAGAGAGCACAGGGCCCCTGACAGCAGCGCACAGGCTGCCAGCAGGGGTGAGCCCTCCTTGTGACCATTTGATAACGTATTTTTCATGGAATTGTTTTCCTGGGTCAGTTGTGCGCACATTTGTTCAAGGCCATACAGTTTTTGCCTGTTTTTCTGCTCCCTTTCTTCACATTCCTGCAACAGAAACAAACCAAACAAAAATGGAAGAAATATTAACTACATGGTTTTTACCTAGACAAGAGAAAAAAGAAAATTCTTAGTTTTGCCATTCAAATGATTCATTAAAGGAATAAAAATTGTTAGTAATGATAGTGATAAAAGTATCTCTTCTAGTAAAAAATTACAGAATCAGATATATGAAACCAAAGCAATGGTGGGAGGGAAGTTTACATGATCATCAACTGCAAATGGACTCCTGATTTCTGACTGCAATTCACCAATACTGTGACAGCTCACAGAAGGTCCAACACCACTTCTCTGTCCACAACACACTTTTAGGGGTTGACTTAACAATAGTAGTAACATTCTCCAATTTCAGAGAGAACACTGCTCCACCAAGCAGAAAACCAGTGTAAGGAAAAATGTAAGGAAGGCTGGAATATGAAACTACACAAATTAAAGCTTTCACCATGCAAAGACTTACAGCCCTGAAATCTGCATCAAATACAGCATTATTCTGTGAAGTTGCAATAACTCACAGATAAAAAGGCACATCTATTTCCTTTATTCACAATGCTTTTAATTGAAACAGGTGTGAAGGAATGGGATGGTAAAGACAGCATAGTTTTTGTGTAATAACATTTTGGATTGCAAATAACTCATCTAACAAGCACTGACAGTTTTACACTTTAAAACCACTTTTCACTGTAGTATCAGGAAAGCAGAGCCGCTTAACATTGTTGAAATTTACCACTGTTCTTAGGGTCAGTACATAAGTAACTAAATTGATCCACAGGTAACACCACATTATTGTTACTCCATGCAATCTCTGCACACGATGATGCTGAAAAAGTATCAACTGCCCTCAGTAATTCTTAAAAAAAGGAAAATCGATCTTACAGCTTTAACATTCTCAGAAAAAAAACACTACCATCTGTAGACGAAATCAGGCTTCTCAGTTGGGGCTGTAGACCAAATTCTCTTCAACAAATGCTTCAACAAAGTATCAGTTATTTCTTATTTAAAGTGATGTTAATATTATCCCGCAAGGGGTTGGTTTGTTGTTTGTGGGTTTTTTAGTTTAAAAATACACTTTAATTCCCAAATGACCTTAAACTGCTAAGGGACTTAAACTACTAAAATAATCCATTAAATGTTACAAGAAAAAAAATTAGAAGTTCATAGCACCATACCTGTGCTCTGGCTTGAATTTCTGCAAGGCGATTCGAGTACTCCTCTTCAAGATATTGCTTTTCTTTCTGCCATAAATGTTCCTGTGCTTTAAACTCTTCAGACATTTTCTTAAAAGCATCCTCCTGGTTCTCCAGAAGGTTGTTCATAGTGTCAGTCTTTTGCTTGCAAGTATGTTCTAGGTGAGATATCTGTGTGACAAGAATTTAAGAAGAAATTATTATTTACGTTTTTACTTTAAGTTAAACACAGACTATTTCAGCATAAAACCTAAACTGTGATTTCTTTAATATTTTCATTAAAACTATGGAAAACCCCATCATAGTAGATTAATTACTTGGTTCTCAAAACAAAACTGAAATATATTTTGAAACAAGTGTTTTATTTTATACTTGCAGAACCTTCTCTGCAGGAAACCTGAACCAGGCACTTAAAACGCTTTTTTTAAAAACTGTATTTAATTTCAGCGAATTCAGCAAGTTTTAGCAAATCAGTAATCCAAGTATATCCTTTAGAAGTTTGTGATGATTGCAAACAATAATTAAAAATGGCATTTTTTGTTTTGTTTGGGGTTTTTTGGGTTTTGGTGGGGATTTTTTTGGTTTTGGTTTGGTTTTTTTGGGGTTTTTGTTTTTTTGAAAAGCCAAGACATTCCAGATTATTACTAAGTTTTAAAATAATTTCAGGGAATTCTAACATAGAGAATGTTTTCTTTACAAATAGCTCATAAGTTTATGATGTGTTTTCAACAAGCATGAAAGGATTCACTCCTATGGTTTAACACTGCACATCCCACGCAAACTAAATGGAGGAATGAACCAAGCCAACAATGATCTCCACAAGCACACACTTGCACTTTGTTACTAGAAAGTATTAGCAAGACACTTCCAGATAGATCACACTGAACTGTAGGAAAAAAAGTTTTGTACAACACAGTCTAAAATCCCAGAAAAGATGCTAAGAACATGAGAAGAGCCCTACAGACCTCATGATCAGTCTCAATAATAAATACTTAACTAAAAAGCAGGCACAAGAAGATACAAGCCCCACAAACACTATCAACAATATTCACTCCCTTCCCTTCTCTTTACTTCCCTTTCCTCTTCTACTCCCAAAGAAAAATAAACCAGAAAACAAAGTGAAACCCTAAAGAGGGGCTTACCCACTCTTAGTTTAGTCTCTGGAGCCAGCTGACTTATTTAAAAAGGGTGGTTTTATTTTCCTAAAAACACAAGGTTTTCTGGGAGGAGACATCATGTAACCTCACTTGCATTATTATCATGCAGGAAAGCACAGCTCCTCCTTCACACAAATGCTGACATGTTTTATAATAGGTATTTCTAAAAATGTCATAATTCAAAAGTTACAATTAAACAAAAAACCCCACACTGGCATTCTTTCAAATAGTAGATCTGAACCATAAACACATAATTTAAAAATGGTATTTCTGGAGAAAGCGTATTTTGCCAATGGATTATGGTAAAATAAAGACTTGCTTTATGACTGTAAATGACTACATTCTGTGAATTTCTTCATCAGTAAGATGAATTTATTGTCTTTTAATTAGGTCCCTGTGGCTAGTATCAGATATTCCTTTCAGAATGTTCTGCACAGAAGGTGGAGCTGAGAGATTTGATGCACACTCCAGTCACATTTAAAGGCCCACAGCAACAGCATCAAACTGAGCTGTGGACAAGCCAAAATAAATGGTGTTTATTTGTTAGTGTCCAAATCCTTTTGTGGCGATGAATATCAGTCCTTTTTAAAGA
The DNA here is from genome assembly GCF_028769735.1 of Zonotrichia leucophrys gambelii. Classification (NCBI taxonomy): domain Eukaryota; kingdom Metazoa; phylum Chordata; class Aves; order Passeriformes; family Passerellidae; genus Zonotrichia; species Zonotrichia leucophrys. The sequence goes on along the minus strand of NC_088200.1, from coordinate 25,680,472 downwards.
GACTGCAGTGTGAACAAATGTCACTGAGCTCAGCAGAGGCAGCTGATGCTTGGGGACACTCACCCTCTCGTTAGCCTTGTGGAAGTTCAAGATCAGGGCTTCAACATTCTCATGCAAGAGTGCACACAGCTCTGTCCAAGGTAACTGTTCCAGGGGGACAGTTGTCTGTTTGGTAAGCACATGGGCATTTGCCATGCTCTGGTATAAGTTCAGGAGGACAGACATCTCCCTCTGGAACACAAAGAAAAATTAATTGCTGTATCTGAGCAATGCTAAAATCAAAAGAGATGCATCATATGTGTAGTAGCAGTGCTGCATGCAGCTGAAAACAAGCCCTCAAAGTTCATTCTCACAGATTTACAAAACTCCTCAGTTAATTTCTTATAATTGCAGCCATAATTGCATAATATTACAGCAAAGTAAGAAAACAGATTTCACAAAATTTATCAAATTAGACCCAGTATGTATATAAAGTATGTGAATAAATCCCAGTCCTGTGGGGGCCACAATCATGACCTAGCACAGATAAAAATTTCCATGCTCTCAGTGGATGCAGTTCATTTACCCATGTTAATACTTTGAGGTGCATTCAAACTGTGCCCCAACACCTGCACAACACACAGAAAACTGTCCAGTTGGCTTGGCAGCACAACACATGCTAAATTATTTTAAAATTTTGTTTTGCATGGATTATATAGGATAGCCGCCCAAAATAGTCCTACAGCTCCACCAAACTCCACAAGCTGTGCCTCATTTATTTACAGTGATTTTAATCAGTGGTATAATAAATTGATTCAGGTTATAAATAAATTTTAGTAACAACATCATGCAGTAGAAATTCAATTCTTCATACTTTTAGTACATACAAGTGCCTTAGATTACCTTGATTAAGTTAATAGAAATGTTATCTTAATGTTTCTCAAATGCCATGAAGACTGTATCAGTACAGTCAGAGATCAATATAAGATTATCAGACTACTGTGGAAAGAACATAGGGAGCATAGAAGTGATATAAAATATGAAAAATACTGTACAGGTCAGGAAAGCATGAAGGGAAAATTAAGGGAAGGAAATGCACTGACATTTTTACACAGTTTAAGCATGAGTATAGCGAAGACCAACAGCAATATATTAAATGTTATCTATACTTAGCTTCTGCTACAGTCTTTTGCTTTTTCATTTTGAGAAGCAAAATCAAAGCTGTCTCAATGGAGTAAACAAGATCACACACAGGCTTCCCAAACAAATACAAACAGCTTTGGGAAAAATGCAAAACCATCCAAGGCAATAAATAAATATCTGATCTCATAAGGGAACCACTAATACAACTCCTCCAAAAACGAATATTTTTATCACCTGCTCAGGACAGTCTTGTGGTTTGAAATCCTTTGAGTAAAACAATTACAACAACCACCTCCATGAATATGACAGTGAGACAATCCTTTTTTTTTAACCTTTCAGTAACATAACATTAATTTTGAGTCTACCATTAAATTCTGTTTCCATTACCAGAAATCTTGATCATGAATGGAATCTTGTCCTGAATTCTTGTCATATATATTTTACTACATTACATGTGTAATATATATTTTACTAAGGAATGTGAATAAGAAAGGAAAACTCCTACCACAGCAACAGCAAGCACTTTAAGTTTCTAGTATAATATTTTGAGCTTGTAATTGCATTTTGTAGTTATAAGTAGCAATCATTAATGCCTATAGTTAAGGCATACAGCTGCTTTTCTCTCTATATATTCCTTTTGTGCCTGAGGAAATTACTTTTTCAGGCTACGTAGGCCAGCAAATGTCTTTTAATACATTATTGCTTGCATGGAAGAACCTGTTATTCTCCCAGAAAGAAAAAATAAGATCCTGATTTTACTTGTCTTCAGATCTGCCTGGGCAGTGGACAGCACTAAGACAAAGTGTGGAATAACTCCATCATCTGAACAAAAGACACCCACAAATCTGAAGACTCTCTGATGCAGGTCTTGGCTTCTGTCCACAGGGAACAGACATCATGCACCTTCCATGCTCAGAGCTCGGACAGAGAAAGAAGAGAATTTTCCAAGCCACCACCAAAAAAAATTTATATTACTAAGAGTAGAAACAGAGCAAATGTTACCATACAATGACAGGAGAGATTTTCTAAACATGCTAAGAACTTTCCTTTGTCCATGCTGCTATGCAAAAAGATGGGGAAATTGTTATTCAAGGTGTAGTTGAGTAAAGACAGTAGAAAGGCCCAAAGTGGTCATATAAGAGGAGAAAGTTTTCAGAAAATAAGCCAGTGAAATACATCCAATGTGCCAAATCCACAGCAAAACATGCAAAAAACAAAACAGCAACAAAAAATCCCCTCTGCTTTTCCATCTGAAAGCTTGAAATAATTTTCAAGCAATTTTTACAGTCAAATACTTGCACTAAAACTAAAAGAGTGTATGAAATAGAAATAAACATTTCTACAATGGGAGCTAATGAAACTTGACAAAAAAGTTGGGTAGAAAGACAGAACATTCTTCACATGAAATGACAATCCATATCTAAAAAATGCCTTAATTAGAAATGCCAGTATATCCTACCCATACTTTAAAAAAACATTTTCAAATTAGCTTCTCCAAGGCATTTGTTACATTTATTCATGTATTAAATTTTTTAAAGGTAGCATATGAACAAAAATGGTAAGAGTATAGCAGAGCTCTTCCACAGCTCAGCACAGCAAATGCAGCAAATCTTCAGCACAGTAAATATTTTGACAGTATGTTTTAAAAAACACCTAAACAATGTGTGCCACATTTTTTCCTTACTATTGAGCCTTCGTGCAGGCTGAAGTTGCCAGGAGGAGTCACTAATGTCCCAGGGGATTCTTTAGTTTCCTTTCTTTCCTCAACTTGGTCTTTCCATTGCACACCAGAGGATAAACGCTGTCTTCGTAAACTGGAAAGTTTCCACAAAAAGATACTTTAACCAAAATTACTTTTGGCAAATGCACTGTGTTCTTTTAAAGGATAATCAATGGATTTGGCAGATACCACTTTAGGACACCACATGGATTCTGAAACTGCTTGCCTTTCTTAATTGAATGAAGAACTTTATATTCCTTCTAAGAAAGATTTTTCAAGAGGTTATATTTTCAGCTACCAAGCCTCGTGACATGCAATTCATAAGATTATCTGGATATGATCTCAAAGTTAAATATAACAAACAGAATTCTTCATATTTTAATTAAAACAACAGCTGTCTTCAGAGAGACCATGTCACATCTTGCATCATCAATCCTGATTTCAAGTACAGTTCTTGCTCTTAAGGTTTCCACATGCCTGACTCTACTCCGCAGTGACTTTTAAAGCAGACTGCCCAGAATTTTAATCTGTTCTTGTACTGTGTCAGTCAGGAAAACAGATATATCAAGTGCCTGGCATGACTAAACAGGCAGCTGATGAGGAAACTACAAGGCCAAACAATAATATAAAGGAGACAGAAGCAGAGACAGGAATCCAAGGAAGAATTTTAAAAGATTGCCTGAGTATTTAGGCATAGTGTCAGGAAAACCAAAAGTTTGCTTAAAATTGATGTTTGCAGATGATGACAAAGGCTTTTCCAGCTCAAGTTTTAAGTATCTTACTAAAAAACATCTCCCTAACCATGTATCTTGTATGAGTTGCTCAGGCCACAAACTTCCTTTCTTGTAGGAAAGAACAGTTTCTTTCGTTCTCCACTACTACTTGAGTAAGTCAACATAAACACCAGTGTATACAGAGCCATATAGTTCTAGGCTGAAAGGGAGGTCCCCCAAGTTCTGTTACCACAGACACAGCAGACTGTGCTGGGCAGAAAACATCCCAAGAGATTTCCTCCGTTCTCACACATTTCAGTATTTTTTAACCATTTAAAGCTTTCAACAGCCATTCCAAAGTTGAAAACAAAGATTACCCACTATAAATGATATACAACTTCTTGACAGAATGTTAGAGATTCAACTGAATCATATAAGTGGAAAATAACATCTTCATAATAATATAAGTGTATACAGAAATGCCATCTTTTCTAGACCTGCTGGCTGTGTTTTCCTACACTCACCCCAACCACTACTGGAGGCTGGACCCTACCATAACTATGAATTTCAAAATTTTTTATTTGGCAAATGATCTGTAACAGGCTAGTTATTATCTGTACCATTCACAATACCTTTGGTTACTGATATGGACCTGTTATTAATGGACTGCCGGGTTCTGAACCTTTAGTTTGGTTTGGCACATTGCACTAGATTTTCTGCTGACTGGAAATTGCAGGGAATGTAAACTACAAGTTGTACTCAAGCTGTCTTACTGCCACTTTACAAAAGCTTTAAAAGGAAACTTACACTTTTTTTCCTCTCTCATGTGCATTTTCTGACTCTCTGAAATCTTTCCTTGATACCCCTGAAAAAGCTTCTCTCCTGCCGCGTTGCTCTTCATTCAAAGCGCCTTCAAGTTCTTGAATTCTCAACTACCAAGTTATGAGGAAGCAGTTAAAGGAAGTTAGGAAAGACTACCATGGTCTTTACTGCTGTTTGCTGTTCTGTTCTGCCTTTTAGAGCTGAATACATTCTATTAATTCTATATGGAATTAGAAAGCGTTGAACAATGTAAAAACGTATTAATACATAAAGTTCAAAACAGAGAGAAATAGATATGCTGACCAAAAAAACATTTTGTTGTCCTTTCATGGAGTTTGGATTTTCCTCTTTTCAATTATTTGTATTACTGAAGTTTTCCAGAGGAATTCTATTTTTTTAAGCAGACTGGTAAAATCATGGAATTAACAGTAAACACTACGCTTGCACTCAACGTAAAAGTGCATATGGAGCTTGTTCATGTACATAAACAAGGAAGAAAACCTTACCAGTTCTTCACCTATAAAAGATAAATCTCTAACTTCAAGGAATGCTACCCTCCAGTTCCTTTGTATGTTGTAGAAGTAGAGAAGGAATTAAGAAAACTGAATCATCACTACTTATTTAATCATCAAATCAGAAATCTAAGTGACTGTACTTAGAGAAGGTCATAAGAAAATAACTGAGAAAGTGTCAATGCTTATTGGTGTCACTCAGAAAACAAGAAAATAAAAGATGATATTCCTTCTTGTTTTCTCATATGGTTCTTCTAAAGTCCAGTGTGAAGGTTTTGTTACTCAGTATGAGATCACTCAGCAATTATCTTACAGGTTTTTTGTACTTGTTTTTTAAAATAAACCCTAACTGCTTTAATGGATCAAACCCTGTGTGATACAGTTTAATAACAAAAGAATTTAATATACAAGTATACATATTACATTTTTCCATGTATTCAAACTGCTCTGGTAACTGCAGATATAATAGCTTTGAAGCCAAAATGTACTCAGTTGAAATTTGAAACTGCAGTCTCAGGATTTATTAATATCTCACACCTAGAAAAGTTGGATGTATGCACTGTATCTCCAAAATTATCTAAGTACCCATTCCAAAGATACAAGGCAGAACATTTTAACAGTTTAACTATTGTGAAACATTTCCTTTCCCCTCACTGTTTCAATGCTACTTTGAATTCTCAAACATAAGAATGTGACATTTTATTTTAATATTTATTCTATTAACTTGATAGTCCCCTGAAAAAAGGAGATATTTTTCTATTACCTTTTACAGTTTTGACACTCATTGCAAAAAATCTACTCAATGTTTTCACTGGAGCAAGGAAGGCTTGGCATTTTTCAAAGATTGTACCTTTACAACTTCATCTTCTGTTTCATTGTAAACTTCTACCAAATATTTAACTAAAAGTTTACCTGCATGATTTCTGTAGCAGATTTACATTGCATATGTGCTAATCTTGCTGCTGCAGCATCTTCCTCCAGTTTCTTTATTTTCACTGTCTCTGCCTAAAAGTACATTTTGAAAATATTTAAGTCCAGAAAGATGATAACATCATGCAAAGACAACTTAATTTCTTCAGTTTATTAGGTCTCCATAAACCAACCTGTGGTATCTGAACCACTTGCACTTTAGAACTGTGAAAACTCATATCAATAAATAAGTAAAAGAAAACAATTACATATCCAGAATATTAAAATAAAAGTTTTTGTTTAGTTAAAAGAATTTATGTAGGATTATGTTCTTGCTGCATTTTTTATACTCACGGATACTTATCCCCATGTAAAGGCCTGGACATGGAATTTCAATTGAAAAAATGCTTCTAGCAATAGCAGTAACTACAGAGGTGCTATAATAGAAATTCATATGCAATTTTAACTACACTGTTTCCTATCAAAAAAATATTTTCACTTAGACTGATGACTGATTTGAAAAGAACAATATACTCCAAAAGGACTCCTGCCTTCAAGTGATGCAACAAAGACCAAGAAAAAGACATTAATATTAAAAGTCTTTTGAGACACCTAAAGTTACACAGATACAAATGAAGTCATTGGTTTTGGACAAGTAAAGCAAAGTAGCAAGTATGTGAGACTGAAGTTGACTCTAAGCACTTCAGTTAGGGAAATAGTAATTGAAAAATAAATAAATAAATAAATTTAAATACAAGCTGATGGCAATAAATTTAAACTCTGTATAATCTCACATATTCACAAAAGGAAATAACTGAGAAACAGAGATCTGTGGAGGGCCTATTAAAGAGAAAATCATGGCACAGAGCTCACCAAATCTACACTACAACAGCATCAGCCAAACGGCTTAAGCTTTGCCTCCTCCCACAAAATCAATGGGCTTAACATGCTTAAATATTTTTTTAAAAAATTCACAAATCCCGCACAAATACTCCCTCTATGCCTCTATATTGCTAAGAGTACTTTCCCAGTGATATAAACCTCTTTCCATCTGCAGTTCAAACACCAGTCTCAGGTCAGGCTCACAGCATTCACCTGTGAATCCACCTTTCCTGCGAACTGATGCTCCATATTTTGTTAATCAAACACAAGGCACTCATAACCTAACTCAGAGGTTTCAAAAATGAAACTGCTCAGTTGTGCCAGTGCTTGCAGCAGCAGGCAGAAAGCTTTACCTCCAGTTCTTTGATGAGATACTCCTGTCGTGTATTCTTGAAATCCAGACACTTGGCCTGGAGCTTCACAATCTTGCTGCAGGCATCCTGTTCTGCCTCCATATCTCTCAACTTCCTGGCAATGCTGTTCAGGGCAGCATTTGTTTCCTAAAGATAAATAGGTACATGAACAAATAAATACATCAAGAGGTACTTTTTCTAAGATAAAGTATTGCAGTAGAGAGCTCAATACTCAACAGAGGAGGAGAGACCACATCAGATGATGATGTTAGAATTTTAAAATCTCAGATGCCAGCACATGTCAACAGAAGTGTTTACCCAATAGCAGGCATGCTTTTAATTGACCACCAAGAAATCTCTGTAGGCCCAAAAATCACTGCGAACATGACCTTCTGTGGTAACACTAAAATCAGAGCCAGATCTCCACAGGAAATCTTTCCCTAAAAGAGCACAGCTCTTCCAATCTCTTCTGTGTCCCAGCTCAATGGCAATGCTAGAAACAAGGTGCATTTGGGGAAATTATGGGGACATGGGGACAAACGTTCATTTTTGTTATGATTTTAATTGCTAAAACTTCAGATGTTTTGAGAGACAATTACTCCCACAGACCAAATAATTTCATTTTCCGCTTTTCTGAAAAGGATTTTCCTCTTTGTAGAAACTGAATTACTTCAAAAACTTAAGAAATATGAAGCCCTCAGTGGAATAAAATAAGACGGTCCCCATGTCAATTTCTGCATACAGAAACTCAACTAATCTACAGGTTGGGAGAATTACTGACATTACTAGACTCTGCAGCTCTGTGAAGTCACTGCTACAAAATCCCCATAGTCCATATGAATTTGGACCAAATTTAAGCTAATCCTCTAGCTTTGCATGTCCAGCAAGACAGGTTTCTCCCCTTCAGAATGCAAAATAAATAAATAAGTAAATCAAGAATTCAAAATGAACAATTTCTATGAATATATATACCTGGAAAGATTAAGAAATATTTATTTCTTCAAGTTTATCTTTCAGATATTAACAAAATTGAACTGGGAAATAGGAAATAATTAATACATATTTTGCTGTAAAATACTATAAAAATTTTAAAACATTTTATACTGGAAATATAATTAAAATCAGCAAACTAAAATTGTCATGCATATATGAAGCTTGTTAAACAAGTCAGTATGACCTGCAGGATTTCAGAGTTTTGAAGAATTTCTGAACTTTTTGGAGGCGGCATAACTGTTTAACTAATACTATCCCCGTAGCCACCTGAAAATATTTGCTCATGAAAGACATGGCTGGGGTCTTTTTGCTCTGTTTTGGTTAGTTGGTTTTCTACTGTGTGTAAACGACACAATCTCCCAAGTATTTTAAGGAAAAAGCAGTTCAGGGATATGATCTCCTCGCTAACCACAAGGTGATGCTATTGCCCGTCCTATCGAATCCAACCTTCCTATTCCGGCCCAGGATAGGCCCAACAGAGCTCATCACGAACCTGTCATAAAGCAGAGGACTACTTTTCCAGCGTGTTTCAGACACACATTTCAAATATTCTATGACTGCCGTGCCTACTTCAGCATTTTCACAACCAGAATTACAGTTTGTGCAGTTTTTCCAGCCAGGATTTGCCTATATGCTCAGAATCCCACTTCTCTGCATGTCTTAAGACCACATGAAATCTCCTTAGCTTTCATTTTATAACTCAGAATAACTAAAGGAGATATAAACCAGGCCTGTAAATACTCAACATAAAAGACGGCAACACATTCAAACACACAATTTATAAACACAGATATTTCTGATGTTTATATGACAAGTTTAAATGAACTAAGCTTTCAAGCAACAATTAATGCAGCCAAGTCCAGATGTAGCATTTCTTTATTTCCCAGAATTTTATAACTATACATACATAACTGTAGGGTGGTGGGCAGGGGAACAGCTACAAAAGCAAAGGAGAAAAATTGACCATTTTTACTGCTGAAGGCAGGTTAGGGTTTGGCACCTAGCAGTGAATCACATTTTCCTTTCAGAGAGTTTTGAAAGTTCTGGAAGACTTCTGAATTCAGCAACGTCAAGATTCTGAAACCCTACATCTCACACTGACCTGTTTAACGAGCTACATGTATTCATGGCAATCTTAGTCTACTCATGTTAATTACATTTCAATTTTGTAGCTTTAATACACTAACCAACAAAGCCCCTACAACCACTGGCAGAGAACACTGCCAGGGAACTGACAGAGAACACAATGTCCCGAGCCATATGCTGCTTCTTTTGTCCTTTTTTCAAGGACAAACATCGCTTGACAGAGCATAGCATACTTTTTCAACTTTGGTCTTTTGATGCAGCACTAAACTCTCTGAAGGTAGCTTCTATAAAACACTGTACACAACAGAATGCAATACTCTTCCAGAGCCTCCTCAAACTAATTCAACCACTTACTGTTAGCCAGAACTCAGAGCTTACCCTGCTCCACCTGGCAACTAAAAAAGAAAACCTATCTTGTTCACAGCCTATATCCTGCCCTACCTGTGTAAGAATCAGCTTTGAATGAAAACTGACTTGTGTTTCTGCTTGTCTTGAGAAGAACCTTAGGTCCTGTCCACAAGCCCCTCTGTTTTCACTACCACTGTGTACTGATAACGTGGGTTAGGTGTTTACCATGACAAACAGCCACAACACATTCCATCAAAGCCCCAAATCAGCATTACACACTAAGTGTAACTTCATAAAGCTGTAATCTTCAGAAGTATTCTGCAGTATTTAGCTATTTGGATTTTTTTTTTCCCTTAAACCAGAAAAACCTCAACCCACCCCACACTTTGCACCAAAAAACTTTCAGCCAACATCTAATGAAACTTTCCATCTATTAATACACCATACCTTACAAGCCCTTTCTCTTTCAGCTTTTTCTTTAATAAGGAATTCCATTCTACCGAGGTATTCTCTGAGGATGTTATTTCTATCCACTGCAAATCTTCGCTGTTCCTCTTGCCACTGCCACTGAGAACTTTGAATCATTTCCGCAGTCTCTGCTTCTTTCTGCTGGTATTTGTCATTGAGTGCTGTTGTTTACAAAAAAAAAAAAGGGGGGGGGGATAAGACAAATAGCACTGCAAATAAGCATGCTCAGAAAAAAAAGAGATAAAAGGTATAATGAATACAAATTCACAATACAAAATCTGTGTATTGTGATATCCTATTATACACTGGAGCATTAACACTTCCGTTTTCACTACAGAGAAACAATCACATTTTGTATTCCTGTAGCATCTTTCACATAAGGACACAGAAATGCTTTGGAAATTTTTACAAATTAAAGCTCTTCTCCCTTTGGAAAGGAATAAAAATTCAACTTTTTCATGCGAGGCCTCTATAGCATGGGAAACTTAATTGCGTTTTTCTGCAACACTTAGCTAGCTTATTTCCAAATGTCTATGTGAAACTTTAGTCTGTATCAATTAATTTCAAGCTCAGTTTAAGTAACAGCAAATACAGATACCTGCCACATGAAAAAGACTGTAGGAAAACCTAAGGCAGGTTGGGCTAATGAGCAAAGGCTTGGCTTTTCTGGGGAAATTTATTCCTGCTGAAGAGATTTGAATCTTCAGCCCAGAAACTGCCCCAAGATAGGCAAACACTGCCATCTATTTCTCTGTGAAAGCTTAAATGCCAAGGAAAAGTTCTTTTCCTATAAGCAGTTTTAGTAGGGACTTTGCTTCATTTCACAAACTGGCTTTTGAGTCAAAATATTTTGTATTAGCCCTTTATATTACTCAGTGTAACAAGCTATGTTGGTGTTTATACAAAATGGTGTTTATTCACCATTTTCTAATAGATTTCAACTTCAAATTCATCCCATTCTTCTGAAATTTCTTCCTAGCTGGAGAAGGGTAAAACAACAAGAAGAGATGTGGTGGGAAAACACAGAGAATTAGTGGACACAATGATGGGGAAGACCTGTCACATGTTAGGAAGTCAAGCCTCAAGAACAGCAGTCTCAAGAACTCAAGAACAGTCTGGAGAAAATACTAAAGACAGGACACAAGTGAGGTGCTCTGTCCAAGAGTTAAGTTGGGATTGTATCAAAAGCACCCCATGAGGTGAACAAGGCTCCAAGAGGCCAGGAATAAAGAAGTGCTAAGTTAAAAAATGAAAAAGAAATGAGAAGCAACACCAGAACTAGTTTGTTTGACACTAGGCTTCTTTGACATTTGTCACAATAAAAAAAAATCAGAAAAAAAACCCCAACAAAAAACCAAACCAAACAAAAACCTCAACCAAACAAAAACAATTTGAGAAATTTAAACCAACCATAAGATTTGTATAATTTGTGTGTACTCCAAATAAGTGAAAGTGCATATTTCTTGTTATCTTTTTAAAAAATCAGGCCATATAATGCACTGGCAAGTTTGAAAGTCTCCTTCCATTCTTGTAAGGTTACAAACTCCAGGAATGCTCCAGTCTTTTCACTGAACACCTAAGTTTCACAAGTACATCTCCTGTACCAAATTTAAAGAGTACTTTACTTACGTAGACAACAAAAAATGCATCTCCCCGGGTTTTAAGTGTGAGAAATATAACTCTGTTTGAGAAGGATTAAGAAAGTTTGAGCTTCTGAATGCAAAGCAAGTAGGGGAAAAAATGTGCAGGTAAAACCCTTCCTTTCTGCAGACTACTGTCATAAGACATGTTACTTGTATAAAAACAAAACCAAAGATGACAAAAAGAGATCAGGTATGAGCAATGAAAAGCTAGAAATATTTGAAAATATGAAAGAACAAAGCAGTACTATGAGAACTCCTGGGGGGAGGGGAAGGGAAGGTTCGGGGAGGGGAGGTTTGGAGAGGAGACGAGAGGTTCGGAGAGGTTCGGAAAAGAAATAGTGTAAATTTTAAACAGGACTGCATTTTTTTTCCCCCCTGAAATGTAAAAGGAAGAACTGCTGGACATAGTGATAAGCAAGATATGGAGAGGGACACCTAAATTACAATTCTGTACACACTGAAGGAAGGAATAACAGACGGTATGGAGCCAGAGGGAAAAAAGGTACTGATAGCTTTAGCAGCTTATATTCAATTCACATGAGACATCAAGGGTTTTGTAAACTCTTATGAGCTTACAGAAACAGAGAAGTAAGACATGGGAAAATAAGACACTTCCAAAAAATGCTGTAACCATAAAACCTTGTGCAATCTCTGCTTGTTTTAATGACTTGGGACTGATATAGCCTCTAGTCTACAATTTCTCTTTTTCCTTTGAAAATTACCTTGCAGTTCCAAAAGTTTGCTTTTTACATCAGATAGCTTGTCCTCTGCAGAATACAGCTGTATTTCAGACGTCTTTCTAGCTAACGACATCTCACTCTGAAGATCTCGGCGAAGAACCTCTCCTTTCTCAAGTTCCGACCTTAAATTCATTACTTCTTTTTCACAGCGAGAGACCTAGAAAATAAAGATTTTGGAAATTGCATTCACAGCTGCCATCATATCCATCTGAATTTGAAATACAGTCTTGAAACTACACATTGTAAATACTTTTTTTTTAAATGCAAACTGATCCTGTTCCTCTATCATGTGCATGTACCTTGAATATACCCCTCTGTTTTTCCAAACATACTCTGCCTTAAGAAAATAAAAGTCATAATTATATTCCACAGGAAATTTTCTGGTAACTGTATTTGACAACTAGAAAAACATTGTGTTGGGATACTAGATTATCAGACACCTAGTAACTGATTACGCAAACACAAACTTCAGTTCAATGATGTTCAGCAGTCATCACAGCAGTTAACGGCAGAATTCTATTAAACACAACAAACAGAACAAAGAAAAGGCTTCAAAAACAGTTCTTATCTGTGTAAGAAAGATAGTCTAGTCAGCGCTGCCAAAAACTGACCCAGGAAACCACCTTAAACACATTAAATGCAAGAAGGTGGAAAAGTAAAAACATGCGTTTCTTCAGAACATCTACAAGGCAGCAGCATCCTTCTTAACAGGAGCTCCATTCATAGGAAATAATTTAACCCCATTAAAAAGATTTTCCCTTATGCTCTTGTGGCAAACTAGTACCTAAATGAAGTAGCAGTGAGAAAATACTTCATTAAAATTTCCTTTAGTTTGAATTTTTATTACTGCTATAAGTTAAAATTCTGCTCTTAGCAGTTGAGGGCAGCTGGTGTGGGTGCTCATTCATCTGTTTTCGACTAAATATCAGCAATAAACCACGTTTGTTGAACCCTGTCCATTTATTTAGAGATTCCTGCTTCTTACACAGCGACTTCCTCTTGTCATGCTCCCATTGTTCCATCAATGGTAAAGTGATTCTGTAAAATGTATCCCTGGAATTACTGGGGTTAAAACACTCAAAGAAACAAACCACATCTTATATTCAGAATTCCAAAGCTGGAGGTGCCAAGTATTCTTCTGCATGACTTTGCTATTGTGTAGTGCTCAAGTTTCTTACACGCACCTTCAACTATCAGCAATGACACTAAAAATGGTATCAGTTCCTACGGACAGGCATGAGATGTCTGTACAATGCTACTTCTTTGTTATTTTCTGACTGTGACTGTGATTTTAATTCACCTGATGAGAGGATTATTTCAAGGAAACAAATTACATGCATTCCAAGTGTAAAATAAAGCAAGCAAACAAACAAACCAACCTCCTTACCTCTTGATTGTGTTGATTGTTTAATTCCAAATTTTTTTCCTCAAGGTTATGGACTTTCAGTCTCAGATGTTCAACAGGATCCATTTCTGATTGATTTCTATTCTGAGGTAACTGCGAACTTATATATCATTACCAGAGCTGAAAAATGTGTTTTGAAAAAACATGAGCATTCATTTTAAGTTTTAGTGCTTCTTTACTTCAATTACACAAACACGGGTCCAGAGATTTAAACATTCACATAAGCAAAATTACTTTGCGCAGTTTTCATCTTACTATTGCTCTTTGAAGAAAGGATTGCATAGAATTCCTTATTTTGCAAGATATGAGAGATGTGGCAGCAGGAACTTAAAAGAGAGATTCCCTTTGGATTAACAAAGTTGATTTAAGCATAATACATTCGTTATTATTTTTCAGTATCTTTATTTTCAATAATGAACTTCTATCATTTTTGTTTATTAACTTCCAGGAGGCTTAAAAACATAATTCCAATCATGTAAGTTAAAACAACTGGCACGCTTTTTGTGTCCACAGTACGTCTCATTTTTTAACATGAGTTACCATCTCCAAACCATCTCTGTCATGAAACAAACATAGAGATGTGGAAAAAAGCCTCTCTTTTACACACTTTGTCTTCAGAGATACATACATTCAAATGAAAATCATGTAAATAATCACAAACATAACACAAATTAAAGGTTTAGTCCTCCAAACTACCCAGTTTTATCATAATTTCCACTGCTATTTCAGTTAAAACAAAATCTACTTGGCAATTAGCAGAATCAGCCCTTGAGCACCACAAACAATAAAAAGAGTGAAAGTTAAGTTTCTACATATGAAGTGAAAAATTTATACACAGAATATACAAATTTATACATATATACACACACATAAATAGGTACGTATATAATATGTATATAAATATGTATAATAAAATACATATTCATTACCTAGTTAAATAATTTTCAGTGAATTATAGCTTCAAACTTCAAAACTTTTAAGCTATTTCAGTTCTTGAAAATCAATATTCCCATTATTTGATATATATTGGTTTTCACATTGTTTCAAGTATGTAAGACTGCAATAATTGCTTTCTCCACACAAAAGTGCAAGAGTTTATGAGCAATAAATGTGAAATACACCAATAAAAGAAATATTATTGAATTAACTACAAAATTGGTATCATATAATACAGAAACATAAATACTAAAATACCATACCTTCGTCTACATGAAGTATTTTTTACAGAAATGACACCATACTGGCATTTAATTAATAGATCTTTCTTAATAAAAAGTGACCACTTTACCTCTAGATTTGTGTAGGCACAAGTAACATTACTCATGATCAAAAAGTTACCTGATGACATATGTTTTCTCAAATATTTTTTCTGACTGGCAAAACCAATACAAATGCCATCAACAAGCGGATTGGTAATTTAAATTTTTTTAAAGACCTTACTACTATTAAAGGATGAAATTTCAGGTTTTTATCTGCAGACTATAAATATTTTAAAACTGAATAATACTAAGTACAGTCCCATTTGAAAAGAAGACAGACTGCATCTGTGAGATCAAAACAGCTATAGGTCATCAGAAATTGTTCCACAAGGTGCAGTGTTCTTAAAACATTTTATGTGTTTAATAAATGTAGGAGGTAAGAATCATTAAAACTTTCATGCACTGCAAGAAAACCACAAGCTCATTATTGGTTTTCAGTACATACTACCAGAGCCATACCCAGAGCAAGCAACATGACTCAAAGTGCAAGAGATCAGCAATAATTAAAATCACTTTGTTTAATGCAATTCAGCTACTGCAACAAGAAGATCTGGAAATAAGTAGAACCTGAACAGCCAGAGCATCTATAAGCTGAATAAAATTTTCTTTGTGGACATTATGTAATAGGTTTGAGAGACCCTTTTTTCACCCCTTTCTGAGGAAAACACAGAAGAAATAAAGGCAAGTAATTTTACTCAGAGATGATGAATGAAGTGTCAATCTCAGCTGAAAATAGCTAAAAGCCAGATAGCACCAAGGGGGAAAAGCTAAACCCAAACTGAAAACCAGGGAAGACCTGGTCCGAGAAACAAGAGCCATGGAAAGGGTAACCATTTATTTGGTCTGCAGGCAGCAGGGGAGTAATTTGGCTTCTTTAAACTTGGTAAGATTTAATATCATTTTCATGGAGACCACACAGAATGAAAGCAAGATAATAACTACTTTTTGTAAAAACATTTAAGGCTTTAATTAAATTACATTGGTTTGTATGGCAGTCAGAGATAAAGAAATCTGTTTCTTCCAGCTTTTCTATTAAATATCCACCAACAAAAAAATCATAGTAGAAACACCTACACATTAAAACTTACTCAGAGGAGAAACTAACTGTAGAATTAACTATTCTGCTTAACTGAATCGGGGGGGTGGGGGGGAATAAAATAAACAAAACCATACCAAGCACAAATTATACAACAACATGAGCATTAGCAAATGAAGGATGCTATGAGAAGTGTATTAGAGCATTAAAACAGAGAACATAATATTAAGTACTGGCAAAAAAAAGTATTAGACACCTTTTTGAAAGAGCATTTTATGCACAGCTTCTGAACTCACAAGGCATTGGTGGAAACTCAAACATATATATCAGAAAACCCTAAATTTTTGGCTGAGTATAGAACCAAAAAACACTAAACCAACCAAAAAAACCCAAAAAACTCCCAAAAACCCCAAAACCAACCAACCAACCAAAAAAAAAAAAAACCCCAGAAAAAAACCCAAAACAAACAGACAAAAAAAAAAACCCAAACAAACAAAAAACCCCAAAACAAAACAAACAAAAAAAACACCCAAAAAAACAAAACAAAAAACCCCAGCCATCCAGTGACAGAACTGCTGAATTATTACTATATTAGTCACTTCATTTTGGTTGTCTACTTAAACATTTTTCAAATAAAATAGAAACGAGCCTTTTTTGTTCTGAAACAAAACCAGCCTGTTTTGTTTTCAAATTACAATTTTTGTTTCTGTCAAAATTTTGTTTCTGTTACTTTTTTTAGTTGTCACAGCATGGCCAGCAAATGCAGTACTTTATGAAAGCTTCCTACTACCACTTGTAGGAGATTTTTCCATCCATTTTCATGTAACAGCTAGAAGTCCTGCAACCATAAAGCTCTCAGAAGATTCAAAGACAAAACTATACAAACTCCCTGGAAAGTTTCAAAACATGCACAATTTGCAGTCTAACAAAATTCAGAGTATATTTTCTGCTTCCATTTTCATGTATTACTAGCTCATCAACCCTTGGTTTTGAACTGAAATATGTTTTCTACCAGCTACAGCCTTTATCTAAGACCATTTTTAGCAGGACTCTATGAGTCTTCAACAAAGCATATGAGAAGATGAAATAGCTTCTGAGTTCTGTGTTGCAGAAGGTATTTTGGAGCTCAAAACCTAAATTTTCAGTGTTCACTTCACAAGTCTGCTGGATACAGCCAACACTGACCACTGCAGAAAAGCAACTTTTCAGTAGCTTCAATTCCACAGCTGGCAGAAAATGCAGAATAGTTTTGCAACAGAGAGAAATGTTCCTTCACTTGGTAGCTAGCAGTATCATTTTGCTAAACTTCTGCACCTGCAGGAGCAGTCTGCAGTCTGATTTTCTAACCAAAGTATGTATTTGTGCAATTTTGTTGTTCCCATATAACTGGTAGTTTTGTACAGACTAAAGAGAGACAAATAGCTTATGCCGAAGATCAAACTCTTATCAACTTATAAAACACAGGGGTCATGGTAAGACTTAAAACCAACCTCTAACACCTCAATTAATGTGGAACACCCTCCTGTGCCTCCTGGGCATTGCTCCTGCATGCTGGCAGAAACCACCTCTACCTCCTGACGACTCTATGACAGCTTGCACATGTGACACCATATCTGGTTCTTCCTCAGCCTGAATTGCATCATTTCAGGCATCCAGAAAATAAATAAGCCACAAAAGCAGGAATTAAACTGCTACACTTAAAAATCCAGAACTGGACCTCACCAATTAGCTTCCCTGGAAGTGATGCTGTCTGAAGAGGGGAAACTCATGGTAGTCAAACTGCAGTTTTTTAAGTCTTATAAACTGTGGAGAAACAAGAACACAGTTAACCATATATACTTTTACTTGATGAGCTTCAAAGATTAGTGTCCTATATCATAAAACCATTAAGGCCTCTAGCAGAGATGTGCTGTGCTTTATTTGTCAATCTACTAAAATATTAATTTGTTTAGCCACTCACTGTACCCTGTCATGTGAACAATTACCACAGCTGCAATTTGACACTGGCTTTAGAAAATGGAATTGTACTGCTAGTCCTCTAAGCCTGAACATTGTAGAGAAATATATATATATATATATAGTAGAATATCAACTGTCAGAGTTATCAGAACATCAATAAAAAATGTTATGTTTGTGTAGATTGAGATACATTCTCCTAAGGAGATTGCAAAATCAATTCCAAGGGAGATTCTGCAAAATACTTCTAAGAGATATAAATGAAGGTACTATGATTTTTTAAGTAGATCAAATATCCAAGGTTGCCAGTCTAATAGAACACTTGCTATTTTAAAGGCTGCTAAGTCTTTCACAAATTGCACAAAATATTTGCATTAAGAAGTAGCCCTGAGAACTAAGAAATTAGTTTTACACAACACCATTCTTTGCAACTTACACCAAAATCTCATCATGAACAGCAAATAAAGATAAAATTTTAAAAAAAAATTGTGGTTCCATAAGAGAATTAAAGTGTTTTCCATCATATCCATATCACTCTGAAGTTTTAAAATTCTGTAAATTACTCTGAAGTCATATAGAGGAAAAGAAAAAAAGTAAATCTTGTGATAAATAGGTATGATTCGTGCTGATAAAAATTGAAACAGTAATCAATATTGATACAGTAATTACTATTTGAGAATAATAAAACAGTTAATAGTTAAAAGTTGTAATGCCAAAGAAGAGAAGGAAAGGAGGGGCTCCACCCACTCCCCCCTTCCCAGCAGATGTTCTCAAGGACCACAGGAAAGAAGCTGAAGATACAGTTGCTAAAAATGACCAAGAATCTGGTTGGGTCCAAGAAAATGCTAATTATAAAGGACTTATTGCTTTGATATGTAGATGCAGTGATACGTTAGTCTTGGCTTACATTGTACTGGCTTGGTGCGCATGTGTAACCCAAAGGTGAATTAAAGGACAACGAAGAAGACTCCAGGGCCTTCATCAGTGACGACCCCCAAAGACTTGTGCGACCACCAAACCGAGTGGTGGTGCATGCATGGTAAAGGTGGTAATGAAGGCGGAGACAGAAAAGTGACGAACCGAAAATAGGAGGAGATGGTATTGACACATGGCATATAAGGGGTGATTTTCACTTGGCAAGCTTGTACGTGAAGTGGCAAGGGTCATGGAACCCTGCACTCCGTACCCCGCGGTTATCTCTTGCTTATGCGCTATTATTGGAACCAAATTATCCCTTATTTATATATGTTCTAAACTATTAAATTAAAATTGTTGCTACCTTAAATATTGTTTGGGTTTTTTTTGATGGGATAATTGGGCAAACAGAACAATCTGAAGACTGTCACCTGGGAATGCTGAAGATTTTGAATATGCAATATTCCTCTGTCAAAAGGCGCATCAATAGCTAACTAGCACAGAGGGTGATAAATGCAAAAACCATGCTATTTCTTAGGAAAAAAAAATCCAGTGCTATGGACTGGCTTGTGGGAGCACCATAATTAAACAAAACAGCAGAAGAAGTTTTTCCTTGGGGAATTATGTTTGATGTATCTTTAAAAACTTGTGTCAGCTTCTTCTTGCAAACTTCTGAATATATGCTGAATACTTCAGAATAGGCCACTGACTTAGATGTGAGGAAGAAAATCTCCTCAATGAGTGGCGAGACCCTGGCACAGGGTGCGCAGAGAAGCTGCGGCTGCCCCATCCCTGAAGTGTCCAAAATCGGACTGGACAGGGCTTGGAGCAACCTGGGATAGTGAAAGCGTCCCTACCCATGGCAGAGAGGGGAACAAGACATTTGAAGGTCCCAGGAGGTTTGAGGGTGATAGAGACCACTCCAGAATAAGCTCAACCGTGATCTTAAGGGGCACTAACTTAAAACAGGCAAAGCCAGGAGCAAGTAACAAATCCGCGGTGAAGCTGCAGAAACTCACCCGACAGTCTGCAGCGGGCTTCTGGAGCTGTCCCAATGCAGCTCGACCTCTAGAATGACGAGCTGGTACAGCCGGAGGGCAGCGGCTCCCGGCACCGCAGGAACGCCAGAGCTGGGACGGCATTTCCGCGGTTGCCGGGCTGCGCGCGGTGACGTCACAGCTCCGAACGCGGCGCGGGCTCCGCCGCGCTCTTGCCGCCTTCTGCCGCCTCCCAGCCGCGATAAAGGCTGAAGGGCTCCCGACGGTGAAATACAACTGCAGGAAATTAAAAGGACCGACTGACACGAAAGCCAGACTGAGATGTGCGTGTCCTCAGGGCAGCGCCCAGGTCAGAGAGAGGAACAAACAGCCAGAAAGTTTTGAATGTCTGTGGACAGAATTCAAATCAGAGGGCTCTCTGGACTACAGGAGCACATCTCCCTCGATGAGGAGGGAGTTATGGTTAGGGAAAAGTTCTTGTGAAACCTCTCAAGCCGAGAGATTTCGAGCCCCAGTTGTGAGCATATGTGTCGAACAACAACTGAATAAAACCCACCCTACAGTATTCTGGAAAAGCACTTTCTCCTTTTCCAAGCACTGCTGTACTTTCTGTACCTCCATTTTTAAAGTTTCTGTTACATTCTCTCTGCACACTTAGTGTGAAGATGATTTAGCTCTTTGTTGGCACCAGCCACAATATCCTGAGCTTCTTTCAGCTTTTGTCTTAGAGCACACATCCATCAGGATACCCAGGATATATCATTCAAGACTGAAGGTTTTAATCGCAAGAGATAAAAACTCCACAACATGCCACTGTCTGGGATAGGTGTCAACACTTCATTTCTTGTTTGTGACGTGATCTCTGTAAATGGCTTTCAGCCATGGTTCTGCAAATTCTGTTCATGTAGTTATTTTAAATATGTGCCAAATGAAACAAGGGGGGATGGAGAATGTGTCGTGTGTTGTTTCATTTTTTCATAATTATTTCCAAGAGACTTTAGTGTACAAGACTGTGATTTTAAAACAAATAAAATAATAAAGTAGAGAGTAAGACAACAAGCTAACTCCATAGACAAGTCAAGGTCAAGAAAAGTGAGATTTAAATTTGAATATCTGAAATAAAGATTGAATTTTAAAATGCAGATGTTTTCACAGTTGTCTTCTCTTTCCCTTTGTGAAGAGAGGTTGTCCAGTCTATGGCCATGGTCTCTGTGTGTCGTTTTTTAGAGTTTCATGTAAGACTTTGCTTTTATTTGCTTCTTCACAGGAGTGCAAGTCTAGTTTTTTGTTTGACTCCTGTAACTGTTCCTCCTCTTCATTCAAAAGTGATTGCACATGATGCTTCCAGTGTAATGCACTGCTTAATTCTCCGACACTCTCAAACCTCTCACAAGCATGATGAACTTTTGCTGAAGCATATTTAATTGCTCTTGCAGGCTCTGGGCTTTGTCAACTTCTTTTTTCATCTTACTGAAACTCCATTTGAATTCTGCAAGTTGTAGGTGCAGTGAGTGGTGTTCAATCTGCTCTGCATGAAGCCTTCCAGTAAATTCAAATATTGCCTTCTGCAAAGATGCTTTGTTTTTCATACTGAACAGTCTTTCACACAATCCACATTCCAGACAAGGACCCTTTCTCCAGATCAGTGGTGCACTTGCTGTAGACTAGTGGAACTGTCTCCATTATTACATTCAGCTTGTCCATAATTTCTGAAAAGGAGTTTCTGGCTGCACCTACTTTTAAGTGTCCACTGGACTTTGGTTTAAATGTTTAAAAACATTCAGTCATGGAACTGATTATTGCAGCATGGAAATTAACAAGGAAATCAGCTGAGTACTTCAAAAAGTCAATTTCTTACTTTTCACAAACTGGCAGATTATGCCTGTTTTTGGAGTCTCCTACATACACTGGAAATCCAGTGTCTCCTTTTAAGCCCTTTCATCCAGGTGAAAAGGGAACAAGAACATTGGGCTAAAGCTTTAAGCCTTTTAGCTGCCAAAACAGCAATCACAGCTCCTCAGAACACATAAGCCAGGCCTTTCGTTCATCTTTCCTCAGCCTTGCTTCATCTTGATTGTTTTCCTCATCAGCAGGGAGAGCATTAATTAGGTTCCTTATTTTCTATTTCACTAATTTGTGGATGTTGACCTGGTCCTGGAGACAGTCTCTTTGGGAAGACATAAGCACACAGCTGGCCACAGAGAGGACACAGCAATACCATGCTCCTTTTTGCCTGCTAATGTCCTGGAGATTGTCCCAGGTTCATAAGTAAGAAGAATTAGAACCTTATGGAAGTTTTCCATACACGGAGAGAAAAGTAAAAAAAAGCTACTATTAAGCACAAGTGCAAATAAGGAAGAAAAAAATAAAGAGTAATTGCACAGCCACTGTTGCATACAAAATATGTGAGATTTTGTTTCCACAGCAAGACCCAGCTACTGAGGATTTGGAAGTCAGCAAATCTGTTTGTGGCAGCTCACCATTACTCTGGAGCTCAGCAATCACATGCCCTGAACATCCCACTGAGGATATCCTTCAGGAAAAAAATATGCCAAAAAAACCAATCTTCTTCCAGAGGCCACTCTGAACTCTGCAGGAATAATGATGTTTATTTTGTTCTGAGCCAGTTAGCTGGTGGGAAGAGAAATCCTTATGAAAGCCTGGCAGTTATAAATTGGACAATTAGGATTGGTCCTAGGAAGCTGGGTTTTGAAGCATTCAGCAGTTTACTCTCCATCCATCAGTTCCTGAGGCATGGATAGTGCAAAATTAGAGACAGGATGAGAATTAGGACAGAGAAGTTGGAGATTTTGGGGCTGTTACACCAAGCAGAAAATACTGGAGAGGTTTTAGCATTAAACTCTTGTGCTGAGAGCAAAACCTCTTACTTAATAACCCCATTATTCTCTGTTGCTTTTGAGGATTAAACCTCTGTTGCAGCCAAGGATTTTAGAGGCATTTAACCCTGACTTCAATCTCCCTGGTGCATTTGGAGAAAGGAGCTGTTTTCATGCTAAAAAATATGCCCTGCTTGCTAGCCTGCTGTCATCACTGTCACAGGGCATGGTATGGGAGAAGATACCTTTGGGTTTGATCTCATCAGCCAGATTTTCAGCTGCAAAAAGGCAGCTTAAACATCACTGACAGCTGCTGACATTTGAGATGCAGATTTTTTAAGATGTAAGAAAATGGTATAGGCTTTTTGTTCGAAAATAATTAATTTCTCTCTGACTTGAGATATGTATCTCCTGTGGGATAAAAGCATAGCTCTAAAGAACACGAGTGTTTCCAATACATTATCTTCTTTCTTGCCTTCCTTGTCCACGCTCCTATGCAGCTGATTTTACTTTGGGTATAACCATGTGCTTTTTCATCCCTTTCCTTAGTCTTGTAGTTATGCTTTGAGCATCTCTGGGGAATAAGAGGCTCCAATTTGTTCACCAAAATGTTGGTTCACCTGGTCCTGCCCATCTACAGGTGAGCCTGCTTTGGGGTGATACCTGAACTCCTTCCACCATGACCATTCAGGTCCATCAGGAGCTTGGTGCACCAAAAGCCAGTCTCCAGCAGTGCCTGAATCAGGTCCCTGAGGACCAGCTCTACTGATTCCAAAGGGCCGGGATGAGGGGCTCAAAGCCTACCCACAGGGCCTGGGGCCACTGGAGAACCCCTCTGAGCAAATCTCTTGGAGTTGCCAGGACTGAGCCTTGCAGGTGATACAAGGACTGAGAGGACCTGGAGTACAGCCCAGGGAAGCACTGCAACTGCAATCTTACTCTGCACTAAGGACAACTTCTGCCTCTCCACAGCTGCCATTGGCACGACATCAGCACTACTGCCTTCTACCTGAGCAGAAAAATAATGAAACAAAAGATCCCTTGCAAAGGTGGGCAAGATCATTCTGATGACTCATTTGGTTTCCAGGCCTCTAAATATACTGGGAGCTGTCTGTGCCAGGGCTGCAGGAAGGACACTGACCTCCTGCCACAGTTACAGGAACTGCTGAATGGTAGAATTACCTCAACATCTTCAGCAAACTCGGTAAATTCTTGACCATGGTTCTGCCTGGATCAATTCTTATTCAATGTCACCACCAACCATTTGAGTCTGCCAATAATTCCTGACCCCCACAGCTTTCAGCAGGGCAATAGAGGTAAGCTGACTTGATGTTCTTTGTTCACAACTGGGCCACACTCTCTGGTAAGACTCATGAGTTGGTATTTCTTACTTAGCAGGGCCTGAGGTGGACAAGAGAACAAACCAGAAAAGTCAGAGATACAGACAGGGAAAAAAAGACCTCAAACTGACATTTTAAATATGCACTCATTCAACAAGAAAATTGATTATACAACCACAGGTCTATTCTGCAGGAGGGAAAAAGGAAAAAAATGAGTGGAAAGAGCAGGAGGGATTATGCTCACTCAGCTCATCATCAGGCTCAGAGCTCGATCTCGTGGGTGCTGGCCACCAGCAGTGGCCACTGGCCAAGGGGGCTCTTGCTGCTGGCCTTCAGCTCCTCCCTGCTGCCTCCCGTCAGTCTGTGGCTGTCCTCAAGGTCTTCCTTGCAGCTGGGGCAAAAGTGGAGCCTCTGGAATTGCTTCCAAGGCCTGACAGAGCTGCAGTCCCGGAGCCCTCTGTGCTCCCTGCTGGCCCCCTCCATCCCCTCAGCCCCGCCATGCTCTCGGTGAAGCCCCAGCCCCCTTCAGTTTCTTCAGCCCCTCACAGTCCTCTCACTCCCCTCAGTCCCTTCTGAGCCATCCCATCCCCTTAGACCCGCCACCCCGTCAGCCTGTGCCACTTCCCTGTCACCTCAGTGCCACCATGGCCCTCGGCTGCCCCACAGCCCTCAGCCCCAGCAGCAGCTCAGGGTCACCGTCCCTTGGGCGCCACCGCCCCCTCAGTCCCCTCAGTCTCACCGTCCTTCAGCAGCTCCTCAGGGGACAGTGCCTGGAGCCAGCGGCAGCTCCCACCGCTCCAGGGACAGCCGGGGCTGGAAGTGCTGCTCCGCCCGGCCCAGCTGCCAGCTCGGACCCAGCACAGGGACAGGGGACACAGGGGGCACCGGGGGAAAAGCAAGAGGTGAAAAAGGCAGCTGAGGGGGAAAGAGGTAAAGATGCAGCCTAAGCCTACACACCTCAATGTATATATCTAAATATCCATATTCATCTTACTAGATAACTATACACATCTATAAATGTAACTGCACGTATATAAATATATCATGCCTATAACTATACATATACATTTAACTGTACAGATTTCAAAATACACCTATAGAGACGTGAATAACTACATGGCTACATAAATAGAACTACAGACATCTGTAAAAGCATCAATAAATAGAGGGATTCCACCTGCCTGATAGTCACAGCCTCTCCCCCGGTCTCTTCTTCCCAAACAGGGCAGCCTTCCTGGCAAGGTAGATCAGGTGGATATCTGGGAAGCAAAAGGAACACTGGGTCAATATTGGCCTCTATGCATCTTTTTATTTTGAAGTAATTGTCAACCTACCAAAGACTGTAAAAGGTGGCCTGAAAGGCAGACTCTCACTTGGAAATTTGAAGCCTACTCCTAAAAGAACAGGGATCATTCTAAGTTTCCAAAACTGTGCAAAGCATTGAAGTACCTCAGTAAAATCTCAGCACTCACAGAGTAAATGGCACCCAGGAGAGCTTGAAACACAGACAGTCCCAGCTGCCACAGAGAAGCCCAGCCTTGTTCTTTCTCTGTGCTGACAGAGAGATCTCAGTCCTCACTGAAATGGCTGAAGCTGAAGGTGCTGGGAGCTGAGTCATGAACCAATTTTGGACACCCGGCTTGGTGACACAACTCCCACAAGCTCAGGTTTATTCCTTGCTCTCTTGCCCCAGCAGAGGACTCAGGGTCAGAGCCTCTGGAGAAGCGTGCAGGGCAGGGCTCAGGCACGTTGTGCCCGTGCAGGGTTTGAACTCAAAGCAACAGGAAGCACCAAACCTGCAGACAGGAACTCAACCCTTCTCATCTCCCTTCCTGCCAGAGGCAGGCTCAGAGCAGCCATCTCACCCCTCTCTAAACCAGTGGGGGCTCTGTCCTTACCAAGCTCCTCGGGCTCCTGGGAATTGTTCCTGCAGCTCTTGGTGCCAGGCAAAGCTCCCTCTGCTGCAGCTCTGTCCACAGGCTCCCCTCCTGAAGACTCAGGGGCAACATGAATATTCCCCTTGAAAGAGAAACAGAAAGGAAGAAACCCTTCTCACCACTTACACAAAACACCTGGTCCAACACCTCCATAGCTCACACATTTAATCCCTTGTTCCTAACAAGAACTCTGGGCCCCAAAGCCCTTCAACAGTCAAAAAGATTTGACTTCTCAAACACAGTCCAAAAGCTGTCAAAGCTGATAGTGTTGAACATGGGGGTGACACTGAACACATGGAATGGCTGCTAAGGAGGAGTCCTGCCAGCTCCTGGCACAGGGATGTGCTCTTCCCTCCACTGCCCTGAGCACAGCAGTCTCATCCAGGCTGCAGCTTGGCAGGGACAGCACGGGAACACACATCTCTTCCCACAGAGATGCCCAAGAGCAAGGCGACTGAGCTCTGCAGCACGGACAGCACGACTGGCCAGTTTGCCCAGCTGAGGATTTCCCAATGGAAACTGGACTGCAGGCAGCGGCTAACTGAGAGGACAAGAAAGCTGCAGCTGCAGCCCAGCCCCAGCCACGGCTCTGGGAGCGCCCACACCACGGCAGGGCTCACACAGCAGCAGCAGCTGCAGCCCAGCCCTTGCTTTGCCTCGGCCTTCCCACCCAAAAGAGGCACAGCCCACATCTGCTGCTGCTACAGAGGCACCTCTGGCATGCCCCTCCCTGCACGGGACACTTGGCCTTCAGTGCCACTTCTCCAAACACTCTTCTCCTCTTTCCCAGCAGGAAAAGCAAACAAAGCCTCTTAGAACCTACAAAGCTTCCACTTCCTCACCACAAATGCCCCTGCACCAGGGATTCTTCCCAGGAAAAGGAGCACCCAAACGTTGCCATCACCTTTCATCCTCATTTAAGGGCTGTCCCCCTTTTTCATTCCCTCTTCTTCTGGAAATCTTTCACCAAGCAAATCCTTCCCTATCCATTCACAGCTGAACTCAAGGAGCTTTTCCTTCTCTGCCATGCAACAACATTCACAAGCTCTCGGTCCAGCCCCGTTCTTCCCTGCCCAATGCAGTTACCTGAGCAGAGGGAGGCTTTTCAGTTGGGGATCTCCTCCTCTCCTGAATAATTTTCTCAACAGCAAGGCCCAGATCCACTGGTGGTGATTCCTCTTCCCCAGGTGCATTCTGTGCTGGGCTGTGGGCTGTCCATGCTGCAGAACCTGCACTGCCAGTAGAGAACTGGAGGCTGAAGTGTCTGATGTGGCTGCAAGAATCCAAACGCATTGGTCAGGCTCCAGAATGTGGCTTTGGGACGCAGAGCTCTAGTGCTGCCTTGCATCAAACATCACAGCAAATACATAGAAAGCTCTATTCCAGAAATGTATTCAAGTTCTTCTTCTTAAAAAGTATTTCTTCTTATTGGTGTGTACATATATTAAAGTAGAGGTTGTAAAATTGATCTACACACACTACTGCCTCCCCTGGTCTCCAGCTGCAAATCTCTTGCTCATGGTCATTATTTCCCAGTGTTTGACCTGGTGTCCCCTCTCAAAAGGACTCTATTGCTCCCAGTCTTTACAGCTTTTAACTGCTTTTTCTAGGAATCCTGAATGTGCTCAACAATCTTTCAGGCTGTTTCCACAATAGATCCTAAGGAGCTCAGTGAAAGCTCAGTCCTTTGGCAGCTGCTTTGGATACTGTAGGCATTTTCTGCTGACATGCTGATGACTCCTCATTTCAGTTTATGATGGCTCATGACTCTCCAGCTCGGGCCCTCAGCCCTCAAGGCCTGCTAAGCTTTTGATTGAACAAAGGGCTGTAATCACTTTGTTGAGGATTTTATTTAGGAGTCTCTCAGGAAGTAAAGAAGGAACAAGACAGAGCTGAAAAAGGCAGCTGTGTATGTTGGATTTGGCACAGCTTGGTTTTTGGTAGGGGGAGAGGGCCATGGGGGCAGCTTCTGTGGAAGGCTGCTAGAAGCTTCCACCATGTCTGACAGAGCCGGTCTCTGATGGCTCTGAAGAGGGACACGCTACTGGGCAAATTAGAGAGGTTGTAATGCCTCTGTGATGACATTTTTAAGAACAAAATCAAGACAGCCCACGTGCAGGTTTTCTCCAGGGGTGGCAAGGCACTGCTGCCAGGGACCATCCCAGTGCAGCACGAGGTGATGCGCTGCCATGGCTGCTGCCATCCCAGCACGACCTGCGCCGAGCCTTGTCTGCCTGGCCGCTCCTTGCCAGCCACACCGTGGATGGAAGGGCAGGTGTGACGGTGGCAGCTTCTCCTTCCCAGCATCCACATAAAGAGAGGCGTTAAATAGTGCCAGCATCGCAGAGGCCGCCGCTACCTGTGCGATGGTGGTGGGGGCGCCTGACCGGTAATGGA
The DNA here is from genome assembly GCF_028769735.1 of Zonotrichia leucophrys gambelii. Taxonomy (NCBI): domain Eukaryota; kingdom Metazoa; phylum Chordata; class Aves; order Passeriformes; family Passerellidae; genus Zonotrichia; species Zonotrichia leucophrys. The sequence continues at coordinate 25,652,081 of NC_088200.1, read as the reverse complement.
AACATGATGAGCAACTCCCCGGAGCAGAACCTCGATGAGATCAGCATTTTGGCATTGTGAGATCCTGAAGGAACCTTTGAATTAGGGGGACTTTTTGGCAATGGTACCTAGGAGGAGCAGTTTTTCTTCTAGTCAGAGAAGAGGAAGAAGTGAGGAAATGTGAGGGTAAACAACATGGCAATGCCAAAGTCATAGAACAATAAGGATATTAATAAAGGGACAGAATCCACTGGGCCGTAATCCTCTGGAGTGTCTGGGGTTTTTGGAGGTCACAGTCTCTCTTTTATCCTGAATTGCCAACTGCATCTTGACCTCTTCCTTTGGCTGAGATAGTAAGAAGGTACAGACTTCCCAATCTGCCTATTCCATTTAATGCATTTCTCTCCTCATCAAGCATTGTATGACCATTTAAATGACCTTTAAGCCCACCCTGGTCTGAGGGTATGGTCCTGTGTTGAGACCAGCTGCCTGAGCTGTCCGTTCTGCCTTTGGCTTTTCTGTGTGGTGGTGTGTTTTTCTTCTGTAAGTTTATCAGGGTTGCTTCTGTTATCCCTATGCAGACATTTTGTCCCTGAATCCTGTCCTCCCACCTCCCTGTCCATCTCCCCAAAGAACTGCCTTTTGTTCCAGGCCCTTCCATGGCTGTCACTGTGACCCTGCCCTCCACCCTTGTCTGTCAGTGTAGCCCCGCCTTCACTTCCAGATCCTTCCCTGTCAATGCTGTATCCCCTGAGACTCAATTGGTTCATTCAAACTGTTCTCCTCCCCTATTATTCTCCATTGGTTTGAGCACTGTATTCCCCACCTTATGCTCCTCCCCATGTTCCTTGCAATTGGACAAGGTTTGTAACCTCCCCTTGTACCCTCCCAGGATATGAATTGGTGCACAGCTTTGTTCTGTAGTTTTCTGTCCCTGAGCCTTCTCCTGGAACAAATCTCATTGAGGAAACATATGTAAGACTCCTCGCTGTTCTTCGTCCCAGTCCTGGGTGCAGATACAGCAAGTGCTTTGGGGAGCAGCCTCGCTGCTGCAGCTTCACATCAGCCCTGCTGTGCCACCACCTAGGCCAATCCAGGCGAGGGGCAGCTGCTCTCGGCGTGGCCCAGGAAGGGAGAAAGCATTGCCCAAAGACTGTGTGAGGGAAATAACAATGTATTTCCTTTTCCTTCAATGAAGATTTGTGAGAGCCCTGCTAGACTTGCCAGTGGGTTGGCCTCTTGCAGGGCTGGGAGGAGTCCTGGGGGCTGGGCACCCTTCTCTTAACAGGGTGCAAGGGTCCCCATGGCAATTGGTGCCAGTCCAGGACAGGGGTGGAGGGGCTGAAGCTGCTGCCCTCGGCAGAGGGATCTGCCACTGTCCCCATTTCCTGCTGTGGCTCCTCCTGGGGCCGGTCCCACTCCATGGGGACAGGCACAGGTGGGGGGTGGCTGGGACCCCCAGGGAAGGCAGCCTCCGCTGTGCCAGCTTCCTCCTCCACATCACAGACTTTGGGGCCATGGGCAGGAGCCTCCCTGCAGGAGCTGCTGGTCTGGGAGCTGCTGGTGCTGCTGGAGCTGGCACTGGCCACAGGGCCATTGTTCTCGTCCCTGATGGCACCAGAGCACAACAGCCTCTGGGCCTCCTCGCTGCACTGGCCCACGATGCTGCTGATGATGCCGTGCACCAGTGGAGCCGTGTGCTGCTCGAGGACAGGCTGCAGCCCCTGGACCAACGCCTCGGCGTTCAGCCCCTTGACGCACAGGTCGTGCAGGATGGAGCTCTCTGCGGCCTCAACCAGCCACCACCAGTGCCGGAATATCCCCTCCAGCCTCTGGTGCAGCCAGGGACGCACAGGCTCCAGCAGCTGCGGCTGTCCACGGAAAAGTGCGGCCCACACCTCGGGCAGGAGGCCACCCGGGAGCTCCAGCCCTGAGAGGCCCTGCTCAGCTGGGGACAGTGTCACCTGCAGAGCAGCTGGACAGGACGCCACAGGGCCGTGGGGGCTGTTCTCATCCAGGCAGCCGGGAGCTCTCCCTGCCTGGCCCGTGGCCGCTGGCAGCTGCTCGGGGGTGGTGTTGGCCGTGTCCAGATGCTCGTCTGTGTGCTCAGAAAGCCTGACGGTCTCTATCGGTGTCCTGCACAGTGGGCACGAGGGATTTCTGTGTGCCCACCGCAGGATGCAGCCCAGGCAGAAGCGGTGGTGACAGGGCAGAGCAGAAGTCACATCCTTCCGAGAGTCCTGGCAGATGGGGCAGTCGCCATCCGTCTCTGTGGCCATTCCAGGAGTAGTGGCTCCGGGACTGGCACCGAGATCTGCCAGGAACAGGCCCTGCCCAGCACCAGAGAGGCCTGGCTTGATCCTCTCGGCCTTGCTGCTCGCTCAGTAGAGTTCAGGCTGGAGACAGAGGGGCCCTGCCAGTGTCTGAATGGAACAACTGAGGGGCACAATGTCACAATCCATCCCCTTGTCATGTCACAGCCCACTGCTCTCTGACACCAGCCTCCAACCCCTGTGACACCACAAAAGGAATTTCAAGTCCTTGAAACCCCAAGATAAGCAGTGAGGAAATGTGAGGTCACAATGCCATGCTCAGTGGTGTCACCATCTGCGCTGCAGACTCTTCCACCCTGTGATGACAGATCAGGCCTTCCATCCCTGCAGGCACATGTTAGGAGAAAAAAGGAAATACTGTTTCCTAGTTTCAATTTCTCTGTTTCCATGATGCTGTCCCTCAGCCACCTGCATCACACGTCCCTGGCCCTGTCTCTATTCCCTGCTCCTGACACCTTGCCATGGTTTCCAGGGAGCACTCTTGGTGTCTGTTCACAGGGCCTCTCATCTCTCTCCCTGGGAGAGGCCATCACATCCAGGCCTTTCACACCAGGCCCTGTACAAGGTTTTGTGCCTTTTGATTTAAGGTCAGAGTTTGTCCTCTCTGCAGCCCTGCTGGATTGAGGGTGATGGGCACAAGGACACTTAGCACCTGTGTTTAGGGCTGTGGGATGTTCAGCTTTGCTTGCTCAGCAGAATGGGTCCTGTCTAGAGGGGCTCCAACCCCAGGAAGGAATTCTCTCTGCCTTTTGTTTCAGCAGCAGTTCTTTCATCTGCTCAATGACAAGGCCGGGCCTCCATACTGGGAGCACTCCTGAGGTAACAAGGACACACTCCAAATAACAGCATGTGGGCCCCTAAGCAAAGGAAATCTGCAGATACACAAATGGTGCAACAGGGGTGCAGCTCAACTTCTCTCTTCCTGCGTTCCTGCCTTTGCTGAGTTGTCCTCCCTGCCTGAAACCTGAAGACTGGGAAGGGCACTGTGCCAGCAAGGGGCAGTCTGACACCTCACTGCTGACCAACCAAAAGCCCCTTCATATCTACAGAACCCCATTCAAGCTACAGAACTGCGGGAGTAAATAAAAATGTGTCTGAATCTGTGCAACCAGGCCCCAAGCAGAGAGTCAGGAGCCTCTCTGCATTATTGTGGGACAGTTCATGGAAAGTGATCAACTGAGCAACAGGTGGAAGCCTGGCTGAGGACCGGGTTGGGTTTTTGAAAGACTGGGATGTTGCAGTTGAATGCCCAGTTCCAACACTGCTGCTGATCCCAAAATGGGAAATGATATTGAGGGACTAAAGGCCATGCACAGAGGTACAGAGTGGAGCATTTGTAGATCATTCTGTGTTGAGACCAGCTCTCCCTGCTGCCCACTCTGCCTTTGGCACCTGCTGCCCTGCAGGTGTTCGGCTGCAGCAGATTTCCTGTGGGAAAAGGTGTTGCCCACATGGCCCTGGGCTGTGCCCCTCTGGACACGGACATGGTGGGGCACAATGGCAAAGGCACCAGAAGGATGAGGAAGCAATGCCCAGAGACTGTGTGAGGGAAATAACAATTTATTTCATTTTTCTTGAATAATTGCAAGGGCCCCTGGTGGGGGGAATCTCTTGCAGGTGGGAGCAGAGTCCCAGGGGTCAGGAGCCCTTCTCTTGGAGGGATGCCAAGGACCAGGGGATCCAGGCCTGCTGCTCTGGGCAGAGGGACCTGCCAGCATCACCACTTCCTGCTCTGGCTCCTCACCATTCCTGCTCATCCTCTTGCTGGGGCTGGTCCTGTCCTGTGGGCATGGTGACACTCGCGGGGTGGCTGTATCCCCTGGGCTGGGCAGTGTCTCCTGTGATGACTTCCTCCTCCTCCATGGAGACTGCAGAACTGCTGCTGGCTGGAGTCCCCACCTGAGAGCTGGAGGAGCTGGAGCTGGTGCTGGAACTGGAGCTGGAGGAGCTGGAGCTGGAACTGGAGCTGGAGGAGCTGGAGGTGCTGCTGGCTGTTGGGCTGTCATCCTCATCTGTGCCAGTGTGAGGGTGCAGCAGCCTCTGGGCCCCTGAAATGCAGTGTCTCACAATGATGTTGATGATGTCCTGGAGCAGTGGTCCTATGTGTTCCTCCAGGTCTCTCTGCAAGGTCTGGATCATTGTCTCCTGGCCTGGCCCATACACACAGAGCACGAGCCGGAGGTATCTCGATCTCAGCCACCACGGCTCCCTGGTCTCCTGGTACAAGGTCTCCGTCCTTTGGCTCAGCCAAGTCTGCACAGGACCCAGAAGTTCCCGTTGCCGTCGGAAAAGCTGTGCCCAGACCTCCGGCAGGACACTGCGAACAACTCTGGCTGCTGTCCCCTGAGGAGAAGAGGGATGGGCCGGCACAGGGCCACGGGGGCTGTTCCCATCCTGGCCACCGGGAGCTCTCCCTGCCGAGCTCGTGGCTGCTGGCCGCTGCTCAGGGGCTGTGATGACGATCTCCAGAGACTCACCTGTGTTGTCAGAAAACCTGACAGTCTCTATTGCTGTTTTGCAGAGTGGGCACACAGGATTTATCTGTGCCCACTGGAGGATGCAGCCGCGGCAGAAGTGGTGGCCACAGGGCAGAATAGTAGCCACATCATGCCAAGTGTCCTGGCAGATGGCACAGTTGCCACCCATCTCTGTGGCCATACTTGGCCTGTGCAGCACATGGAAAGCGCTGAGGATCCGGAGCTGTTCTCTGTTGCTGGTGTCACACCCTGCAGGAGAGGAGAGGAAGAAATGGCCAGGCTGCTGGAGAAGGACATCCCCCAGCTCCCTGAGCCCCATGAAGGGATGTTTCTTTGGGTGGATGTTTTCCTCCACAGCTCACACTCTGCTGCAAGCACCCGCAGTGCCTGGCTGCCCCAACTAGGCAGGACTGGGGAAACCCTGCTGGTTGCTCTGGGACTGGCACTGGGACCTGCCAAGAACAGGCACCACTCAGCACCAGAGAAACCTGGATCGATCCTCCACACCTCACAGTCACGCTCCGTAGGAGGTCAGGCCAGAGCCTGACTGGCCCCATCTCTGCCCGTGCCTGTATTTAAGCAGTGAGGGACGAGATGTCACAATGGGCCTCTCGCTGATGTCACCCTCCATCAGCAGGCGACGTCCCCACCAGTGCATGTTGTCAAGAGAAAGATGAAAATTTTTTTCTTGTTTTCAGCTTGTCCATGTTGCTCTGCCTTGGCCACCTGCATCATGTGTCCATGGCCATCTCTCATCCCTGCTCCTGACACCTCGCCAAGGTTTTCTGTGAGGAGCAGAGTGCTGGGACCAGTCAGCACTGACTGCCTGTGGCTGGATGATGCCTCCTCCTGTCACTGCCTTTCCCTGGGCAATGCTGGGATTTGGAGAACCTGGGTGCTGGCACCAGCCCTAGGTGAGAGTCTCCCACCCCTGTGGGTTGTGTCCCTGCTTCAGGGAGAAGCAGGAAGGAATGTTTTGCTCCAGCCCCATCCACTACTGCTGGCACTTGCCCACAGTGCCAGATCCCTCTCCACTTCCCAAGTGTCTGTGTTTCTGGAGTGCAGTGCCTTTGTGCTCCTCCCTGTGATGGTGATTGCAGGGATCTTAGGATGAGGGAAGTGACGAGAATGTTGACTCCATGTTTCAGAAGGCTTGATTTATTATTTTATTATATATATTATATTAAAACTATACTAAAAGAATAGAAGAAAGGATTTCATCAGAAGGCTAGCTAACAATAGAAAAGGAATGGAATGAATGACAAAAGCTTGTGTCTCAGACAGAGTCCAAGCCAGCTGACTGTGATTGACCATTAATTAGAAACAACCACATGAGACCAATCACAGATGCACCTGTGGCATTCCACAGAAGCGGATAATTATTTTTACATTTTGTTCTGAGGCCTCTTGGCTTCTCAGGAGAAAAAATCCTAAGGAAAGGATTTTTTAGAAAATATCATGGCTACACCTCCCCAGCAGGAGGAAGGAGCCTCAGGAAGGAGCTGGAGTTGCTGTCCCTCCAGAGTGGGATACAAGGACCAGAGGAACCCTGTCATGATTCTGGAGAGCCCAGGACCCATCACCACATGGGTCATGCTGTGCCATCATCCCCTCTTGCCTCTACAACTTCTCTAGAAGGAGGGCTGAGCTATCTAAAACAGCTCATGAGACCCCTGACCCAGAAATAAACCCAGGCATAGAAAATTTTGAGTAGTGTAAAGATTGAGAAGATATAAACCAAACTCTGAAAAAATTTTCTGACCGTATAACCTAAGATTTTCCTTTATGTAGCCAAATACAAAACCCAACTGAAGCAGAGAAATACCTGCAAAAGAAGTACCATAATGACTCTAAAGAAAAAATCATTGCAATAAGCTAGGCCCTGGCATATGCTTATCACACACTACTAGATACTGTAGAGCCACAAATAGAGGCGAGGGGGGGTAAGAAAATCAGTCAGCAGCTACTCCAGTCACTCAGGCTACAGCCAACCCCCCAGCTACTCAAGTTGTAGCTGAAGCAAACAGTGAGCCTAATCCTATAGCTAAACCAGACAAAAAGTCTAAGCCTGTAGCTAAACAGTAAACCTCAGCCAATAGCTGTACTCCTACCACAACAAACAAAAACCACACATTTTAAACCAATCACCAATAAACAATGATGATGATCCATGAGAAAGATCCTCAAAACCAAAAACTAACAAAATCAAGAGTCAGTATTAAGTCCTTTTTCCTAAAACACTTTTGTAACCTAAGGTTACACTCAATGACCTGATAACTCTATAGTTAATTAATTAGTCCATCTTTAAGATACTTCAAGTGAAACTGCAATTCTAAATGATACTAATGCAAAGCATTTAAGATTGCTGCCACATAATCCAGTAACCAACAAAAAAAGATGAGAGGGGCTGACCCTCACAATCTCTGGGCACGGGTCCTGGGAAGTGTGGCACAAAGACACCTGTATATAGACCATCTCTATATGCAACAGACCCATTGGAAGACCACAGAACAAAAGATTAAACTCTTAAGAAAAATTACAGTAATAAGAATTGTCTTCTCAGATGACATAAACACTAATCCAAACTTAGTACCATATACATCCCTGATGTGACAAAAACTTGTACCACTTGGGCCACAAGAATGCACTTCTACTTTAGCAATAATAAAGTAAGATAACAGTAAAGAAACCCTGCTTAATATGGCAAAGAAGCTCCAAACATATACAGGTAATACATATTGTACTATATGTAACCCAGCATGTACAAAAACCACAACTGTAGAAACACATCTACAAAAATCAGAAAACAAAGTAAAAGAAAATCACAAAAATCTCTGAACGGAGATGAAAGAAACCTTTCTCCAAATCTCAACAATACAAATCAGAAGTTCTAATACCAAACACAACATCCTCCAGATAGGGAGAGAAAGTACACCCCATGAACTAAACTATAAATCTTATGTAACAACAGAGAAAACATAAAGAAATAAGATTAAAAAATTTACTACTGCTCTGGCACAATGGGTACTTAAATTAAAAGACAACAAGACTCAAAGAAAAAATTCCACCAAAAAAGAAACTCCAATAGCCCATAAGCAAACTACCAAGTATAATAATGATAACAACATATCCAATCCCCTTTAAAAAACCTCCCAAACATATATGCAAAAAAACCCAAAAAAGAATAACCAGGCTTAGAGGGGCCCTGCTTCTAGGCAGGTGGAGGCTAAGAAAAAATGTGGTTTTTAGACTGTGTAAATTCATTAGCCTAACACATCAGAACCACAAAAATATAAATCCTTACTTAAGACTAGTGCACAGTAAACCTTAATCCCACCAAAACATGTAAAAACAAAATCTATTTCTATTACTGGCATGACAAGGGGATGACAAAATTTGACTTTAGTAGAAGCTGAGGTAAGCCCAACTAGAATGAATAAAAACCAATGAATAAAAACCCCACCCTACTGTGACTAGCTCAAAAGCCCCAAACATTTTAGACATAAACTTCCTTCAAAGTGGGTATTTGAAAGACCCAAACAGACTCAAGTAAGCATTTGAGATAACGACTGTAAAATCAAAGTGCAACAAACAATTAAACACCTTACCTAAACTATCAAAGATCCCATCTACAATAAAACTCCTGAAAGTAGAAAAGCATTTTAAAATAGTTTATTAATATTCCAAAACATCTACAGTACATCGATAACATCATTGTGTAAAAAAACACAACAATAAAAGTATTTAAGAAATTTATCCTAAACCGAGACACCAGAAGGAAGCGGCAACAACCACTGCTCTGGCAGCACAGAGGGAGCTAGGGCTTGGGCAGCATCTCTGTCCTACCCCCACCACGGGCTTTTGTCCTGCCCTCGTGTCCCTGGCCATGGGGCAGGGCTGTGTGGGCAAACATGTCTGCCTAGGGGCTGGAGGGGCAGCAGGGCCTGATGCTGCTTCTGCTCTCTCCACAGCGCTGAAGGAGCTGTGTGTGGGCACACTGCAGGGGCCAGCTGTTGCTGCTGCTGCTGCTGCTGCTGCTGCAGGGGAATGGATGCTCCCACAGCAGCCACACAGGCAGCATAGCTCCTCAGCCAGGAAGAAGAGTCCAGCAGGGCAGAGGCTCCCAGCTCAGGCTACTGGATCTGGGTGACTGCTGGCTGTTGGCCCTTTGTGCTGTGGGGTTGCTCTGTGAGTGCAGCTGGCTTCTTGCAGGCTGATCCCAAGCAAGGGCTTGCCATGGCCCTGTCCAAGCCCCCAAAGTGGGAAGCAAAGGTGACCTCTTCCTTCGGCCAAGCTGGGCTCACTTGTTCCCCCAAGTGTGGCCATGGAGCTGTGGCACCCTGAGGGAGGGCATCCCCCGGCAGGCAAGGGCACCCAGTGGGCCGTGGGCACTGGAGGTGTTTGTGCAGAGACGGAGTCTGTGCTGCTGCCACAGCTTGGAGAGGGCAGGGGCAGGGCCAGGGCTGGGGCAGCTTTTCCCACGTACACGCCAAATCTCAGGAGCCCCACAGGCACACGCCAGCTGCTGCTCCTTGCTCAGGATGCCACATGGCTCCGCAGGCGCTGAAGGCAGGGCAGGGCAGGCCAGGCTGCAGCAGCACTGCCCTGGTGCTCTCCACTGACAGCCTTTGGTTCTCTTTCCCTCAGCAGTAGCAGCAGCAGCAGCAGCAGGGAGCGATGGCAGGGTCAGGACGAGGAGGAGGTGGCTGCCCTGGCCCTTTGCTCCCGGGCCCAGGCCAGGAGGCCTCTGGCTGCAGCAGGACACTCTTCAGGCAGCCCCTGGCAGCCTCTGCATGGAGCACAGCATGCTGCCCCGTCCTGCTGGTGTCACCTTTCTTCATCAATACCCTAGCTCCTCTTCACAAGGAAAAAACTCCAGCAATGTACAAAGAGCTAGTTCAAGTACAGTTCTACCTGCCTTTGTATTGTAGTTCAGTATATGTACGTTTTGTCTGTAATTTCAGTAATTTCATACTTTTATGAAAATGTGCATTCATATCTTTACATTTTTGTGCTTCTAGTTATTTGTATACCAAAGCACTGTTGCCTCCGCCAAGGCGTGATGACCTGGTTCAGGAACGGCACAGAGGCAAACCCCCAGCCACTCGGGCCATGTGCTCGCAGACACCAATATGGTGGACAGCAAAATCGCATTTATTAACTGGCTACATGGGGTTATATAACCTTGGTTCTGCTTGCATCACAAATGGGGGTCACTGGCCAACAAATGGGGGGCTAAGTAACTTTAACAGCTGAGGGGAGGGGTTCTCTCTGCCTGTTCAATGCGAAATCTTCCGACCGCCTGTCCGTAATTTCTCACAAAGCACTTATTTTTTAAATTATTTATTGCAGTTGTTAATTATTATGTAGTATATTTTATGTAGTCTTTGTTGTAAAAAAAAACCTTTTGGGTAGCTTCCCTCATTCTTAAAAAAAAATCCACAAGCCATTTTAGTCTCTGTCTCTCAAAGTTGTTTCATACCTGTCTATTTTAAACCAGGACTACAGTACTTTAATAGGATTGAGAAGGGTCCATGAAATGCACACCAGTGATTCCTCTTGTCAAATATCATGGCCCTGCCATGAGCCTGTTTTGGGGGGTTTTTTGGGGTTTGTTTGGTTTTTCCCTCTCTCATCAGTTTAATGGCAGACACACATTGAGTTGCAAACTTAAGCCAGATGAGCAGAATAAAAACAATGTGATGGGCCTTTGGGAGCACCCTTGCTGATCTTCCTGCTTTTTCAGTTGAGCAAGGCTCTGATCCAGGCAAAGAGATTGCACTTAGTGCTACACAACCATTTGGCTGGAACACTGCTGATTTCTAGCTGGAGGCCTCTATCTCCCCAGGATGTTTTGGCTGTCCCAGGCTTTGTTGGGTTTTGGCTGCAAATTCTGATCTAGAAGTACCATGGCTGGGCAAAAACTGCCCATGGGCCATATTCCAAAGGCACTTTGGTCTGGAGTTTGTGAATGAAGGACAGCCTTATCATCTTCCAAACCACATTTAAAAAATAATGAAAAAGAACTTTCCATCCTTAACAAGCAACTGACAGTTCAGAAGGGAATGTAGAGCTTATTCGCAGAGTGAAAAGGAAGGAAATCTTCCAGTGGAGTTGTGGTTTACAGTTTTTGCTCTGACTCCCACTCACAGCTGTCACTGGAAAAAGTCATGTCCCTGGAGGTGTGTCAGTGTCTTCTGTCTGCCATGAATTGTTTTGCTGCAATCAGAGGCATCACGGTGGAGAGAAGCTCAGCTGATGTTAGGAACAGGAGCTGCCCCAAGGAGAAAAAAAGAAATGAACTTCCCAAACCCATCTCTGCACAGGCTCAAGCAGGATTCCTCTGATTCCCAGAAATCTACAGAAATAGGGCTGAGAAGGCCCTCTGGACATAAATGTTCATGCCCAAGACCTTGCTGATGCCATTTGGGTTTTGCCTTTTTTTCTATGTTTTCTATATTATCTGCACATATATTTGTAGCTTTGTAGCCTACTGTATTAGTGACCAGTTTTCCCAATACTTTCCCAAGTCCTTTCCCTAAGCAAAAACACAAAACAAATTCCAGAGCTCCAAGTGCTGGGGAGTCCAAGGCCCCAGTGCCATTTTGGCTCTTCCTGGGACAGAACCCTCTGGGGAGGTGGTGGAGTCACCATCCTTGGATGTGTTTAAAAGAAGACTGGATGTGGCACTCGGTGCCGTGCTTTAGTTGAGGTGTTAGGGCATGGGCTGGACTTGAAGGTTTCTTCCAACCTAGGGATTCTCTGACTGAGGGAGATTTCCTTGGCCAAGGACGGGGATCAGGGCTCCTGGAAAAGAAGCAAAGGGTTCAAGGCGAAGGCCGAGAGGGCAGAGCTGCCCCAGCGCGGCCCACAGCGAGCCTCGTGTCCTCCTCCTCAACCTGCACCCTCTGCGCTGCCGTTTGCAGCGCCGGCGGCTCGTCTGGCTGCGGGGCTCCAGGGCGTGCTGGGGGCCGGGCCCCTCCTCTTTCGTAAGCGCCGGAGCCTCGGAGGCGAGCGGCTGCTGCCGTGGCCGGCAGGGGAGAGCTGCCGCTGTGGCCGGCTCTTGCCGCGGCTCCTGCCTTAGCTCCGGCCTCTGTTCCTGCCCTGTGCGCACCCGAGGGCTGCCCGGCAGCTCCATGCCGCTCCACAGCGGGTCCGGCCGGGCTGCCGCTCTCTGCGGCCTCTGCCCGCCGCTGCCGGCCCCGCCGCGCTCCCGCCTGCCTCTGCCGCAGCCGGGCCCACACGGGGGGCAGCACATTGCGGCCGGCTCGGAAAAGCCCTGCCCGCAAAGCGCCCGCCACGGCCCCGGCCTCAGGGCACAGGCTGCCGGCGTCCTCGCAGCTGCGAGCCGGCCCGGGCTGCCTGCCGGCCTCGGGCACAGGAGCAGCTCTTCGCAAGCTTTTTGTAAACGACCCAGACTCCGAGTGGGAATGAGTTATAGATGTTTTATTGAGAACAATAAAAAAATCAGCAAAGCAAAAGGGACAGCGCTGGGTGCATGGCAAAATGCCAGAGGCTCGTACACAAAATGGCCTTTTATACCCTTGATAACACATCTTTATGCATTGCGAGAAACGACATCTCACTTCTTAAAATTTTTAAAGGTTCCTTGAACCGCAACAAGGGACTGAATTAAGAAAAAGGGACAGCATTGGCTGTCCGGTGGGCCTGTTCACAAGGCCTGCCCCTGCAACAATCCTTGTATACGCTTATTGCCGCACCAAGCACCTGGTAAGCTGACCCTCCCTACACTCGTGCACGTGGCACTCTTCTGACCCAGCTCCTCCTTCCTCTTCCTGACTTGATGGTAGACCAAATGTTTGTAAAATAATTGAATTTTATTTTTTTTAAGAGTAAAAAACTGTAGGAAAGCCTCCTATGGTTGTATAAGTTTTCTTAACAAAGAAAAAGTCATGTTCACCTTCCCAGCTCTGCCTTGAGAGGTTTTAGAAGTCTTATAATCTGTCTAAATTTTTCAGAGTGCATAATAAATGAACTAAAGAATCCTAACAGAACACCAGAAAAAACTCCCATGAGGAATGGTTGACTTCACCTTCCTCAAGGTGGTAACTTCACTCCTTTTCTGTGGCAATGCTGTCACCTCAGCAGCAGTGGCATCGTGGCAGTGTGTCTGAGAGGTGGCAGCTCTCTGGCAGAGCCGCTGCTGCCTACTCCAGGCTCAGGCAGGCCCCTGAGCAGCCTCGCTGCACAGCCAGAGCCATCTCGATGCTGCAGTGCAGGCCAGAGGCGCCGCTCAGCCGGAAGCCGCAGGACTTGCCGCAGGGCAGCGCCGTGAGCTGGCAGTGGCGCGACTGCGGCAGGAGCAGCCAGGCCGACAGCACCAACGTTTGCACCCAGCGGGTCACTTTCTTGGCATCCAAGTAGGAGCCCGTGCAGAGGGTGTCCATCAGGTACCAGTCCTGATCCGTGGGCAGCTGGCCCCCGGAGGCATGCAGAAAGCACATGTGCCCCAGCAGCTGCTCCCCGGAGCACAGGCACTCCAGCGCCACACGGATGCGCCTGGCTGGCGGCCATTTGGTGCTCTCCAGGATGAAGGAGTGGCCGGGAGGTGGCCGCAGGATGACCAGCGGGCAGTAGGTGCTGCCGTGCTCCTGGACACCGCAGGCTGCAGGGCTGGTGTCCATCTCAACAGCTGGGTGCAGCTCCGGCATGAAGCTCCTCCTGGAGAGCACTCGGCAGACACCGAGGAGCTCGTCCACCAGCTCCTGCAGCACCTTCGTGCTGGGCAGGCCCTGCTGCAGAATCACAGAACAGCTGGGCTTGGGAGTGACCTTTATGGACCATCCAGTGTAACCCCACAGCAATGAGCAGGGGCATTCCCAATGAGATCAGGTTGCTGACAGCCCACTCCAGCCTTATCCTGGATGTGCCCATTGGTGATGGGCTGGGCACAGCCAATGTGCTGCCACCCCAGTCTGAGCCCTTGTCCTTCTCATGCTCACTGACCTTCTCCTTGCTGCTGAACTTCTCCCTGACAACGTTCCACTTGCTGCTGGATCCCTCCTGCATCCTGCAGCTGGCAGAGCCACGCTTCCATCTCCTGACCAGCCAGAAGGCCAGAGAGAGCAGAAGAGCCTCGGTGACTAAAGGCAGCCACGGCAGCTGCCATAGAGAAAGGAACAGCCTTTCTATGATGGACTTGTCCTCATCAATCTCCTGAAGGAGCCGGGTCATTTCCTGGTGCAGATATTCCTCACGCTCCAGCATCCGTTTAACATCATCCTTTTCAATTTGTAGATTCAATTTTAGCGCAGCATGGGTGACTAACAGGGCCAGGAGGAAGGCCACTGTTGGAAACATGGCCTGGTGGGAGAAAGGGGGCTCAGCTTGTCTGGCTGGGAGGGAGCAGGGAACTGGTGGCACCTGGAATGTCCCCAGAGTCTCTCTTGACACCAGCCATGCTGACAGCCCCAAGCCCCTCTTCCCCCAGCCCTGGGGACAATGCCCTGCCCTGAAGGTCCCAGCTCTCCCTCTGGCTTTAAACCCCCAGGGCACCTTTCCCAGTCCCCAGCCAGCCCAGCTGTCCCCCTGTGCGTGCACTCACTGGTTGCCAGAATCCAACTGCCTGGTGCTGCCCCTGGACACAGGTGCCAGCGTGACCTGTCCTCTGTGATGTCACACCTGCAGAACCATGTCACTCAGCTGCCAAGCTGGCCGTGCCCCTGCTCCCAGCTCCCACTGTGACCCGTGCCCTGGCATGTCACAGTCCCCAGAGCCCTGGTCCCCACTGCCGGCCTCACTGGCTCCTGGGCATCCTCACCCTGAGGGCAAAGGCAGCCACAGCAGCCCCCCAGGGCGCTCTGGATCCAGGCTGCAGACACCCTAAAGCCAGCACTGAAAGGGACATGGATGGGGACTGCAGCTGGATCTTGTGCTCACCATCCTGACTGCCCTCTGAACCCAAACCTCACCTGCAGCACCTTGAGCACATCCTGGAACGTGGTGTTCCCACATCACACACCAGCCCTTTGCAGGGAGTGACCAGCTTCCAGCTGCTCTGCTACCCTGGCCTTACTTTCTAGTGTTTCCCAGCAATGAACGGATACACTCATGAGAATCCCAGCAGAATGTTTCCTTCTCAAGAGTTCTTAGGCAAAAAACCTCCACCAATCGCTATGTTGTGCACAGAGAAGGACGTGCTGACAAGCATAAGGCACAGGCAATATAGGGCTCTGACATAAGAGCTCCTGAGCCATAGGATTCCATACATTGGTGTTCCCAGTTGCTTTGCTCATATTTTATAGCCAGTTCTGGACGAGGGCTGCTGCTGACAGGGTAGGATGTCTGTGATGTCTCAGGCTCAGCCACAGCAGCTCAGTGTCAGCAGTGGGAGCAAAAAGCAAACAAAACAAAATCAGACAAGGGGGTGTCTCCTGCACAGCACCGAGTCAAGGCTCTATTGCCAAAGCACCCATGAGCACATTGCACTGACTCAGCATCAGCTACAGGTGTTCTCCTGTTCCAAGGGAGATGGTGCTGGTGCTGTTCACAGCCTTTTTCACCAGCTCTGGGTAGTTTGTTCAGCTGTCCAGCAGAGCTGGACACATGATGGACTCAGGCACTCCTCAAAAGAGCAGAGATCATGAGGGAGTTCATGAGGGATGTGTTGGATGTGCCTTTGCCCTGAGGGTGCTCGTGCTGCGTGTCCATTGCTACCATCTCTCCTAAAGCAAGACACCCCTAAATAAACAAGTGCCCAGCATGGCACAGTGTCTGCAAAGTGTCAGGAGTCTTTGCTGTCATTGCTGTCCTTTGCTGTCCCGGCTGCTCCTACGAGGCTTGTCCTGCCCCACCTTGCTGCTCTGGCTGCCTGGGGTCACACCTGACTGAGAAACCAGGGCTGGACCCATGGAGGTAGTAACCCTTTCAGTGTGCTTCTCATATTTTTCTTGGCATTTACGCAATTTTCTTTTTCTTTCATCTTTCATGAAAAAAAAATTGTATTATCACTTTGGATTCCCAACATGTAACCTCGTTTGTGTTTTAATCTCACTTTCAGGTATATTTAGAACTAAATTTCTTTGCAATTGTGGATCAAGGCTCCTTACCTTAAGCCTGTCAGAACGTCCTGCTTAGCTACTTCCCATGTTAAAGTCATTGCTCCATAAATTCTAGAAAATTCAATATAAAGATCATTCTTGCCTAAGAGTCACATGTCTGTGGATACGGAGTTTACAACACACCTTCATGTTTATGTCTACAGGGCTATGTTGCAGTGCTTCCACATCCTGCCCCAAAATCTGTAATTCCTTAACTGAAGTTTGAATTTTGGATTGCCTTACATCTGTGTGTGTGCATCTGCAGGAGGGGACGTGGTAGAAGTGCCAGAGTAACAGCAAGATGTTGCAAGGAAAAGAGGCTTTATTAGAAATGTGTTCAACAAAAACCCAAACCAACAAACTGTAATAGCTAATGGTCTTACAGTCTCAATCAAACTTACTTTTATTACAGTAAAATACTGTGACCTAAGAGCTGTGCAATAGCAATATCTAGAGTTATAGTACTTGTTTAAAAACCAAAGAAATAGCACTGAAATATTTCATTTCAAAAGTATACTTTACCTAAATTGGAAACATGACAGTTTTTGTTTTCCCCTGAAGCATGATGCTAAATGTAGCATTTTAAAAAATATGTTGGAAACCCAGGACTTAAACATCTTTTGATCATATGGTGATAATTAATAAAGAAATTCTTCTTTTGAACTTCTTTGGAGAAGATCCATCTGTAATGCTTAATCATCAACTTATTAAATTTGCCAGTTCATTTTATAGCAATTTCATACCTTTATTCACATTCCCAACTTTGTGGTTTAGTTCTGAAAATTAGCTTATTTTAACTGAACCATGCAGCAATTTGCTTTGACTCTGATGGAACTTTCTCTGATGGAACTTTTTTTGTATACAATTTTGTTTGAAGAAATGAAACACTGGGGCAGTTGTTGAGCTCTTCTTATGTCCCACAGTAAATAAATAAAAATCCATTTTTTTTATGAGAGCAGGTTGTACAAAAAGGCAGATGAGGTGAATTACGAAGTGGTTAAAACTCAATATTCTTGAAGCCATAAGCCTGAAGTCTGTCTCCTCTTGCATGGGAAGAAATTAAAGAGAAAGCAAAGCAACTGCTGCTGATAAAGTTTGCTTTACTTACTTGCTCAGCTGTGTGGTGCACCCAGCCCATGCACCAGCTGCTGAAGCATGAATTTGTTTCACTCCTCAAATGAAGCTGAAATCACTTTTGAAAAGCAGTGAACCTTCACACATTTATGGTGTCAAACATGTTTTATATTCATGTCTGTTGGTGGAATTTGCAGCACATCCTTGAGTAAGGTTGATTCTGGTTTTGGTTTGACAAGTTATTTCTAGGGGAAATGTTTTTTTCCTTCTTAAATTATTTTCAGCTGCCATTTTTACTTTACTTTTGTTGTTGTTTGGTGAATTATGAAAAGGAAAGGATAGCAATCAGCTTAGGCATAAACAGTGGCAAAGCATCATTCAGCTGCAGTAATACCAAAATCTCAAGGGAGTCCACAGGACTCAGGGTGGATCAGCAGAAATGCCTTCTGGTGACTGATCAGGGCTCCAGCTGTGTAAACAGTGGCCCTGTGTGAAAGCACAAAAGGCAAAGATCCCAGGCTGGGATAAGAACAGGTTACTGGGAAGCACAACAGTATTGAGAACAGAAGGAATAAGACAAAGAAAGTATTTAAAGGGAAAACTGTGACAACACCAATCCGGCTCTTTCGGACCATGTATTTTCTCCCACCTGGAAAGGACACCCTTCTCCTTGGGAGAGAGAGAGAGAGAGAGAGAGTTCCTTTCTCTGTCTCTGACAATAGCCTGAGGTGGGATTGAAGATACTGACGGGGACATGGCCGAACTCTCATGTTCTTTGGTCCCATCTCACATCATTGCCAGGTGCAAGCAGAGGGACAGGTGTCTTCCTAATGTGGATCTTGGGGAATGTGGGTCACCAGGTCTCTGCCCAACATGGATCCTGTGATGGGGGATAAAGTTGGAGCAGAGGACAAAGCTCTTTGTGCAGTGGGGGCACTGACAGGGCTGCCCTTACTGGTGGGTTTGTTGCTGTTGAGTCAAGGATGACAGCCAGGTGGCAGATCAGGCAGGAGCTCATGCTGAAGCTCTTCCCACATTCCTGACACTCCAAGGGCCGTTCACCACTGTGGATGTGCTGGTGCCTAATGAGGACAGAGCTGTTATTGAAGCTCTTCCCACATTCCAAGCATGTGTAGGGCTGTTCCCCACTGTGGATCATCTGGTGACAGATCAGACTGGAGCTCTGGATGAAGCTCTTCCTACATTCCCCACACTCATAGGGCCATTCCCCAGTGTGGTGCTGGGTCAGGCTGGAGCTCCAGCTGAAGCTCTTCTAACCTTCTCAGCACCCGTAGAGCTTCTCTGCATCAGGAAGCTGCTCATACACCACCAGCTCCAAGCTCCAGCTGGATCTCTGGCTGCCATCCTGGCACAGGGTGGGTCTTTCCTCCTTGGAGCACCCTGGGCTGGGTTTGGAGCCCCTCCTTCTGTGAGATCTCTGGGGTTCTTCCTCCCCATTGGATTCCTGCACTGTGGAGCTGTTCAAAACAGCCTCTTCCACGAGGTTCTGCCATGGGGATTTGTCCTCCTGGTCTCCATCCTCAGCTCCTTGTCTGGGGGAGGAAGGACAAGGAGAGGATGGACAAGGAGAGGATGGGTTTTGCCTCCATGCCAGAGGAAGGGGAAGGAGATCTCCCCAGTCCATCCCTGGAAGGACGATGCCGGCAGTCGGGCTGTCCTGCAGCCAGGGGTGATGCTGGGCTGGGAGATGGAGGGGGAAAGGGGCAGTGACTTCCTCCTCGCCTGCCTGGGTATTCTGGGACATCTTCCTTTTCCTTTCTGCCTGGTTGTTCCAGGCAAGGTTTGGGAAAGAGAAGTCCTGTTTTGGAGGGAAACAAGATGAGAGTATAATTGGGCTGGGAGTTCCTTCTGCCTAAATCTCACTGTAGAAGTTACCAGGTACCTTATATCCATATAAACCTCTGAAATACCAAGATTCAGAAAAAGCTCCCACCCAGGAGTTCCCCCACTCTGGTCTCTCCTCTTTGGGGTCTCCTTTGTGGGCTCCCCCCTCTCTGGGCTACTGGAGGTCCTGGGGATCCCAAAGATTCCCCTTCCCTGGGCTCCCCAGTTTGGTGACAGAGCAGCTCCAGGGTCTCCCCTGTTGGGGTCCCTGTTTCAGGGCTCTGGGGTACTCATGGGTCCCCCTTGTCTGTGCTCCCAGTATCTCCAGGCTGCCAGAGCTCCCCCCTCTCTGGACATTCATTTGGTCTCCTTTTCAGAAGACTAGCTGTTTTTATCTCACCATGTCTGCCTGTCCTTGGCAGAGTTGGCACATTTCTCATGGTTTGGAGTGTCAGCTACAGCAGCAGGAAGGGGCAGCTATTTTGTTAGCATTGATGTCAAAGCTAAAGTGCTGTCTCGTGGATGGATGTTGCTTTATTCAAGGGATTTTTGGCCTAGAGTTTTAGCGAACTCTGGTGTCTTCCCAAACAGTGTTGCCTTTTTCTTTCCTCAGGAATCACCTCTTCTTTTTCTTCCCCCCCACCTGGGGAGAGCTCCCATGCAAATGCCTCCTGCAGCCAACTCTTGTCACTGTAGACTGACAAAGGAGATCTTGCAATGGAGACTCCCTAGAGCTGCTGTGGGGAGCTGAAGGGAGAAACTTTGTCCCTTAGTCTTGAAGTGTTGTTGGGAAGCTGCTTGTGCTCTGAGGGATAGACACTAGTGATGTTTATCCAAGCCTTGCAGGTTCATTGCTGGGCTTCCTGACACACCACAGAGACTTAAAGGCTGTCAAATTGGAGCACAAATTTCAGTCTGGGAACTTTTTGAAATGCTTCAATAATTCTTTTTTTTTTTTTTCCTGCAGAAATATTGTCATCATCTTTTGCTTCCAGAGAACTTTTTCCTACCTTTTGGGGAATTCCTTCTGGATCTCTCCCAGATCAGGCCAATTCCCAGGGCTCCTTCCCAAAGTGAGGTGTAGCCCATGGCCTCCACTCTCCAGCTGGAACAGAAGGAAGCACAGAGCTTGCTGTTGTGGGAGAGGAGCTTCTCTTTCCTGCCTGCTTTTCCTTTGGGACAGGTTGGTGTGTGCTCATTTGATAAAGGCAGGTTTAAACTCTGAAGCAGTTGTGTTTCAAACTGCTCCCTTGTCAAGCTCTTCTGTGGGTATCCTTGGACAAAAGGCCTCTTGGTGTGAGCTCTATGTGGCAGGTTAAGGAAGGAGGTTGATATTTCAGGGTTGTGACTGCTGAAAGCAGTTGGTTTTCGGAGGTGTCCAGAATTGGGAGTGGCTCCTTTTCTCACCTGCCTGCAGAAAAGGAAGCTGCAAAGTGGGAATTTCATTTGTGGAGATGGCCATTGGGGTGTTAGCCAAGAGATGGGCTGGCAGAGAGGCAGGTCTCCTGCTAAACTGGCTGTGTGTTTGTTTCGGTGGTGGGGAGGGTCAGAGATGCAGACAGAGACACCAGCTGAAGGAACGATGTCATTTGCTCTAATGCAAAAGTGCAAAAAAGAGTCAGGAAAGGATAAGCTAAGCAATGCACCTCAGCATTATTACAAAAGGGTGTCTCCAGTGATTAAGGAAGATACATCTTCAGGTACCCCAATGCTTTCCCCTTCATCCAGAGCTGTACATCAGCTGGGGGAAGCTGTCCCAGCCAAGCCCTGCAGAGCCATGGCCGGGAACCGGGAAATGCTGCAGTGCCTCCACCTTTGGCGGCCACGAGGCTCCCGAGTGTGCTGTGAGAGTAGCCCGGCTCTGACAGTGCTGGGCGAGCAATGTGCCAGAGCTTCTGCTGGGGGCACAGCTGGTGTCATTCTCCTCTTGGTTTTTCTCCGTGAGCCTGCCTAGGGACCAAGGGAGCTGGCTTGGAGCCAGCACCCCCAGGCAGGGCCAGATGTGGCCTTGTCCAGATTATAAATGCTGAAAGGTTTCCCCAGGGAGTGGATACCTCGATCCTACTGCTAACAACCCTTTGTTAATGGGTGGATACAGGATACAATTGCTGTTTGTGCCCTTACAAAGTGCACCAGTAGGGCTGAGTTGCTGAGCACATGCACAGGTCCATACAATGCCTTGTGTTCCTGGAAGCTGTACATCCCAGTATCCTCTGCAGAAAGACACAGGCTATGAAAACAAGGCCAAGTTGTTACCTCGGTTTTCTTCCCTCAGGACTTGTTAGACACAATATTTTTTCAAAGGACTGCATTTGCCTCTCCTCAGCTTTCTTATTTAAAGAAGAGAGCTGAAGGAGTTTCAGGCATGTGGGACCCTGATCTCTCTTTCCTCTAAAAGCTCTGCCTCTCAGAGCCCCGGTTACCTTCTGGTGCTTTGGCACGGGAGTCATTCCTTCCCTAAACTCCATTCCCTAAACACAAGTGGACTTCAACTGCAAAGCCTCTCTTTGCAGTGGGATTGCTTTTGCCCTACAGCCTCCATGGGCAAGGGCTTTGTGGGAGCAGGGGCCATCAGAGCCTGTGTCCTGAAACAGAGCCAGGAAAAGGAGCAGATCCTGCTGCCTTCTGCTACTGCTCATCCTAGGAGCAAGTCCCCTGGCAGTTCCTTCAGGGAACTTCACACAAAGGGCTTCCATCATATCAGTGCTTGTGAGACCTTCTTGCTTCCCAGTTGTCCTGGATTTTGGAGCATCTCAGCACGTGTGTCCATGGCCCTTCCTTCATCCCCAGCCTGCAGCAGTCACAGTTGCTGCTGCCTCCCCCTTGCTGCAGCTCATTTGCCAAAGTGCTGCCAAAGGCAGCAGAGCTGGCTCAGGATCCCTGCTGGCTTCTGGTCTCTGGGATGAGCTTCAGGGGGACACTTGGAGCACTTTCCTATAGAGCTGCCCGTGGGATGGAGGGTGGATTTGTCCTCCCTGGTGTCAGAGACTGAAACACAATAGTTTATGGTTTAAACATTTTCATTAAAGAACTTTGGCCTACTACAGCAGAGCTGTGTTACAAAAGCTGCAGAGATGACCACCACACCCTGGATGGGGCTCTGAGAGGCCCTCCAGGGTTCTCTGATGAAGAGGAGATAAAGTAACAGCTCAGGGGCATTCAGGAAGCACAAGCCAATGCCTTCAGGGTGGAGAGGACAGCCCCAGGGCTATCAGCTGCCAGGCTCACACAGACCTGTGGCACCAAAGCTGGGGGCAGAGAGGCTTTGGGTGAGTGTTGGAAAGCCTGTGGTGAGAGGCAGTGGCCGCCCATCCTCTGCTGGGCAGAGCAGCCCAGCTGTGGGGCGCTTCTCAGGGGGAAAGCTTGTCCACAACAGAGGGGGTGATGTGCCCCATCAAAGGGTCCCCAGAGGGGTGCCCAGACCCTGCACCAGAGCACTGCAGCACGATGCCACAGACCCTCAGTGCAGCAAGGGACAGTGTCCAGCTGGCCCCCCAGAGGGGAGGCACCTGGGCATTCCCACCTCTCAAAGCATGTATTAATCCAGGGAATCCCTCACTCGTCGGGATGTGTGGCAATGTGGTGTGGGACCCTCACCACCAAGGAGACCAGACGGAGATCAGCGAGACATGGTGGGACCCTTGGATGGGTGATAATGCTGTCACACACAACCCCTGCCACCCTCTCCCAGTCCCCCCACCACCCATGCACACTTCTTTCTCCTCCTTTCTTTTCTCTTTATTTCCCTTTGTCTCTTTTACTATTCAATAAAATACAACAAATCACCCATCGCAGCTGACAAATGGCATTTCTTGCTGATTGCTACACCAGCACTGCTGATCCACAAATACACAAGAATCAATTTCAGCTGCAAAATGTCATTTATTACAAATTCCTATACCCATGCTGACAATATAGAACTATACAAATCTCAATTTAGGTTAAAACCAGAATTTATTAGATTTTTACAACCAGTCTGTGTAAACATATACAAATACTAACTTCAGTTAGCAAAGCTCAATTTATTGTCAACCTCCACAACAACTCACTATACACAAAGATCAATTAGGCATTTAACAACTTAATTTATTACATATAACTACAAACATACAGCCCATCTAGAAATACAAAAATAAGAATGCTCTTTCTAAATAGCCGTGTACCAAGAACTCATACAATTATACACAGAACCAATAGAATTATACAACTATACAACTCCATACATGTTGAAATATAAATAAATAGATAAACATAAATAAATATATAGAAATACATATATAAAAATATACAGATATAAATATAGATTGAATATTACATATTATATACTATATATATAAACAGATATATAACATAAACCTATCTATAAATAACAAAATATCACTGTGCCAAGATAAATATCAATACAAATGCATAAATACAAATATACATCTATACATATGTATACATATAAAAATATAAAAATAGACATATATACCTATGCAAATACCAGTATAACTATTTAAAGACCCATATGCCTATAGCTGCATCAATAGAAATAAATAGCAACAAAACTGTATATATAGGAAACAGAACTAAACACAGATATAAAAACATCCATGTATACTTAGATAGAAATATACCCATAGATGTAATTACAAACAAGTATGTATATATACACGTACATATATACAGAGCGTACATCCCTAAACGCCACACATACAGAAATAGTCCTATACAAATAGCAACCCACAAATGTGCATATCCAAATGATAATCCATCTCTATGTGCACTTCTAGAAATGTCTACATGGAACTCCAAGCAGAGGGATCCCAGCTGCCCCACCTTCAAAGCCTCTCCCTCCGTCTCCTCCTCCCATGCAGAGCCGCTCCCCTGGGCAGGGGCAGCAGATGGGACTCTGAGAAGCAAAGGGAACACTGAGTGACTATGGGGAGGTTTCCTTTGACAGCAGCTGCACTTCCATCAGGGAAGAGGAAATGTCAGAGCCTCCCCAGGAGGGTCGGAAAGAGAAAGCAGCCGAGCGGGCCAGGCTGTGGTGAGCGCAGCCGCGGCGGGACTGTCCCGCAGCCCCGGCAGAGCCGGCACAGCTGCCTTGCCCAAGGACAGCCCTGTGCCAGCCGGGGCAGCTGCGCTGAGCAGCCCCAGCACGGGCAGGGCCCGCTCCTGCCCCGCCGGGCAGTGCCCACGGCTGCAGCCCACGGCAGCCTCAGCCCCAGCCTGCCTGCCCGGGCCTGTGGCCTCACCCGGGCTCTCTCCAGGCTGGCAGCAGCAGGTCCCCGTTCACTGCTCTTGCTGCTGGCCTTCAGCTCCTCCCTGCTGCCTCCCGTCAGTCTGTGGCTGTCCTCAAGGTCTTCCTTGCAGCTGGGGCAAAAGTGGAGCCTCTGGAATTGCTTCCAAGGCCTGACAGAGCTGCAGTCCCGGAGCCCTCTGTGCTCCCTGCTGGCCCCCTCCATCCCCTCAGCCCCGCCATGCTCTCGGTGAAGCCCCAGCCCCCTTCAGTTTCTTCAGCCCCTCACAGTCCTCTCACTCCCCTCAGTCCCTTCTGAGCCATCCCATCCCCTTAGACCCGCCACCCCGTCAGCCTGTGCCACTTCCCTGTCACCTCGGTGCCACCATGGCCCTCGGCTGCCCCACAGCCCTCAGCCCCAGCAGCAGCTCAGGGTCACCGTCCCTTCGGCGCCACCGCCCCCTCAGCCCCCTCAGTCTCACCGTCCTTCAGCAGCTCCTCAGGGACAGTGCCTGGGGCCAGCGGCAGCTCCCACCGCTCCAGGGACAGCCGGGGCTGGAAGTGCTGCTCCACCCGGGCTGGCCGCCAGCTCGGACCCAGCACAGGGACAGGGGACACAGGGGGAAAAGCAAGAGGTGAAAAAGGCAGCCGAAGGGGAAAAAAGAGGTATAAATGCAGCCTAGGCCTACACCAACAGCAATCTATCCATCAATGTCTCCATCTAAACATTCCTGTTCCTCCTACTATATAACTATACACATTCATAAATGTAACTTCACATATATATATATATTTATATAAATATTTTACTCTACACATATAAAAATCTAACTCTGAGAATCTATAAATGTAAATATATAATAAAATATAATTATATCCCATCTATAACTGTATACATATCCACACTTAACCATGTAGATCTATCAATATATACCCATATAAATAGAACACTATAATCTATAAATGGAACTATAACCACTAATAAATAGAACCATAGAAATCTATAAACATATCTACAAACAGAGGAGTTCTACCTGCCCGATGGTCACAGGCTCTCCCCTGTCTCTTCCTGCCATGCAGGGCAGCCCTCCTGGAGATGTTGGTCAGATGGCATCTGGGAAGCAAAGGCAACGCTCAGTCAATATTGGCCCTTCTGCACCTTTCCCTTGGGCAGCAATTGTCCTTCTACCAGGGGCTGTCAAAGATGGCCTGAAAGGCAGACTCTCACTTGGCAATTCGAAGCAATCTGCCCTTAAAAGAACAGGGACCATTCCAAGGATTCAAAAGTGTGCTTCAAAACATTGAAGTATCTCGATAAAGTCTCAGCCCCAGCAGTACAAAGGGCACTCAGGAGAGCTTGAAACACAGACAGTCCCAGCTGCCACAAGGAAGCCCAGCCTTGTTCTTTCTCTGAGCTGACAGAGAGACCTCAGTCCTCACTGAAATGGCTGAAGCTGAAGGTGCTGGGAGCTGAGTCCTGAACCAGCTCCATTACCTGGCATCTACAAACTGCCCTCTGCAGTGAGCAGCAGCTGCTCCAACTCGACCATCAGCTCTGGCAGGAAGGGCTGGGAGGGACAGAGCTCCCCACGAGGCCTGCAGGCTGCACCAGCTTGGCTAAGGGATGGATCCACAGTGCTCCTTCTCTCCTCTTAGGCCTCCCTAATTAGGGGTCATTCAAGCTTTTCCTTCTGATACTGGAGTTACTGTGATTTTTCAATTGGTTGGCCTCTGATGTTGTGCTCCTTGACCTTCAAGTGTCACTCAGCCTGGCCTCCCCTGGCACCCTGCAGCAAATTTATCCACCAACTTCAGCACAAAACTGGGACACCCAGCTTGGTGACACAACTCCCACAAGGTCAGGTTTATTCCCTGCTCTCTGCCCCAGCAGAGGACTCAGTGTCAGAGCCTCTGGAGAAGCGTGGAGGGCAGGGCTCAGGGAGGTTGTGCCCGTGCAGGATTTGAACTCAAGGCACCAGGAAGCACCAACCCTGCTCAGAGCAGCCATCTCACAGCTCTCTAAACCAGTGTGGGCTCTGTCCTCACCAGGCTCCTCGGGCTCCTGGGAACTGTTCCTGCAGCTCTTGGTGCCAGATGAAGCTTCCTCTGCTGCAGCTCTGTCCACAGGCTCCCCTCCTGAAGAATCAGGGGCAACACCAACATTGCCCTGAGCAGAAAAACAGAAAGAAAGGAACCCAAAGATCACTCACTATTTTGCTGTAATCATATCAGGGATACAATAACTCCTCCACTCCCAAAGGACAGGGGGCACAGCGGAGGGAACGCTGCCCCCACGGTTCACATGACAAGCCTTTTAAACTCAGGATCCAGGGGGCCAAGGTGAAACTGAAGCTCTTACAAAATGACCTTTGATACAAAAGGGGAACACAGAAAACCACAAGACATCAAGTGAGGGGACGTGCACGGGACCCTTGGCCTTCAGTGCCACTTCTCCAAACACTCTTCTCCTCTTTCCCAGCAAGTAAAACCTCTTCTTCATTTATTCTTCATCTCCTCTTTTAGAAATCTTTCTTTACCAAGAATAATTCAATAACTAAATAATGATGAAATAAGTTCAATTAAAGAAGCCTTTGCTTCTCAGCCATGTAACAAGGTTCAAAAGCTCTCAGTCCACCCCTTTTATCCCCATCCAATGGAATTACCTGAGCAGAGGGAGATCTTTCAGACAGAGACCTCCGGATCTCCCGAATCCTTTTCTCTACGGCAAAGCCTAGATTTGCTGGTGGCCATTCCTCCTCCCCAGGTGCATTCTGTGATGAGCTGGAGGCTGTCTATGCTGCACAGGCTGTACTGCCAGCGGGAGCGCTGGGCCCTGAAGTGCCCGGGGTGGCTGCAAGAATCCAAACAGATTGGTCAGACTCCACAACGTGGCTGTAGGACACAGAACTCTAGTGCTGCTGTGGATCAAACATCATGGGAAGTGCACAGGAAAACCAGGCAGAGAATCTTTTCTTTTTTTTCACCTACTAGGTGCCCCTTCCTAGTAGGCTTGACAACTTCTGGCCGAGAATGACAGAGCCTTGTGGAAAAATACTTCAAACGGTCACTTTTCATGACCTTTTGGAAAAACAAGGCTACAACTCTTTTCCTATCTTGGGGGTCATGGGCTGGGGGCTGCTGCTCCCTGTGGAGCTGCTGGAAGCTGCAGGGCTGGATCCCAAGCACCTCCCATTCGGCCGGAGGCAGCTGCTCCCCACAGAGCTCCTGCAAGCGGCTGCAAGGTCCCTCCCGCCCAAGTGGCAGTGGCTGCCCCCGTAGAGCTCCTGGAAGCGGTTCAGCCCCTCCCGCCGGGCTGGCAGCGCCCGCTCCCTGTGCAGCAGGAGGAAGCTGCTGGGCGGGCACCCGTCCGGCAGCGGCCGCGCCCCGGGGAGCTGCTGGGAGGCGCAGGGCGGGCGCCTGCTGCCCTCCCGGCCCGCCGCCGGCCGCTGCCTGTTGGCCGCGCTTCAGCGCTTCATGCGGAGCAGGAGGTCAGGGCGGTCGTGGCGAAAGCAGGGGTTGCTGTAGTGGAGCCAGGCCCCGGCATCGCCCGGCGCAGCTGAGCCGACCCAGCCCGGCACCTTGCGGAAGCCGTAGCAGTAGAGCTGCCGCACGAAGCTGCGGAACTGCGTGGCCCTGAAGGTGTGCGGGACTGGGGCCAGCCCATGGCCATGGCCCCTGTGGGTGTCGCCCGAGTTGAGCAGCTCCTGCTCGAAGAGGGAGCGGTCGATGAGCAGCCCCTGGGCCCGGCTGTCCCAGCGCACGGAGCGGACGTGGGGGCTGTTCACCAGGCGCCACAGCTTGGCGGGTATTATAAATTATCAGTTGAATGTCAAATTATCAAAAATGCGAAAAGATTTATCTTTTTGCGCGACCAAAATATGATCCTGGAAACCACCACAGCCAAAAAGCGTCAAGCCTGGGATCGGCGCTGGGTGAACCTGGATCCGACCTCTATTGCATCAAATTCTCTCCTGTTCACGCAAGCCACTTCTAGCAACGAGGTTTTATACAGCTTATTGTGCCTGAGGCAAAGGAGTCCCAATTTCTTTTGTAACTCTGCACATTCATAGCTGGTTCTTTCACTGTGCAGAGCTGGAAAAAGGTCGTCTCCTGGTTGATAGCCAGTGTTGATTGAGTTTGGGGAAGTCATGTATTCACATGTATGTTTCTGGCATCCCTGGCTGATGTTATCTGCAGGACAATGATCGTTCTTAGGCGGTTTCCGATGACTTAGATCTGGCAATCATCGTGCTCGCAGCATCTGTTCTTATGCTAAAGTGTTGATCTTTATCTAGCCGTCTCCAGGAATCTCAGAGTTTGAATAGACATCTGCTTTCAGGCAGTGTGTGGTCAGGGAGACATTCCGTATTTCACAATACGCTGAGCCTGGCGGGCAGGGGCAGCTCTGCCAGGGCGTCGATCGCCGACTGTGGCCACAACGCCCGCAGCGCAACCGCCGCGGCTGCACTGGCAGAGCACGGCCTGAGGGGGCGCTGTGCTCGGGCCCACGCGTGCCCAGCGCGGTCCCGGTGCGGGCCGGCCTTGGCGGGGACGAGCGCGGCAGAGCCAGGGCTGCGGGCACAGCGCGGGGGGACGGCTCCAGGCTGGCCAGGCTCGGTGCGAACCCCCTCATTCTGTGGCTGCAGTCATCCTTCTGCCTTGGCTTTGCGGCACAGCCCCACAG
Organism: Zonotrichia leucophrys gambelii; assembly: GCF_028769735.1. Taxonomy (NCBI): domain Eukaryota; kingdom Metazoa; phylum Chordata; class Aves; order Passeriformes; family Passerellidae; genus Zonotrichia; species Zonotrichia leucophrys. The sequence goes on along the minus strand of NC_088200.1, from coordinate 25,623,405 downwards.
CACCAAGGCAAGGAAAATATAAAAGCTGCTTTCCTGGCAGTCAGCCTACTGCAGCTCTTGATGCCTGGGGTTATTCCTGCCCAGGTCCAAGACTTCTCATTTCCCTTTATTTAACTCCATCAGATTCCCCTCAGGCCAATTCTTTAGCTGCTGTCGCCCCTCTGAATGGCACAAACATTTGGGCTATCAGCTGCTCCTGCCAGCTTTGCATTGTCTGCAGACCTGCTGAGGGTGAACTGTTCCTCCAGCCCGGCCATGAATGAAGACATTAAAGAGCATCTGCCCCAGCATCAGCCCCTGGGGGTCACAGCACCCGTGACTTGCCTCCAGCTCTACTTTGTGCCTCATCCATTTTTCAGCCTTCCTCACTGGGCGTTTTGGCAGTTTGTGTTTAGGGATGCTGTAGGAGATTGTCTCAAAGGCTTGGGTAAAGCTGGGGTAGACATCATCCATTGCTCCATATCCATCCGTTTGGCTGCCCTGTCACGGGCATTAGGTAGGTAATCATTACTCCCAATTGACTTCTCCACTTGTTTGGAATGGTTTCCAGGATTAGTTACTCCATCACCTGTCAGGGGACAGAGACAAGGCTGACTGACCTGTATTTTCCTGTCCTTCTTAATCTCTTGGAAGAAATTACTCTATTAGAGCAATTCTGGCTGTTTTTAGCTAGGCAATTCCAGCAAAAGTAACTAGTAAGAAAAATGAAGCTCTAAATAGAGTCTATTAAATTCTTCTTTCTGCTACCATTCTAGGCCACAAGAAAGATCTTGTTTTCTTTTCAGTACTGAGTACTGCACAGCTGATTTAAAAATAAAACAAGACAAAAGTCTCCTTAATAGAATATAATTATGCCTATTTTTCAGAAGACACATAACGTAGGATTTTCTTTAAGGATTAGACTGAGATGAAAGGACTTTCGAGCTTCCAGAACTTTGATATTTTTGTTGTCTCTGTTATGAACAAAAATTCAGTTGATTTTTTTCTGTGAGAAAAAAACTATGACTATTGCTGGGCTGCTGCATGTATTATGGTAATTGTGGGTCGTTGTTGTTAATGGTTGTTTTTGTATTAGTAAAAGCCCTGGCTGGGGCAAGGTAATGGCCCTTCTCCGAGACAGTAATGGGTGGGAAACTTCCCGAACAGTGAGGAGAAGAGACCTGGGGGGGGGGGATTATGCAAAGTGACTCCAGGACCAGCATGCTGTGGGGGACTACGGCTCCAAACGTACTGAGAAAACCCCAAAAACAACGAGCCAAATAAGAGTTGAGAGACTGGAGTGATGTCTGGACGTCAGGAGCCGAGTGCTGAGCCTGCAGAGATGAGGAACACCTTCAGAGTCCCTCTCGCCCTGACCACGGGAGTCATCCCAGTGCCAAGACTGAGGGGGACGGAGCCGGGAAAAGTAACAACGAAGAGATCTTTGCGCCATAAAAGACTCTCACAAAGACCTAATCCCTGGCTCTGCCCCTAGTGGACAAAGCTGCGCCTATCCTCCTCCTCTGGGTCGCCCTGAGAGAGACGACGGGAGACTGCAGCCCTGCCAAGCTGCCCAATCCTGAGCTGACCACTTTTAATAAAGGCATTAAAAAAGAGAAGAAGTCTCCTAGCCCTGTTTATTTCAGTCTCCAACTGTTTGGAAAACTGTTAGAAGATGGTGAGGACAAAGTGTTTTTGAAAATGCCATTCTGAAGTTTTGTATGCTTGTATTACATATAAAAGTACCTGCAAGAATTTTAGCAAACCTGTAGCTCAGATTTCCTTACTTTCAAAATGAGAAAATGCCAGAATTTATTTGATCTTTGATTTTTTTATGTTGTGTTTCTGATTCCTACATGTTTATATGCATATGTATCTTTTTTTAGTATCATGGTCACACACTCCAATTTCTCAGATCCCAAAATCATCAGTGCTCAGAATAGCCAATAAACAACTAATCAATATTCTTTTTCATCTCTTTTATTTAATAATAAACTCAGACACCATTGATATTTTGGGAATCCAGACTGTATACAAAGTTTGCAGGGAAGATTCAGCTCTCAAGCCCTGTGAATTTTCTCCTCTCTCCTTTCCCATTCCCCTTTTCCTTCATCTCTGGCCTGACCTCAAGGCCCTTTCCCCTCCTGCCAGGCCCTCTGTTTGCTGCACTCCAGGGAGGCTCTCAGCTGTGGGTTCCCCAGCGTGGCAGCTCCAGGCTTGGAGCAGCAGAACCCAGCTGTGGCTGAGAGCCCAGACGCCCCCTGGGCCAGCTCGGCTTTCAGCTGCCAGGGCAGCACGGAGGGAAAGGGCCAAGAGGGAGCTGAGGGCGCTGCCAGAGCAGCCCTTGGGCAGTGCAGGGTGAGAGTGGCCTAAAGTGCTGTGAGCCCCACTGCGGGGGCACAGGAGCTGCTCTGCCACGGCCGGGGCTGTGCCACCCATCCAGAAAGGCAGAGCCAGCAGGCTCCGATGGGGGAGAGCAGGCTCCTTCCCTACCAAAACTTGGTCAGTCCTGCTAAAACCTGTCTTTGTCCTTCTGTCTGAACATTGACAGTGCTTTGGAAAACAGAATGGAGGTGACACGAGACAATCAATTATAACTTGTAAACAAATTTCCATGGGTTTTTTGTTTGCATGGGAGTTTTTTTGTTTTTTGTGGTGTTTTAGTTTGGTTTGGGTTTTTTGCATGTGTGTGAGGCTTAAATGTGTCCTGAAGTTCTTGTGCATCCATGAGGCTGTAGAGTGGCCTCCATGGGGATCTCCTTGGCTCTGCACAAGCCCAGAGAGCAGCACTGGCACCTCGGGCCGAGCACAAAGGAGCACAGAATGATCTGCAGGGTGCTCTGTGACAACAGCACTAGGAGCTGTTGTGCAGTGTGTAAGAACTATATCCCCTCCTCTTCAGATTCTCCTGAAAATGCCCACTGATGTTGTTTTGTATGATGCAGCTCTCTTAAGCCCCTATTACACTGTATCTGCACAAGCATTCACATACATGTCTGCTGAAACAATTCTGGTCCAGCTGAAAAGCACCGGGTACCCTGAGCAATAGCAGTAGATAAATGGACATAGAGAGATTCAGGAGCAGAGGCAGCATTAAATCCATGACAATTGTGGAGATGTGAAAATACATAAATCCACCAATGGTAGCACAGCCCACACATCTCCACTGGGTTCTGTGGAATGGCAGCAAATAATGCACAGGTGTGGAGACCATGAACTGGTTGGTGCTGCACTTATTTCTCAGTGGGCAGAGCTGTGGGAGGCAGGGATTAAGGGTGATTTTGGAACAGGAAGAAGAAAGGGACAGACAAATTCCAGGTGGAGGCAGAGTGGCACTGCTCTGCTGACCCAAGGAGAGCAGGGAACAAGCTGGAAATGAGTAGGGAAAAAGAGTTTTCTAAAAGGAAACCTTGCTATATATATAGGCATTAGTGTTCTTGCCACAGCACACAGAGCTTAGAGCATGAATATATATCCCATTTAAATATTCCTGCAAAGAGTTAGAAAAATCCCTTTACATGTGGTTATTTACACAAGCATACCCATGAACAAAAAAAAAAACGTGCACAACCACATGCATCATTAAGCAGGATATTCTGTAGATTCTCACATTAACACTTGTATTATTATATATGATACTTCCAAACATTTAAAGATTTTTGTTCTCCGTTTACTTCTTTAAAACTCACAAAATGTAATTAAATTCTCTTTTAAAACTGCAGAGCCTGCTGTGTGGCTAAGCAAGCCATTATTTGCTTGCTCACCATCATCTCTTCCTTGTCTGTTGCAGTCACTGATGCATTAATTGCTTATCCAAACCTGAAAGGGTTCATGAGTCACTCTGAAGATAAAATAAATATTAAGGAGCCAATATGAATGGAATTCATGTCCTCTGCCTCTTAAAGATGAAGGTCTGTTTTTGTTGTAGTGTGTTCTGTTAGTCTGTTTAATTGCTCCCCCCATTTTCTGTATTGCTCCCCCATTTTCTGTAAAGGTTCTGCCCTCACCAGTTTTCCCGCCATTGTGTTGTCAATTAATTGGTTGCCCTAGTAACTCCCACCAGTTTCTGTCAATGCCTTCTGTTATATAATTTCCTCTCCCCCTCATTCCCTTTTATGTAGACTTGTTTCTCCTCCCTGGGCCCAGTCAATCACGCCCCACTCCTCCCATCTTGACAGAATCTTCTCCACTTAGGGAGGTATGATTCGCTGTGGTTCTGGGGCCCCTCCCTTACATTGTATCTATTGGTTCTACCCTTATGCCTATTATCTTAAGCCCGCTCCTTTACCTTCCCCTATTGGAATTCCTCCCCCCTTTATAACCCTATTGCACCCCTTGTTCCGGGTCACTCCCTGGTTGACACGTTGGGTTCTACAATAAATCCGACAGTCCCCAGTGAGTGTCCAGACTCTTCTGTCTCGTCTCATCAGCAGCGAATCCGTCCGCCATGAGTGCAGCCTGAGGCCATAGACGGTGAGGGGCGCTCGTCCTGTTGCAGTGGGTTGTTGGTCGCCCCTCCTGCTAGCCAGACTCCTAAATTAAGACCACCCCTCGCTGCATGTATTTATTACCTGTTAGAATTAAGTCTTGTTGCCTAATAAATGGGAAAATAGGAAATATGCTGACTAGATCACTATGCTTTAAGCGATCAAAGCATTTTAGTTTTATTTGACCAAATCAGTGATGAAAGAGAGAAAGGACTAGTCAATTACAATAGAGAAAGCAGGGGAAAGATGTCTAGGTTTGCTGTAGCTGGAGGAAAAAATTAAGTGTGTGGGTTTTGAAGTTGGGAAGGGATTCCAGAACAGATGATTTTAACTACCTTGCATTACTAAATGTATGATCTTCAAACTTACACTGGCGAGGGGGTTTATTTACAGACTATGAACAAGATGGGGCTGCTGGGAAAGTGCGTTGAGCTATTTATTTTTCAGCATCAGTCTCATTACATTATTACTTATTTCACCTGTGTGAAGAGAAGCAAAAATTGCACCAGAGAACATGTCTACTGAAACATGAATATTTTTAAATTTACCAAAGGAAGGGTATTTAGTGATATCTGTTTGCCATAACTGCAGGCTTTGCAAATATCGTGGGTTGACTGCTCCTGTAGAAAAAGGAGGCTGCACAAGCTGACAGTCAGGGCAAGTACTGATGATAGCCTTAGCTTGACTTTTGGAAATTTGAAACATTCGCACAAGTGCTTGCATGTTTTGGTGAAAAAAGGCGTCACTCAGTTTTGCTTGTTCCAAAATGTTTGGCAAAGTGGCAAACATATATGACATAAGAAATGTTGCTATTCCTTGCACTGAGCAAAGGAAGGGGAGAAGGAAGGCAGGGTGTTTTCAGGAGTATCCAAATAAATCCACTTTATTCTGTATCAATATGGAATTTTCACTAAGAAAAACACTAAGTGGAGGGATCTTCACCCATTTAATTTTTTACTCAAATTCAGTAAAAAATACTGTTTTAGCGTGTAAAAACTTTAATGTTGAAAACATGAATGTGCTAGAGATTTTGAAGTCTGGGCCGATGACAATTCACTGTTGAAAATCAAAGTCTAAAACTTTTCAAATTAAATGACCCAGGATGAAGTAGGAAACACAAGTCCTTCCCTTGAACCTCAACTTGCCTCTTCTAGCTCATTCTTGAAAGTGTTAGGCAAAGAGGATCCCACAGAAATCAGAGGAGCATCAGGGTCTATCCCTAAAAGGCAGCTGTAGATGTGGAACAACTTGGGAATTAGAGGGACATCAATGAGCCACTTGTGAGTCCAACTGTTAGTGAAGAGCTCTTTTCCAAAGAAATGCTTGCTTCTCTCAAGGAAGCTGAGCAGCAAGACATTATGGCTCATGTAGCTGGCAGGTACAAAGCAGATAAAGCAGGAAATTTGTGAAAATGAACCCTGGTATTCACTGGTCAGAGCAGGATGAAGAATCCATTTTATCAGACTCTGGCTCTTAGTAAGAAAGGAAGAAAGCTCTCTTTATTATATCAGGCCCAGCTGTTCACGGTCAGAGGTGGTATCAGCTGGTCAGCAGAAGGCACAGCTTTAACTCCAGCTCATCATGCCTGGAGGCAGCCCTGGAAGTGCTCCTGCACCTCAGCTGGTGCCAGAGCACAGGGACACCCTCCTTAGACCCCTGTGTGCCATAAAACTAAAGGCATCTCCCAGCCAACCATCCAATCCAGCACTTAGCACAGAGCATGTCACTGCCAGTGACATCAGCATGAAAAAATACAGAGGAAAGTGCAATTGCAGAATATATTGGGGGCTCAGTATAATACAGGAAAAATTCAGATTTTTGTACTTACCTTCATAAATGAGCATACCTGTGAGATGCAAAGCTGTGTTTCATGTCAGGTACAAACAGGCGAAGTGTGTACTTGTGAACGCAAATGTGTGGACACCAACAATGGGACAGTTGCCAATTCTAATAATAACTGAGGAAAATAAAACATAGAAAAAGGCCTTTGAACCTATCTTTTGTTTGCAATTAACCCTGGTTGATTTAGGAGCATTGGAATTAAGGTGTCAAAGATGTTGCTTTTTGCTTGCATATAATCCATAAAAAGCTCTGCAATAATAACCTTTTGAAGTATAATTTTAGAGTATTACTTGTATCCTTGAAACTATAGCTTTGGAATATATATAAAGGAAATATGCTTATCTCGTGCCTTATTGAAGCAGAGAAAAACAGCTTGAGAAAGGAAGACGAACATCACCTCAAGGGTTTATGGTTTCGACCAAAGGGAAGCTGGACATCACTGTTATGAGATTTATAGCCTCTGCAATTAAAAGGTGGACACACATCTGGGGAGCTGGACCCCACCAGATGGGAGTTGTCTTTCTTCTTTCAGAAACTGGACTGTCACTATCTGGGGATACTCCTTTGAGATACATCCTGAGAAATTAAAATCACAATAGTGTATAGAATTATGATGTAATGATTTGGAATAAAAATTGCTGATGAGTAAAAGATTGAAAATAGAAACTGCTGAAAAAAACTAATGAGTACTCCTATAAATACTTGTAAACAATAATTATCGGCATGCAGTTGGAGGGAAAACTTCCCCCCGTGTACCCAGCTCTGTATTGGTCATACTTTACCATATTAAATAATAAATTGATTGCTGCTTGAATATTGGCCTAGTCAAGGTTCTTATTAATAACATACCTACTTAAACATCTGCACTTTCCATAGCAATGTCCTAAAATTCTTCCATTCATGCATTCCCAGCTAGCAGAGCTCTCACACAGCCTGTTTTTTCTCTTAAGTGTAAGGAAGGACTTAGTTCAGATAAACTGTGCTGCTTCCTCTGAAAGATATACAATTATGGAAATAGTATCTGCAAAGTCAGAGGTTCTTTAAGGCAGGCCTCTGGCATGTAAAATAGGGAGTGTTTATATTTAGCATCATGCGCACATAGGATAACAATCAAACCATTTTCTTACCTTCATGAAAAATAGTTTTTATGCTCCCAGATATGGCACAGCCAAATAAGGCCGAACTCAGACACAAATGCCATACAAATGGCCAAACCAATGACAGCTGCCGGTGGCACTTCTCCTGCGGTCCCGAGCGCCCCAAGCGCGGATCAAAGCGGCGTCCCACCTGCCCAGCTCATTCCGGCCCGCGGATCCGAGCCCGTCGCGGAGCGTCAGGAGCGGGGATGGGAGCTCAGCAGCTCGGGCTCGATGCCGTGTGCTCCGCTCGGGGCTCCCGAGAGCTCCTGCGGGGCCGGAGCAGCCCCGGGCAGCGGCAGCAGCTCCTGCTGCGGCAGCCGGGCAGCCTCGGGGGCTGCGGGGCCCGGCCCGGGCAGGGCTCGGCCCGGCCCCGGCAGCGCCGCGCCCTCAGCGAAGCTCCGGGCCGGCCGCCAGAAGGGCGGGATCTGCTCCAGGGATCCCTGCCGTGCCCGAATTCAGAGCCCGCGGGAGAGGCCGCCGGGGGCACAGCGACCTTCCCCTCCGGCCTGCGGCCTTTTGGGAACGCTGCCAAAGGGGCCCGGGTCTCTCCTCGCCGCCTGCGGGCATCGGCTCATTGCAGGGACCTGTCAGTCGGAGCAGGGCTCGTCCAGGCCGGAGACTGCTGCAAAACAGGCCGTCAAAACATCCGATCACCAGTTCCTCTGTGCCAGCGCCTGTGCTGGAGAGGAGGAGTCCCACACCTGTGAAAAACTGCTGCGCATTCACAGCAGCCTCAGCAGCCGTGGTTGTACACCATTGCAGGGCAGTGTGCTTGTGAATTCTCAGCCAGCCTGACGAGCATTTTAAAGGTTTCTGCAGTCAATCAGTAAATTGATCATTGATTTTAAGGTTTAAAAAATTAAAAATTAGAGTAAGAATTTAAAACAGTTACATTACAACAACTTTCCTGTTGCAGAATGAGGCTTTTGTCGGGGATGAGCTACTTGTCGGTGAGGGGAGACTCAGACACTCAATATGAGTGATAAGCAAGTTCTGTTTATTGAAGAGAGCATCAGACACTTATACAGCAAATAATAAGCTTATGAATATTTTGTAAGCCAAGCAATCTATTGGTTAAACTATACCATCAACTCTTCTTCATTTTTTTGGGCCTACATTCCCTATTTCCCACATCTCTCTGTCTACTTGTTATCATACCCAGCTAGGCCCAAGGACCCGCTATCTTGCAGATGCAGTTCTCAAACTAGCTGTGTTCGGTACTTTCTCAGCTCCTGGTCGGCTAACAAGCGAATGTCTACATGACCTCTGTCATGGAGCCATTTCTCCACACTTACCTATATCCCAAATGAATTTTTGCATTGGAATTTTTGAGGAGATAAACCTCTCGCAAACTAGGATAACTGTCTTTTTTTCTCCATAGGGAAAGACCTTACGAGTAATGTTACAACAGAATTAGTAATCCATGTTTTCTCTGCAGGTTCCATTAAACACAGACTAAAAATATATAACAGGAAATAATTGTAAGCTGAGTTGTTAAGTTACAAAATGCAGCAAAGGCCTGTTGTACCTGTCTCTGTGCATAAACACATTTGCTCTCTCATCTCACGACTCATTCTGCAAGTTGCAATAAACAGCTGAATGCTCTCAAGTAGCTCCAAGTCGTTCCTCTTACCATCCTGAATGAATGGGTAAAAGTAGCAATAAACAATATAAACAACTCTTCAGTTCTATTATAGCTTAACTCTTAAAAGATAAGTTTTTACTTTTGTCTTCCAGAGGAAGCAGATGTACCAAACACACAGGAGAACATGATTTTACACAGTGCTGTTTGGTCCGGCAGGTGGTGCGGTCAAGAGCTGCTTTCCTCAGGTACTGGTGGAGAATCCCTCTCTAAGCCTCAAGAGCTGCAAAGTGAGTAAAGCCTGAAGGGACCAACTTGCATTTCATGTGTTAGATGGTAATCCTTCCATACTCTGAGTGGTGTTTAATAAAGCAGTTAAGGGATACTGGAAAAACATCCTCTCCTGACCTGATCTGTGATTTGCAGGTAAGAAAAAATGTTGGTTTTCCAAAAAGAAAAAGAATATTTACATTGAGGAATTCCCTAGACCTGCCTGAGGAGGTTGCACTTCAGAGAAAGCAATGAAGCAATATAGGGATCAACAAAAAACTTAGGTTAGAGCTGAGAATAAATACACAGAAACACACATTACAATTATTAACCCATTTGATACACTGAATGGCTATGACTCTGTAACTTTTATTTCAATTTGTACACATTTTAATGTATATTTTCCTCACATTTATTTTTAAGTAAGACTGTACAAAGAAAGTAAGGAAAAGCATGAAGTACAGTTAATACTTTCCAAAGAGTGATGTTAAATACAGGCAGAATCAAATAGTGCTAAACCATGTCAAGCAATTTCTGAAGGCATCTGAAGTCTGCTGGTAAGATGCTGATTGAAAGGAATGATAGAAAAACCAGAATAAATGTAAAAAAAGACAAGACTGGCTATCACATCTTTAATAAATATCCATGAATAAGTACCTTCTATTATGATAAAAAAGTTTCTTCAGTTCAGGTCAGTGAAAGGATTCTTGCTGCCTGCAGTGGGCTGGAAGCTGCATACTTTGTGAAAAGATGACAGAGAAAACATTAAACTGATCTATATGTCCTTTGTAATCAGTCTCTGTTTTCTCCAATTAAAGTGAGATACGTGCTTATAAATCACAACCATTCCTCTGCTCTCTGTAAGTCTTATTTTGTATTTCACACCACTCTTGAAATTGAATTCTCCTTTGTATTCTTCTAGCAGTCACACAAGTAAGGACAAAAATGCTGACAGCTCACAGCAAAGAGTCAGAAAGTGCATCCCACTTGTGTGGTTTTTTTTTTTATTGCTATGTCACATACATGTGTCACCCTCCCCTTAAGTGAATTTCATTATAATTATTCATACCTGCCAAAATCACAGTCATTCAGCAAAGGATTAATTTGTTTCAAAAGTCAGACTCCTAAAGTCAGTGCCCTCCATGAAGCTGTGTTCCCATCAAAAGAGACCTCCTCAACAAAGCCTCCTGGTTTTACCCTGGGAGTTAGGAGCAGAAGTGCCAGCTGAGCATGTCTGCAGCTGCCAAAATCTCCTGCAGCCTCTCATGCCTCCAAGCTGAGCTAGATTTTCACACCTATCTATCTCTCTATCTATCTATCTATCTATCTATCTATCTATCTATCTATCTATCTATCTATCTATCTATCTATCATGTATCTCTCTCTCTATATCTGTCTAATCTATCTATCTACCTATCTATATCTATCTATCTAATCTATCTCTCTCTCTATCTATATGTGTGTATGTATGCATCTATCTATCTATCTATCTATCTATCTATCTATCTATCTATCTATCTATCTATCTATCTAATCTATCATCTATCTCTGTCTCTATCTATCTAATCTATCTGTCTAATCTATCTATCTCTCTATCTCTCTATGTATGTATGTATGTATGTATGTATCTATGTATCTATCTATCTATCTATCTAAAGAAGATGAGTGTACCTTCCACCTCAGCAGCTCATCTCCTGTACCCGAGACCCCTGCCCTGCACTCCATGTCTGTAGGGTCCATGTGTGTATGGGAGACCCTTTTTCTTCTGGAGCAGCAAATGAGGCACAATAGATCCCACAGGTCGATTAAATTGATCAAGGTGCCCTCTTGAAGGCACCTGAACCAAGGATGAGATCTCCACCAGCTCTACAGGCAGTTTGGACACCCAGCTCCCATGGAGGCACAGGTACATGGGAAACTAAAGTACAGCCTGAAATTATTAAATATCAACTGTAATACACCTCATTTTTAGTGGGGGAAGTAATGACTGCAAATACCATGCAGTCCTACTACAGGAACTTTATGTAGCTGCCTAAGAGTGTTTGAGAGCATTTTTAAGGGGACATGCCATTTTTTATTTGCCTGTCCAAAAGGACATGAGTGTTCTGCAGGTCTTGGGTGGTATCTGTAGGCTCTTTATGGACATTTTACATTTAAAACAGTATTAGATGGCTGTGCTGAGACCACAGAACTAAATTCTAGATACCTGGTTTTTAGAGACTTGACAAGCCTTCATATACAATCTCGGAGCAGCCCAGAGGAGCAAAGACAAAAACTTAGGCAAAAATGATTCTTGGTTTAGATGGCTTAAAATAATAAAATGTGAAGAATATTAAAGCGTTTCTAGCATTGCTTTTCCTAGATGGAAACCATAAAGTCTGTGATCTAAACTGTCTCTTGCAGTCCATGGCTGCACTACTCTATTATCAAGAGCACAAATATTGGCTGAAAGAATAAATCATGCTGCACATGGATAATCAAGAGATTTTATAACTTGGTCTGAGCAATAACAAAGCTTTCATATTGAACTGCATTGCTGCTGCCTTAGCAACCCTCAAACGAATGAGTACAACAATCAACTTTGTAATTTACTGACTTTTTCTGCCTTTCTAAACAGGTTATGATGATACTGGCCACTTGTGCTTACAATTCTGCATCATGATGCATCATTCTGCATCAAAAATGCTTAATTGTCATTTTATGATTACTTACAGAATCTGTTAATCAGATTTTTTTTCTACTGGCACATTTTCTTCTTTATAGACATGGCAATTTCAGAGATTTGTTTTGCTCTCAGCAAATTTTCTGACAGACTGAAAATCAGACCTGTGTTTACTCGCAATGTTGAACAGGTCCTGGGAATGCCTCACGATGGCAGTCTGTGTCATTTACAACACTTTCTGATACTTCAGTGACAAATCAAGTGGTACTGGTTCCATACTGCAGGCTGTGGCAATGTTTGTCTTTTAAATCTGTGGGCTGAGACTAAAATAGTCAGCATTAATTATTCAGCAGCATACAAGAAGTGATGAGTTTTTAATCAGTATAAATCTAATCCATATAAAATGCATTTTAAGTATAACTAAGGTGAGCAAGATAAACTCTTTTTATTGTTGTGAAATGATTCTTTGAATCCTCAAGGGTCAGTGTCTCTTATCCCCATCATTCATGAGATCTTCATATTAACTGCGATACAACATCCTACAGATGACAGATGTGTTTACCACAGATGACGTGTCACTTTTGTTTCTCTTTGGTGACAATTAAAATTATTGTTTGTACACTCCTAAATCAAACTTCAGGATTGTCAATATTTAATGGATTAATTTTTCAAAGAGCTCTTCCTGATTTTACTGAGAAAGAACAGAACAGGAGGCTAGCAAAAAATGTGGATGAGAACTTGTTTATGTATAGCATTTATTCAGCTGATACTTCGTACCAAGTACATATATACATGGTTTTTAGGTAATGGTGTATTTAACCAGGTGATTATAAAGTGATGTAAAATAACTCTCAGGTCACTGCTTTAAAAGATTTGCTATCTTCCCTTCCTATAACCTTTCTATTCCTGAGAGCCATGGGTATTTGTAAATGATAAAGAAGTTCCAAGGTGTCAGTTAGTCCAGTGGATTACTGTCTCAAAAATAAAAATCAAAATTATATGGGTCTTGTTTCCTAGAAAAAAAAAAAAAGAAGAAAAGAGAAATCTAGTTTTCTAGTTTTTTGTTCCGGGATATTAATCAGATTTTATGGAAATAGTACACAGAATGAAATAAAATTTGGATTATATTTTAAGCCAGCCCTGCAATTCTCATCCTTAACAGTTTTAGCAAAGTGTCTTTCTAGTATAGGAACCTCAGAAAAGAATTTGAAATAAATTTCTATGGAACCATGCTGTTGTTAAACAAGTACACTTTCTTAAGGTTACCCTTTCTTCACACAGATGAATGTTACAAACATATAAAATTACAAACATATATATATGTATGTATATAAATCTGCTAAAGCAGAGAAAGCTTGGCTCTAAATGCTGAGCACTACCTTTGGAAACACAGAGATGGTACTAATGCAGAGACAGTCAAAGAAATCAAAAATCCACTATTAGCAGTGGCCAACTAGTTCTGATGTCTTATAATTTTTATAATTTATGATCAGGTCTGCTTTGTTGGAGTGGTTGGAGCTCAAGAAGCCAAAGGGAGTGTGCAGGACAGGTGACTGCGCTGTGACTGCAGCCCCAGGAGGGGTCACCTTGGCGGCTCAGGAGCGGCTCCGCTGTCCATCCGCGATGTGCCCGCTGCTCCTGCGTCCTGCGAGTCCTGACAGCAGGAGCTGCTCCCTGCCGCCGGCCAGCTCCTCTGCCTGGAGTCCCTTCCCGGGCTGGCAGTACAAGCTCCCTCTTGCCTGGAGCCAAATGCGTGCCTGTGCCTTGGGCTGGCTTTGCCGGGTCTCTTTTTCCAAGTGTTTGACTCCCAGGCTTCTGCCCCAGCCCGGGGACGTTCGTTATTTCCATCCCCAGGTAGTTTTACACGGTGAACCATTGTGGCTTTACCTAAGAGGTGAATCATTAAGGTGGTGGTGGTGCTTTCCTGTACACAATGTCCTGTTAAGACCAAGAAGAAGCTGCTCCTGCAGCTTGGCTTGTGGCTATTCCTACACCATTTATCCCACACTGCATGACTAAAGAAAGTCTGTCCTTTTCCTTACTAAGTTTAGGCTACAGCTGAGTGCTAATACGTGTTAAAAAGGATTAAATGCCAGAATCCCTTTACATTTTTCCCCTCCCCAGCCACAGTGCTGACTGAGGGGGTTCTAGATATGGACACGGCTCTCAGACAAATAACCTCAGATGGATGTTTCACAGACAAGACAGGTCTATTGCCCACAGCTGGACAGGCCTGTGAGGAACTGGGTGCCAGGGCCTGTCCTACACTCGTCAGAGCTTCAGGATCAGTGGAGAAATAGGGACAAACATTGATGAGGTAACTCATCATGGAAAGGAGAAGTGCCCCAAAGCTAATCTCAGTTTAAAAGGGAAATTTATTATGGATTGCTACAACTGCACTGCTTAGACACAGTGATCTCTGCCTGTTACAGGATGGCTACAGAATGGCACAACTCTGCTGACCCTTTATATAAACAGAGAAAAGTCCATTTCAGCTCCCATAATTGAGTATGTTACAGGTTTTTAAGTGCTCCCTACGTATATCTGTATGTGTTTGTATGTAAAGAACCAAACATGGACTGAATTATCTGCATATCCACAGAGCAGGAGTTGTGCTCTCAGCAGAGTCTCCGCAGGAGTTTTCTCAGCAGCCTCTGCAGTGAGTTCTGAGCCAACGTGGGGCTCTGCTGCCAGCCCAAAGCTGCGCTTCCCTTGCCCAGCCTGAGTGCAGGTGGGGCATGTGCTGGGCATGGCTGGAGATTTGCATGGCCAAAATCCTCCAGCATTTACATCTGCTCATGGCTTTGGGTAGCACAGATCACAGAACACCCATCTCAGCTGACAAATGGCATTTCTTGCAGATTGCTACAGCCACACTGCTGAGCCACAAATACACGAGAATCAATTTCAGTTAGAAAATGTCATTTATTACAAATTGCAATTGCTACACTCACACTGACAATATAGAACTATACAAATCTCAATTTAGGTAAAAAGTAGGAGTTTATTAGATTATTATAACCAGTCCATGTAAAAATATACAAATACCAAATTCACTTAACAAAACTTAATTTATTGCCAACCTCTACTATACACAACTCACTATACACAAAGATCAATTAGGCGTTTAACAACTTAATTTATTACCTATTGCTACAAATGTAGAGCCGATATAGAAATACAAAAATACACATTCCCTCTCTAAATAGCCCCACACTAAGAATTCAATAGAATTACACAACTATACCCTGCATCCATCTTTAAATAGAATTAAATACATATGTATATGCACATATATAAATACATACATAACTATAACAATCTACAGATGTAAATATAGATTAAATATCACATACTACATAAAATACACATATTAAAATATATATATATATCAGTATATATACAAATTTCACTCTGCCAAGCTAAATATCCATCCAACTGCATGAATACAAACACAGAGCTATATATCTGGACACATATGTAAATATCAATAAATAGACAGAAATGGAACAATATACATAGACATAGCATACATCCATACATAGAATTACATATAAATAGAAATATTGCTATACAAATAGCGACCCACATATGGAAATACGCATGAAATAATCCCTGCCCACGTGAAAGTCCATGTATCTTTAAACAGCACTCCAAGCAGAGGGATCCCAGCTGCCCCATCTTCAAAGCCTCTCCCTCGGTCTCCTCCTCCCATGCAGAGCAGCTCTCCTGGGCAGGGGCAGCAGATGGGACTCTGAGAAGCAAAGGGAACACTGAGTGGCTATGGGGAGGTTTCCTTTGGCAGCAGCTGCACTTCCATCAGGGAAGAGGAAATGTCAGAGCCTCCCCAGGAGGGTCGGAAAGAGAAAGCAGCCGAGCGGGCCAGGCTGTGGTGAGCGCAGCCGCGGCGGGACTGTCCCGCAGCCCCGGCAGCCCGGCAGAGCCGGCACAGCTCCCGGGCCCTGCCGGCACAGCTGCCTTGCCCAAGGACAGCCCCTGTGCCAGCCGGGGCAGCTGCGCTGAGCAGCCCCAGCACGGGCAGGGCCCGCTCCTGCCCCGCCGGGCAGTGCCCACGGCTGCAGCCCACGGCAGCCTCAGCCCCAGCCTGCCTGCCCGGGCCTGTGGCCTCACCCGGGCTCTCTCCAGGCTGGCAGCAGCAGGTCCCCGTTCACTGCTCTTGCTGCTGGCTTTCAGCTCCTCCCTGCTGCCTCCCATCAGTCTCTGGATGTCCTCAAGGTCTTCATGGCAGCTGTGGCAAAAGTGGAGGCTCTGGAATTGCTTCCAAGGCCTGGCAGAGCTGCAGTCCTGGAGCCCTCTGTGCTCCCTGCTGGCCCCCTCCATCCCCTCAGCCCCGCCATGCTCTCGGTGAAGCCCCAGCCCCCTTCAGTTTCTTCAGCCCCTCACAGTCCTCTCACCCCCCTCAGTCCCTTCTGAGCCATCCCGTCCCCTTAGACCCGCCACCCCGTCAGCCTGTGCCACTTCCCTGTCACCTCAGTGCCACCATGGCCCTCGGCTGCCCCACAGCCCTCAGCCCCAGCAGCAGCTCAGGGTCACCGTCCCTTCGGCGCCACCGCCCCCTCAGCCCCCTCAGTCTCACCGTCCTTCAGCAGCTCCTCAGGGGACAGTGCCTGGGGCCAGCGGCAGCTCCCACCGCTCCAGGGACAGCCGGGGCTGGAAGTGCTGCTCCACCCGGCCCGGCCGCCAGCTCGGACCCAGCACAGGGACAGGGGACACAGGGGGCACCGGGGGAAAAGCAAGAGGTGAAAAAGGCAGCCGAGGGGGGAAAGAGGTACAAATGCAGCCTAGGCCTACACAGCTCAACCTATGCATCTAAATTGCCACAAACCTCTAACTAAATAGCTATGCACTTTAATATATTTATATAAATATATATATGTTACTCTATACACATATAAATGTAAATCTCAAAATCTATGAATGTAAACTACATACTTATAAATATAATTCTGTAACATGTATAAATGTGATGCAATTATTAAAAAATATATATACTGATTTAACTATATAAACACACCTGTATAAATCTATAACTATATATAAAATAAATATATATAAATATATATTTATAATATGTATATTTAAAAATAAATATATATTAAAATTATATATAATGATTTACTATATTAACACACCTGTATAAATCTACAAATATAACCATAGGGATATACAAATAGACTTATAGAAATCTGTATATAAATGGAGAGATTCCACCTGCCCGATGGTCACAGGCTCTCCCTCTGATTCTTCTTCTCACGCAGGGCAGCCCTCCTGGCAAGGTAGATCAGGTGGATATCTGGGAAACAAAGGGAACATTGGGTCAGTATTGGCCTCTGTGCATCTTTCCATCTTGAAGTAACTGTACTTCCATCAAAGACTGAAAAAATGGCCTGAAAGGCAGACTCTTATTTGACAATTTCAGATCTGCTCTTTAAAGAACAGGGATCCTTCCAAGTTTTCAAAACTTTTGAAGTTTTGAAGAGTCCCAGTAAAATCTCGGCACTTGCAGTGCAAATGGCACCCAGGAGAGCTTGAAACACAGTGTGCTGTGACAGTCCCAGCTGCCACAAAGAAGCCCAGCCTTGTTCTTTCTCTGGGCTGATAGAGAGACCTCAGTCCTTACTGAAATGGCTGAAGCTGAAGGTGCTGGGAGCTGAGTCATGAACCAGCTCCATTACCTGGCATCTACAAACTGCCCTCTGCAGTGAGCAGCAGCTGCTGCAACTCGACCATCAGCTCTGGCAGGAAGGGCTGGGAGGGACAGAGCTCCTTACGAGGCCTGCAGGCTGCACCAGCTTTGCTGAATGCAGATCCAAAGTGCTCTCTCTCTACTGTATTTCTCCCTAATTTGGGGTAATTTCAGTTTTTCTTTGACCTGCTGGATTTGTGACTAATGATCTCCTTGGCCTCAGAGCTTCTGCTGCTTGTATTTCTAATGTATCTCACTACAGCTATCAGCAGACTGGTGGTACTGCATTGATTTAATGCTTGGAGACAAAACGCTTTGACTTCTACATTCACTTTTTGCTGGGCTTTTCCTCTCTTGCTTCAAGAGTCACTCAGTGTTGCCTCCAGAGCACCGACATCCTGCAGCAAACTTATCCGTGGACATCAGCACAAAACTGGGACACCCGGCTTGGTGACACAGTTCCCACAAGCTCAGGTTTATTCCCTGCTCTCTTGCCCCAGCAGAGGACTCAGGGTCAGAGCCTCTGGAGAAGCGTGCAGGGCAGGGCTCAGGCACGTTGTGCCCATGCAGGATTTGAACTCAAAGCACCAGGAACACCAAGCCTGCAGACAGGAACTCAACCCTTCTCATCTCCCTTCCTGCCAGAGGCAGGCTCAGAGCAGCCATCTCACCCCTCTCTAAACCAGTGGGGGCTCTGTCCTTACCAAGCTCCTCGGGCTCCTGGGAATTGTTCCTGCAGCTCTTGGTGCCAGGCAAAGCTCCCTCTGCTGCAGCTCTGTCCACAGGCTCCCCTCTTGAAGACTCAGGGGCAACATTAATTTTCCCCTTAAAAGAGAAACAGAAAGGAAGAAACCCTTCTCACCACTTACACAAAACACCTGGTCCAACACCTCCATAGCTCACACATTTAATCCCTTGTTCCTAACAAGAACTCTGGGCCCCAAAGCCCTTCAACAGTCAAAAAGATTTGACTTCTCAAACACAGTCCAAAAGCTGTCAAAGCTGACAGTGTTGAACATGGGGGTGACACTGAACACATGGAATGGCTGCTAAGGAAGGAGTCCTGCCAGCTCCTGGCACAGGGATGTGCTCTTCCCTCCACTGCCCTGAGCACAGCAGTCTCATCCAGGCTGCAGCTTGGCAGGGACAGCACGGGAACACACATCTCTTCCCACAGAGATGCCCAAGAGCAAGGCGACTGAGCTCTGCAGCACGGACAGCACGACTGGCCAGTTTGCCCAGCTGAGGATTTCCCAATGGAATCTGGACTGCAGGCAGCGGCTAACTGAGAGGACAAGAAAGCTGCAGCTGCAGCCCAGCCCCAGCCACGGCTCTGGGAGCGCCCACACCACGGCAGGGCTCACACAGCAGCAGCAGCTGCAGCCCAGCCTTGCTTTGCCTCGGCCTTCCCACCCAAAAGAGGCACAGCCTACATCTGCTGCTGCTACAGAGGCACCTCTGGCATGCCCCTCCCTGCACGGGACACTTGGCCTTCAGTGCCACTTCTCCCAACACTCTTCTCCTCTTTCCCAGCAGGAAAAGCAAACAAAGCCTTTTAGAACCTACAAAGCTTCCACTTCCTCACCACAAATGCCCCTGCACCAGGGATGCTTCCCAGTAGGAACAACCAAACCCGGTGAACACCTTTCATCCTCATTTAAGGGCTATCCCCCTTTTTCATTCCCTTTTCTTCTGGAAATCTTCTTTCAGCAAGCAAAGCCTTCCTTGTCCATTCACAGCTGAACTCAAGGAGCTTTTCCTTCTCAGCCATGCAACAACATTCACAAGCTCTCAGTCCAGCCCCTTTCTTCCCTGTCCAATGCAGTTACCTGAGCAGAGGGAGAAAACATCTCCTCCAGCGTCTCAAGCACCATGTCCAGATCCGGCGGTGGCAATTCCTCTTCCCCAGGAGTATTCCACAGCCAGCTGGGGGCTGTCCATGCTGCACAACCTGCACTGCCAGCTGGAGTGCTGGGGGCTGAAGTGTCTGGGATGGCTGCAAGAATCCAAACACATTGGTCAGGCTCCACAATGTGTCTTTGGGACGCAGAGCTCAGTGCTGCCTTGCATCAAACATCACAGGAAGCACACAGCAACCTCCATTCCAGAAATGTATTCAGACTTCCCAGGGGATTGGAGGAGTGAGTTCTTCCTCTTAAAAATATTTATCCTAGTTGATATGTACATAAATTAAAGCATGTACTGGAAATCTGATATAGACACACAGAAACACCTTATAATCGCAGCTTTTTGCATTTTCCCAGCAGCTTTGGGATTTGGCTGCTTGAGTTTCTCATCACAATGAACCACAGAAAGTGCATTCACCCAGGAAGAGCCCAGATCTGCAGACGCACACACTGAAATGAAACTGTGAGTTTTTTCTAAAACCATCATTGTGGGTGAGGCAATGTTCTGCAGCTGCAGCTGTTGTGGGGCGCACAGAGCTCATTTCAATGGCATGGCTTGATTTGCAGGGCAGACAGTCTTAAACATCTACAATATCCTATCGGGGTCCTAGTTTGGCTTCATTCAAAGATAAGAGGAGAGTCCACCTAACACTGACCACTTTGTTAGGCAATAACTTTTGCTTTGCCCTTGTACCCCTACAGATGCTGTCTGCCAAATGCCCAGAACATCCTCCAAATCTGCAGCAAGGGCAGGAAAAGCAGGCAGAGAATCTTTCTGTTTTCAAGGTCCCTCTTCCTAGGTGACTTGACACTTTCTACCTGATTCTCACTTGAGATCTACCCATGATAGAGCACTGCAGGAAAACACTTTAAAGGGTCATTAACCAGGACCTGCTTGGAAAGCAAAGGTAGAAGCTCTTTCCCTACCTGATGGGCTGCGGGTTGGCAACTGTTGCTCTGAAGATGTGCAGCTGCTCCTCTCTGGAGAGGCCATTGAAGGGTTGTGATGGTCTACAGGAACCAGGGGAATGATGAGCTCAGGTTGGCATTTAAGCTCCATGGGAACCAGCGGAATGATGAGCTCATGGCTGAATTGAAATTTGCCTGTGCCTGGTTGCTGTGATGAAATCCCAAGAAGTCCAGATGAGGCAAAGATTTTCTTGGGTGATGTTAGGAAAACATCAGCCTCCTGAGCACCTGCACTTAGCCTGGAAGGGCCTGGAGGCAGCTCTAAACCCTCAGATGAGGCAGCAGCAAGGTCCTGGTATGAGAGCACTGTGTAGGAGTGAGAGAAGAAGAATAGAAGCAAAGGGAAGGCTGGGTCACTTTTGGTCTTCAGGTGTGTTTCCCTTGGCAGCAACTGTACTTCTGTCAGAGAAGACAAGCTCCCATCCTCCCAAGCAGCGTCAGAAAGAAGAAAAAAGAACCAAACATATTCTGGAGCTATTCAACTAGGAACAAGCAGTTCCTTGTCTACTGAGCTCTCACCTATTCATTCAACTGTCTGGGAAAACTGTCCCACTGCTGTTCCTTCGCAGGAGGGCAGGTCTTTTCCCCGCTGCCCCGGAGGGACAGGAGGCTCCCTCCAGCAGGGCCCAAGCCCTCGGCTCACACGCACTCACAGAGAGCCCCCCAGGCATCCCAGGGCAGGGCAAGGAGCAGCGCCAGCCACGGCGCACGGCTGGGCCAGCTGCAGCCGAGCGGGCCAGGCTGTGGTGAGCGCAGCCGCGGCGGGACTGTCCCGCAGCCCCGGCAGCCCGGCAGAGCCGGCACAGCTGCCGGGCCCGGCCGGCACAGCTGCCTTGCCCAAGGACAGCCCTGTGCCAGCCGGGGCAGCTGCGCTGAGCAGCCCCAGCACGGGCAGGGCCCGCTCCTGCCCCGCCGGGCAGTGCCCACGGCCGCAGCCCACGCCACCCGCAGCTCCCACCCCGTCTCACCGGCTCTGGGCGGCTGCCCGGTGGGGAAGGAGGGCACCGCCCGCTCGGTGTGGAGCTGCTGGAAGCGGCTGGGCTGGCGGCTGCGCACCTCCAGCCCCGCTGCCAGCCGCTGCCTGTTGGCCCTGGTCAGGCGCTTGATGCGGAGCAGGAGGTCGGGGCGGTCGCGACGAAAGTTGGGGTTCCTGAAGTGAAGCCAGCCCCCGGCATGGCCCAGCTCATCTGAGCCAACCCAGCCCGGCACTTTGCGGAAGCCATAGAGGTTGAGCTGCCGCACGAAGCTGCCAAAGTGCGTGGCCTGAAAGGAGTCGGGGGCTGGTACCGCCCCCTCAGTGCCCGCCCCGTGGGCGTCGCCCGAGCTAAGCAGCTCCTGCTCGAAGAGGGAGCGGTCGATGAGCAGTCCCTGGCCCCGGCTGTCCCAGCGCACGGAGCGGACGCGAGGGCTGTTCACCAGGCGCCACAGCTTGGCGGGGAAGGTGCTGGAGCTGAGCCCAGCGGGCAGCGGCAGCTCCGCCATGGCGTCGATCGCCGACTGTGGCCACAACGCCCGCAGCGCAACCGCCGCCGCTGCACCGGCAGAGCACGGCCTGAGGGGGCGCTGTGCTCGGGCCCGCGCGCCCAGCGCGGCCCCGGTGCGGTCCGGCTGTGGCGGGGACGAGCGCGGCAGAGCCGGGGCTGCGGGCACAGCGCGGGGGGACGGCTCCGGGCTGGCCGGGCTCGGTTCGAACCCCCTCATTCTGTGGCTGCAGTCATCCTTCTGACTTGGCTTTGCGGCACAACCCCACAGCACCAAGGCAAGCACAGTAACTTTCAGAAAGGTCGAAACTGAGGAATCCCATCGGAAACTCTTGCTCTTTGTTCAGTGAAAGGAAAATCACTGTGTGTTCTGCATAGCCAAAGTCAGGAAAAACGTCTTAGTATAAATAGCTTCTCTATTTTGTTTGGGGTTGCAAACAGTTCCTCATTTCCAACCAGACAGGTCAAATGGGAGAAGGGGAAATGAAGAGACTTGAAGACATTCTTTTGGACACACTTTACCCCTCAGTGTCCTTCCTGAATTGAGGGGCCCAGAACTGGACACAGCACTCGAGGCGTGGCCTCTCCAGTGCCGAATGCAGAGGGACAATCACTGCCCTGGCCCTGCTGCCACACCATGGCTGGCACAGACCATGCTGCCCCCATTCACCATCTCCGACGCCCTTCCCACCCGCTCCGGCCGGGACACGGCTCCACCCAGCGGCGCGCAGGGAGGCGGCCGCTCTGCCGGGACCGCCTGTGGGCGGGGGCGGCTCCGCCCGCGGCATCTTCGGTGCGAGTGCCGGCGTCGGGGTAGGGCAAAGGTCTGCCCCTCTGACGGGGGAGGGCGGAAGGGCGGCCGGACGGGGAGGTGATGGGGGTCTGTGGGGACAGTCGGGGTCAGGGAGAGCTGGGAGGTGGCTGTGTGGAGGTCGGAGGGGTCGATGGGGGCTGGAGGGAAGGTGCCGGGGATAGGGGCAGGAACCCCGGGGGATATGGGAGAGCGGAGGAAGTGTGGGAGATGTGTATGGGAAGCTGAATCACAGAATCGGTCGAGTGGAGATCACCCTGTGCAATCCCCCTGCAAAAGCAGTCACCTGGAGCCGGTGACAGAGGAACACATTCATGTGGGTTTGGGATGTCTCCAGAGGGGGAAACTCCACGCTTTCCTGGTGTCAGGAAAAACCGAAAACGTCAGCGTTTTTGTCCAAAAAGGAGACCGAGGAGTCTTTCGCCTTTATTCGAATAAAGGAAAGGAGTGCACCGGGGCACATGGCCGTGGGGTTTTCTCTCAGGCTTTTGGAGGGCGCAGCCTCCTTTCATCCTGAGCTCCTGGCCGCATCTTTCTCTCCGCCTTTCCCCTTTGGCTGAGGTACAGCCTTCCTGAACCACCTACCCCATATCCCCCCTTAAAACTCCTGTTCTACCCCAAAGTTCCGAAGTTCAGGCTTGTACAGACCCACTTGTCTGTCTCAGGAGCCAAACTGTCTGAGCTATGCAACAAACCTGCTGCCCAAAGTCAGTAGAGACATTAAGACCCATTTCAGTTAATTGTAAAGACATTAGCACAGATCTTTCCTTTCAGTTCCTCCTCTTCTTATTTCTCAATTTGTCTTTACAAACCCTAGTTATTATTAACCCTTTTTCACAACATGGAGCATTTGAAACACCCCCTGCTGACTTTTTCATGTCTGTTCCTTGCACTAGGTGTGGCAAATAAATACAGAGAATGAAGTAGATAATAACAGTTTATATTACCCCATTAGTCACTAGAAGTCCTTGTCCATGGCTACCCATAGCCAAAGTCTCCCATCCTTTTCTTCCAGGTGAGAAGTCCAAATCTCCAGGGCTTTCGTGACCTTGACTCAAGTGGGATGGGTCCATCTGTGTTTAGCTCTCCTGGCTGCTCTCTCTGCAGTCCCAGTTGGATTTTATGAACAGCAAAGTCCGAAGGCAACATCTATGCTAACTGGGCTTCATGTCAAAAGAGATTTCACAAGACACGGTATCCTGGCCACACACTAGTTTAAATACACATCTCCTCACTGCTGCCTTGAAAATGAACAAGGTAAGAATCCCAAACAATGAAAAGGTGAATAATTGAATATTCCCTCGGCTTTGGCTCTTATCTTGCCAAACCTAATGGCAAAAGCTGTACCCATGGCATCTTAGTTTCTGTTAACAGCTTCAAAGGGTGTTCAAAGGTCCATTCATCCTTTCTACTTGACCTGAATTCTCAGGGTGCCAGGGAATTTGGAGGCCCCACTGAAATCTCAAAGCAGCCATAATACCTTGAAGGATCCCCTTGTAAAATGAGCTTCCCCCATCCAAGTCCACTGCCTTCACAATCCCATATTCAGAAACCATTTGTTAACTGATTGTTAGGAATAATTTATGTAGTTATTGGCTTTTGCTATTATTGACTTTAGTAAACTATTTTGATACAGTACAGTTTGTAATCTCTATTTAACTGCCTTTGATACAGTAGAATTTGTCAGCCTTTTATGTTAATACCCTAATCCCTGTGTAGATTGTATATCTTGGTGTGATATATATTATAGTTTAGGTTTTGACAAAATATTAAAATAGAGGCTATGTAATGTGTATTATAACATTAACTTTTGCAGAAGTAATTGTAGCTTTACTTTTGTAAGTAACTGAAGAGTAGTAAAGCTAATGTTGATAGGAAGTACTTGTAAAAATGGCTACAATGTCTGTATGATAACTGAAAAGAACCAGGCAAGTAATGCTGAAAGAGCAAGGAAAAATCTACCACTGACCCTTCGGCTATCAATAACTCTAACCACACACCAGGGGGCTCTTGAGGAAATAAATAAAATACAAGACTCTCAAAATTACATCTGATTTGTGGCATGTGCTCTTAAGAAGTTGAGGTCAGGGGTTGAACTAAGATAAAGAATTCCTGGAACATGTAAACTCAAAGGAATGTTTGAATATGTGTAATTGTCATAAATATGCATTTGACTAATGCAATGAAAAAGTATATAAGAGTTGTTAACCATGTGCATCTGGCTATGCACCCAGTGCTGTTAATTTTGCTTTATCGCTTATTATCTCTTATAAAACCTTTGAAATTTTTAAAGAGTGAACCTTGTTTCTCACAATGATCAAATAGTTGCTGAAGCATCTAGAAACTCATCTGGCCACCTTGCCAGCCGGCATACTCTACCAGAGGATATCTAAGCCCTCTTGCCCAGGGAATCTCGGTAAAATATGTCCTGGAAACGACATAAAGCCCAGGGTCATTTCCCTGCCTTACAATTTCCTTTGTAGTCTGGCTATTAACTTTAGCCGGACACCTCTCATTAGCACGTTTTGCTAAAACAAAAAGACCCAATGCAGTAGATCTTGAAGAGCATTGCCAATCCTCAAAAGTCCAAATGACTCACCCCCATGGAGCTGTCCCAACACCCTCAGGGTCAAAGCTCCTGGCATCCACTGTTTACTGTCCTTTATTAATAAGTTCTCCCCTCTTTCGTGTGCCCTACTACCTTTAATTATCTCCAACTCTTCTGGTGGAAGAGACAGCACCAGCACCACCACTTCCCCCCTCCCCCTCAGGCAGTAGCTCAGTCACAGGGGGCAAAGGGGGGATCCCAGAGATCTTTGGCAGAAGCACTGTTTTCTGAACATCTCCATTGAACAGTTGATTACCTGTTGTCTCTTCTGAATCCCCTGCCTGATGTTCCTTAACTGCTCTTATTTCTACCTCTTTAGGCAAATTCACTACCTTCAACAAGTGAGTAATTGAGCTCTCGGGAGGGAAGGAGGGAACATTTTTCCCTTCAAGATAACAATCCTCACTCCTCCCAGCTTTCCAAATGCATGTAAAACCCACAAGCATGCTTGGAATCTGTAAATATTCTACTACC
This sequence comes from Zonotrichia leucophrys gambelii, assembly GCF_028769735.1. Lineage (NCBI taxonomy): Eukaryota > Metazoa > Chordata > Aves > Passeriformes > Passerellidae > Zonotrichia > Zonotrichia leucophrys. The sequence continues at coordinate 25,597,487 of NC_088200.1, read as the reverse complement.
AAGCTAACTTGAGTTTAGAATTCCAGCTGAAGTGCTGCTGCTAGGAGAAGGAAAATGGTTCCATGACAGTTGTCTTTTTAAATTTGAGGTGTAATTTAATGTTTCTGTTAAAAGAAACCTCACAGGATCCCCATATGTGTTGTTTCAATAACTCACTTAGAAATAATCTTTATACTATACAATATGCTGTATACTATACTGTATACCATCCTATACACTAAAGGGGACTGCCAAGCTGAAATGCTTGTGAAATGCTGCAGTTTGGCAAAGTAGTGTCTTCAAAAGGTTAGCGGCCTTGTTGCTTTCAGTAGAACTGCTCAATTAAAGCAGATAAGAACTGGAACGTTCAGTTCCTAACCCCTGGTTTGACTGTAAATGGCATTATAGGCTTAAATGGAACAGGTCGGGTTTTACTGGTATGGTCTGCAGTTCATTCACTTCTGGTTTCATTCAGTCTGGCACAGCCTCAGTGGCTGTGGGAGAAGAATGCAGCTCATGTCTAGTGATGATCTGATTGGTTCCATTATTCATCTCCAGCTGCTCGTTCACTTTGCAAAGTCTTTAAGGAGATTCTTGTAACTTTGCTCAATAATATTTTAGAGAGCTACAGGAAATACTGTTCAAACAGGAGAAAGGCCTATTTTAATGTTGAGGGTGATCAAGCACTAGAGAGGCTGCCCAGAGCCATGGCTGAGTTTCTGTGCCTGGAGATGCTCAGGCTGCCTAGACAGGATCCTTGGCAACCTGCTTTGGCTGAGCCTGCTCCAGGCAGGAGCACAGGGCAGGTGATGTCCAGTCCTCCCTCACAGCCCCAGCTGTTCTGTGATTCTCTGTTAGTCCAGAGCTTTTCAGACTGCTTTGAGTTAGGAATTGCTTCTCATCAAACATGTTTGCATCTCTCCTGGTACATAGCAAAACTCTTGGAATGGGTCTTTACAAGCCTTGAGTCTGAGTTGCTTTTCAGTTCCATAGGATTTGTGAGCTCTCTCGGTTCAGGGCTTATTTATTTCCAGGGTGTTGCTGCCCTCAGCTTTGACTGGCTTTGTGTGTAGATTCAATAGGAACAGTTTGGTTGTTGTGCAGTGAACTGGTGCACATACACACTGTCTTAGTTGTTTGCTAAAGTCTAACCTGGTTCTTTTTTGTTAATACAGAAAAGCAGAGATGGAGGATTTCATCTGGAAGATGAAGATTTTTTTTTGTGAAGAGGGTGATAAGGTGCGGTGCTTCTATTTTAATGTTACAGAACAGTGGACATTTTCCCCATGAACTTTCTGCTTGCAGTGCAGATTCTGCTGGTGTCTTTTACGGCTTAGTGTTGAACCAGAATGTGTGAGGCTGGCACAAACTCCCAGTTAGACCACAAGGAGTAGATTTGTTTCTGTTACCTTGCTCCTTGTGGGATCCCTGAAGCAAGAGCCTGGGCAGAGGTGCAGGATTAGACATGTGAGCACTCTTAAAGTCAGCCAGAGGATCACAGGCTTGTCAAGGGTTATTCCAGCTGCAAGATCACTTCAGTGATTTACATTCCTCCTTACCTTTCTTCCATTTTTAATCTATTCCTCCCAACAAACATTTTTCAAAATCTTTTTGGTTCCATGATCTTCTCTGTTTTGGGCATTTTGTTACCATGATGCCTCAGTATGTTAAAAACCCCAAATGAAATTGACCACATGGATGTGTATTTGGTGTTTTTTTGACAGTATTCTTTAATGTTCAGGAAGAACTTAGAGAAGGTGGGAATCTGTACACTTCAGCCACCATGTCTGAAATTGGCAATAAAAGGATGGCTGGAGAGCCTGGCCCTTCTGCACTTTCGGAAAAGAAGGCAGGGACTGAAAATTTGGGCACCATTTTTGGGCACTGTGGAGACCATTAAACTTGGTGGTGTTTCTTCAACAGTATGTCTTCCTTGCATACCTCTACTCCACCTTTTGGTTTTTTTTCATCTGGAGGCAGAAATGTCTCTGGGGTCATGGTGAGCCCTTCTGTGACCTGGCCTGTGTGCCGTGTGCCTGTGCCCAGGAGGAGCTGGACATGCGGATGCTGCAGACGAAGAATCGGAAGCTGGCAGAGATGCTTGACCAGCACCAGGCAATGGAAGATGAGCTGTGGGAGCACATGGAGAAGCTGGAGTGTCAGCAGACCACTGATGATGCCTCTCTAGTGATCATCAACTGCTACTGGAATCAGGTTGGGAACAGCTTTTGTTGCTTCATATACAGTTTTCTTGTCTCCCCTGTACCGCTGCACTCCTAGTGTTCACATCCGTTCTTTACCTTGTCTTGCCTTGCCTGTCCCATCATTCAGGTTGATGAAAATATCCGCATCATCCTTAAATGCTTCGACCTGGACAAAGGTCTTGGAGACCTTTTGTCTGAAAGAAAAGGACTGGTGGTGCCAGAACCTGATCCAGACTCTGACAGTAATCAGGAGTGTAAAGATGAGAGGGAATGAGGTGAGGCATCTATCTGGGGACAATGGGAAAGGTGGATTTCAGCTGTGGACAATGCTGATTTCCACTTCTAAACGCTGACAGACTTTTTTTTTTGTGGCTGTAAAGAGCAGTGATATGCTACCTTCTAGAACACACTTTTTTTCACCTCTTTATGTTCTCAGGGGATGATTGAAGCTGTCATTCTCCATCCTGGCTACTCTAATCAGCAATACCAGTGAGGAGATAAAATCTTAGCTGCAGGAGCGTGTGGAGTCCTCCCAAAGTGCTGTTGCCCAGATTGTGACAATGTATGACAAGCTGCAGGAGAAGGTGGATGTGCTATCTCACAAGCTGAATAGTGGAGGTATGACAAAGGTGGCAGGTATTCAAAAATGCTTATCTGTCCCCACCTTAGACCTGATCCTGTGTTGTAGACATTAAAGTCTAGTCCTTCTCATGTGCATTTATTTTCTAAAATGAATTTGTTTGCCTTTCCAAACTCTTGTTATCAAAACCTCTTCCAAAGGACAATGTGCTGGAAGTGCATCGTATCTACCTCTGTATTTGAGTGCTGAGGGCTCTGCTCAGCGTGTTGGGCTAAGAAGCAGCTTGTTTCTGCCAGTACTCTGTTCATGTGCCTGAGAAATCAGAGAGCACAGCTGAACCTCCTCAGCCACCTGTTCTCAGCCACCACATAAAAGGTTTCGTGCTTACAGGTAAAGAAGTGAAATCAGCATTGTGGTCTGATGGTGGACTCCTTCTCCTTTGCAGCTTAGAAGGTGTAGCAATAACAAGCTGCTCAGTTTCCACTGAGTCCTGAGCAAAATTGTACCCATCTAATGGTGGGGTGTGCTTAGTGTTGCTGTCAGTTTTGAACACAGCAGAGTTCTGCAGAGAAAGCCAAATGACCATCTTCTAAAAATTAATGTAGCAGATTCACTTTAGACTCAGATGACTTGCAAAAACGTCATTAGCTTAAGGTTAGATTTTTAATCTTTTGAAAGAAACCTTGGGTGAAATATCAGCTCATGCTTCTGTGTGCTCTGACCAAGTCTGGTATTGGTGCAGGAGAGTCTTGCTGTCCTTGACCGGCAGTCATAAACTGTAGTAGCTTTGACTGGTGCCATGTGAGCCTGTTCTCAGGTGCTCTAGTTTCACCCGTTACCCTGGTGCTGTGGTTGTCACATGGTGTCATGGTGTGTTGGCCTCGTGTGTCACCCTGGGCCACCTGTTGCAGCAGGTTTATGCATGAATTTGGGCAGCATTTGTGTGTCCCTGGTTCCAAGGACATGCTCTGGGCTGTTGGCACAGACACAGCTGAAGTGATCTCTGGTGTGAGGGGATGGTCCCCAGGTCAGAAATGGGCAGCACTGTTAAACTGCAGAGTATTGAAATATGAATCCCAATATAACCAGTTAGATGGTGCCTGGGCCAGTTCTGACCCTCGCTGCTGGGCCAAAGGCAGCACTGTGGTGTTTTACCCCAGAGATACCTTGGCTGAGAGTGCAGCGGGGCACAGGCGCAAGTCCAGGCTACCTCAGGAGAGAGAGCTTCTGGCGATGGTGAAGAGATGAAGGAGAGGATTCTGCTGGAGGGTTATATCCAGATGTTTATTCCATGGGTACAGAGGTCTGAGCCGGGGCAATTCCTCCAACAGAATGGAGGCCGCATGGTCTCATTAACCTTTTAAGCTCAGGGCAGGGGAAGGGGAGGGGACAGGTGAACCACCAACCAGGTGAAGGGGCAGGGTCTCAAGGGACTAGGGACACCTATACGGGCCAATGTCCCCCAGGCCTGAGGGACCAATCACACGACGCCTTGCTGGTATGTTAGCCTGATTGACAGGGCACACTCAGCGAGGGGCGAGGGGGCAGGGAGAGAGGGATAGGCACACCTGGGAAGGGACCGGAAGTTTAAAACAGGACATTGCAACACACCGCAACAGCAGAGCCTTTTGCTTATGGAGTGCAGGTCAAAGCTACCTGTGGATGGAGATCAGGCCCTCAGGAAGCACCCGTGGCAAAGGTACATTAAACTGAACTTAGATCCAGAAATCTCCTTTTCTGTTTTCTTATTTCTCTCTATGCTGTTCAGGAATTAAAATCAGTGTTCATTGATTTCTGTTAATTTCCTTTTCTTTGTGCATCTTTCAGATATTTCACTGATGGAAGAAGCAGTAGTGGAGCTGAATACCTACCTGTCACATGACAATGGATGGCTGCAGGACCTGGTTGCTGTTCTTCAGCAGAAGCATAGAGTCATGTCTCAGGAGGTATAAAAAGGAGAGAGAAAGGAATCTGCTTTGAGGACCTGTTTAGCGTAATTTATGGTTCCCATAGATTGGAAAGCAGCTCATTTCCTTGGAGAAGCACAGGAGGAGCATGGTTTGAAAGTTGTGAAAAAGGGTTGTGGAGATCTGTACATAAATTTTCTGTATAAATCAGATGGATTTGCTTGTTACATGACTAAAGGAAAGGATATAAGCAAGTCAGTGAACTGAATGGATTTAACTTGTAAAGAAAAGGAGAGCAAAGAAATTGGGGGCATGTGATGCTGAGTTGGCTGTGTAGACACCTGGAACAGTCGAGGTGACATCCCTGTCATTCTCAGTTCCTTGGTTTATCTGTGTTTTTTGACAGGGTAATAATATCAATTACAAGATGTTCCCAGTTGTTAAAGGATTCACATTAGTAGCAGCATTTGTTTGAGAGATTTCAATTCATTTAAAGTTTGTGTTTATGGTGGTCTTGCTCAGCATTAGACCTCTGAGCACTTAGATGCTCTGTTGAGTAGATAGACATAGGGATTGAAAAAATTAAAATCAAAAAAAGCCTTTGAATCAGCTGAGGTGGCTGCCTCTGTATTCTGCCAGATATTACCAGCTTCCTGCTCTTTCTCTGTTTTCAAGTTTTGTCTTATTTTTGTTGCTGTCTTGGGATTTGGCCAGTATTAAATTCAGGACAGTTCATGGAATAGTCTGTCAGCACAGCAAAGATGAAAAGCACGTGATGAATAAGAGAAAAATGACTCCTGAGCAGTGTCAGGAAAAGTTGGCCCAAAGCAATGTGCTGGCTGAAGCACTCCTTTGTTGCAGTTCTCCAAGCTGCAGGAGAGGGTGGAGAACTGCAACCAAAGGAGTGCTTTGGTTGAGAATCAGCAGAATTCCCGGATGTTGAGAATCAGCAGAATCCCGGGTGTCTGTCCTGGAGACCATGATTGATGACCTTCAGTGGGACATTGACAAGATCCACAAGAGAGAGCAGAGGCTCAGCCGCCACCTGGCAACGTCCTGGAACGAGTATGCGCTGGCCAGGAGACCTAGGAAGTGGGGAGGGTGTTGGATGGTGTCCTGGATTGCCAAGCAAATTGTATTCTATTTGCCATCTCTATGGCAGTTGTTTTCTGTTAAGTGGGTAGTTTTCCTTATCTCTTCCACAAGCACTTCTTTCCCTGGGGAGGCATCTGCTGATAACAGGCTACTGAATGTCACTGCATGACTGATAAGAACTGTAGCATCCCAGTGTGAGATGCGCCACCCAGAGGGAAGAGCCAGGCATTCCTACCTGAGATATAATCTGGAGATTCTGGAACACCAGCACAGCTTCTCCACTGGATTTTCCCAGAGGAACAGCTGCCTCTTCCACTGGATCTTCAGAGGAAGACTACACTCTTTTCCACAGGATCACTGCTCCAGCAGAACCACACCTGACAATCCAGGAGGACTGCAGCCACAATTCCAATTGTGGACTACTACCAGCACCCTGATGTGTCAGGTTATGTTCTGACTCTGTCAGTGTTGTTTTAGTTTACTTCATTGTTCATTTTATTTTTTTATTTTCTTCCCTAGTAAAGAACTATTATTCCTGCTCCCATATTTTTTGCCTGAGAGCCCCTTAATTTAAAATTTATGGCAATTTGGAGGGAGGGGGTTTACATTTTCCATTTCAGGGGAGGCTCCTGCCTTCCTTAGCAGACACATGTCTTTCGAAACCAAGACAGATGGGTGTGTGACATTCTCTCTGGGACTTTGCTGGGAGAGCTGAGAACCTGCAGTGTTCTTTCTTGTCAGTATTTCTGCTGCATCACTCTTGTCAGTATTTCACTGGGTCTTGAAGGAATCCCTTACATGTTTTGCGGGTAAATTCCAAAGGCTACAAGGTGTATGGAGCAGCTGGGAGTACCTCTATGGGGGAATAATCACAATTCATGGCCTCAAGGTGAGAAGGCCAGGGGCTTGGCTGTGGGCAAGGGGAAGAATACAGTCACGAAGAGCAAGGGCCACAATTTGAACAGAATTTGATACTTATTTTAGATAATTTTTAGATCATGTGGCACAAAGCTGCGTGACTCTGGGCAAGCCATTTTGTCTGTGTATGGCAAAATGACTGAAGAAGCACCTGGTGGAATTAGACTCTGTCTCACTTGGTCAAGTTACCTGACTGCTCATTCTGTAACTACTGTTGCTGCATGAACAGATAGTTCATTAGCACTCTCGGGAGACATATTAACAGTAGTATTTGCAAGGAGTTTATCCCAACAGTTTGAGGTGATGAATGCAGAGCTGGAAGAGAGAGCTGGGAATCACCTTAATGAATTGGAGGAACTATATCAGGGCCTCGAGGAAGTAACAAGACAAAATGAAAAGCTCAAGGTGAGACATCTGTACCTGTGTGAGGACGAAGGTGTTCTGTGGGATGGGCTGCCCTCAGCTTTGCGGTGCTGTGTGTGCAGAAAACCTCAAAAACCTCATTGCAATGTCTGTTCTGAGCCTGCTCTTTAGCTGTGGTACGCTTTGCTCCGGGTACAATTGAGCTGGTCTGTGGCTCCACTTGCAGCTCAGTGCGTTGGTGACACCGCGTGGCCACGGTTGGAAATTGTAATGGTTTCCTGCCTGTGTCCCGTTCTGATCTTTGAGTCCATTTTAACCATATCTGGTTAAAACTGTTTTCACCTCTGGTGATCCCTCCTCCACCTTCCCCATGCCCTGTGCAAGTGGAAACCAGAGAACAGAAACAATAAGGGAATTTGTGTGGGGAGAGAGGCTCTTGAAAGAGTCAAAGAATTTCTGTCTTTCCCACTCTGTGGGAAAGGAAACATAGGAAACAGCCTGTGAGTTTGTGATTTAAAGGTAGTAGCACAAGAAGCTGTGGTTCTGTGATAGATGAGTATATGGTGGGGAGAATAATCCAGATTTCATCTTAGTGCCAATTATAGGAAATGCCTGTCTTAATAACCTAAATCTGATGCTGGGAGCTGTCTTGAGGCACCTCTGAATTCTGTTTATCCATATGAGTCTGTTTAGAGATAAGTGGTCTTTAGTTTATAACTTTTTTTTTCCCTTCTAATTACTTTTAAGCTGAATGCATGTATATTTGTGTCTGTTTCTCTGCTGCTAGTCACAATCATTTGCTAACTGTCTTTATAAGGAGGATTCAGATTCTGTACTTTTTTTTTACATTTACTTTCAGTCATTATGTCTTACTGGTAGAAGACTATCATAATGCCTACTTGCATGTGCACTTTCTCTATTCTCTCACTTTTCTATGTGTCCATCTTTGTTGATGAGGTGATTATTGTTTATGGCAAGTCCAAGGCTGTCAATGAGCAAGAAGGTATGGAGTTGTGCTGTGCCTAAAAATGACCACCACCTCCCCCACACTGCCCTTTAGGGCTACAGTGCACTAGAACATCTGGGTTGATTCTTTGTTACTGTTAAAATACTTGTTCTGGCAGGTCTCTTCATCTCAAAAACCAAAGCTCTTCACCTTATTGGGAGACCATGGTTGGGTGTAAAACTGGCATGACTTCTTTTCAGACAAAAGTGTTGCTTTGTTATGTGGCAGAATGATAACAGTCTTATTTTGTTCTTTGTCATTGTCATTTAGCTTGTTCTCCATCTCCATGAAAGTCCTCAAGAAGGTTGGCAGAAGTTTGGTTTGTTGCAGAGGTGTTTCTGTTTCTGCAGGCCCCATTAATCGAGAGATGCGTCACCTCATCAGCAGCCTCCAGAATCACAACCACAGTGAAGGGAGAGGTGCTGAGATACAATTGCAAACTGAGAGAGGCCCAGTCTGACCTGAGCAAGGTAACACAGGAGGAAATGCCAGAAAAGAGGGGAAAGGCTTATGAGAAGGGGGAATGCTGTCACCCTTGCCAGGAATACCAACCTTTCTGATACGCTGTGCAGGATGCAGTGAAATTTTCTGTGGAGCTCCGCACTCTGCTGCTTCCTTTGACCAAATGAATGCTCTTCCTTTGTAGCTGTGTAGCGCTCCATGAAAAGGGGGCGTGGAAGCATGGATCTGGGAAGACAAGGGAGAAGGGGATGAGGAAGACTCCTGGCTAAGAACTTTAATATTTGTTTTCTTGGTCATCTCTCCTGCTGTTCCACACCAGATCCGCTCTCGCAGTGGCAGTGCTCTCCTCCAGTCCCAGTGCAGCACTTAAGACACAAAGGAGGAACCTGCAGAGATCAAGCAGGAGCCTGATGATCCTTCTGCCCAAGTGACTGTTCCCAGGGCTGCTTCTGGAGATCTTAATGAGATGAAGGCCAGGCGAGATGAAGAGGAATGGGAGCAGGAGAGACACGAAAGGGAGAGGGAACAAGAGAAGGAAAACGAGGAGAAAGAGAGAAACGAGAAAAAAGAGAAAGAGAAGGAAAAGGAGTGCGAGCAGGAAAAGCAGAAGCAGAAGGAATGAAAGAAGGAGAGAGAGTCCAAAGAGAAGGAGAAAGGGAAGCATGAAGATAGAAGAAAGAAGGAGCCTGAAGTGATCAAGCAGCCGAAGGCTGAGCTCAAGTAAGAGTTGCTGTTTCTCCCTTTCCTGTGTGAGCAGTGCCCAGTCCTGGGGTGTTCACACGTTCTTTCTTTTACGGGATCAGCATCACTGGAATTTGGAACCAAGAGAGTTTCTTGACACTCTCTGTGTCTGATTATGATGTGGTCAGTGCAGTAGCCTAAAGCATGAATTACCAAAGAAGATACTTCATGGTGTGGGTCAAGTAATGTTGATTTGTTGCTGTCATAACAGTAGCATAGAAGTTCACAGCAGCAGGTTATTAATAGAGGACACAGCTGTGTTCCCACTCCTTAATGGTTCCCAAGGCAGAGGTGAATAGTTTGTAGCTTATTGTTAGGGTACCTTTCTCCAGCCCTCTTCTTGCATTTCAACCTATGTGCCTGAATATGTTTTATTTCCAGCCTGTATTCAGCTGCTGTTTTATGTTACCAGGATAAGATGACCCCAGGATGACTCCATATCCATGTGGGAGATGAGAGAATATTGCCAGGCTGTGGTGCTGGCTGTGTAACAGTGGCTTTGCTGCTGTGTTCTCACTGTGGTCTGTTTCCCTTTCTCCAGGAAGGCTCAGGAGAGTCAGAAGGAGATGAAACTCTTGCTAGATATATACTGCTCTGTCCCCAAAGAGCAAAGAAACAAAGTGCAGCTGATGGCAGCTGAGAAGGCAAAAGCTGAGGTATTCCTAATTTCTCTTCCTCTTTTCTTTTTAATGTGTTACTTAAACTTCTTTTCAGATACTCTGCAGCAGAACTGTGTTGTTTCTCTCCTCAGAACTGAGGATTGTTTGTCTTCTCGGCTTGGTCATTTAGAGATTGGAATGGTCTGGACATAAACGGGGACTAGTTGCTAGTGCAGGCACACACACACACACCAATCTCTAGGTTCATAAGCACAGACCTATTTGCAGATTCCTTCAGTTCCAGCATGTCCCTCTCTTTGGGACCCCTGTGGTTCCAAGCCCCTCTTGCCTTGTTCACAAGCAGGTCTCACCTATAGGCAGCACTTCCTCTGTGCAGCACACACATGGGGTAAAGAGTTAGATTACATGGCAATACTTAGTAAAAGATACAAGAATCTAGGACAGGACAGGCTGTGATGACTGTGGGCAAGGCTGAGCCAGACAACTGCGTACTGACTGCCCATATTTCCCATGAGACTGGCTCCTTTTATACCCTTCTCTGTCTAACCCAAATTTGTTCATCCTTGGTCTCCATTTCCCTGCACATTGCTTCTGGATTTGAGCAGCTCTCGATTGCCACAGCTGTTCCAGTTCAGGAGCCATTCCCGCTTTACAGTGTCATCAGTTACAAAGTCCCAGCTGATCTTCCTGGAGGTGGTTCCTGTTATTGTATTTGGATTCTTGTTATTGTAGAACAGAACTGCTCTACCTTGTCAAAGCTGAAGTGGCCAAAATGAGTTTAAGGAGCTTGGCAGCCTGTTAGTTGGAAGTGTCAAGCTGTCCACATGTAGAATTTTTGCCCTGGTGTATCTGACAGCTGTTCAGCTGCTGGGAATTGGGTGTTAATTTCTGCCCAGCTCTGGGAATGACTGTGTCAAACCTGATTCTGCCAGACAACTGACAGGTGACCATCCTTTCTTTGTACCTTCAAATTCAGAGTCTCTGCTGTGGTGCAGACTTGTAGGGTGCATTTTTCTGGTTGTTGGGATAATATCCCAGGGAGGCTGGGACTAGAGGATCTTTAAGGTCCCTTCCAATCCAGGGGATGAAACTATGGGTGGCATGACTTAGCCGGCTGCGCATGTTCTCTTTGGTCCCTGAAGAAGCTGACAGGGAATGTGCTGCTCCTTCTCTTGGTCTCCTGTTTTTGTGCAGGAAGATATTTCTGGGTTGTGCAGGAAGCTGGAGACCACAAAGAAGCCTGACATGGTTCCCAGCTGTGATGAGATCCTGATAGAGGAAATCAAGGATTGCAAGGTGAGTATCTGTGTCCCTCAGCTTCCTTTTTTACCTCAGTCAGAAGGTGTGCAGGCACACTTCCAGTATCTGACATCTCTCATCTGTACTCTGGCACTGGAGAAACCACATTGTCCTTCTGAGGAATGGAAGGACCTTCATGTTGAGACATCTCTGAGCACAGAGGCTGGGCTGCAGCGCCCCTCAAGGCTGTGTGTCTGCGTGTGTGTGTGTGTCTGCGTGTGTGTGTTTGTGTCTGCGTGTGTGTGTGTCTGTGTGTGTGTGGGGGGTCTGTGTGTGTGTGTGGGGGTCTCTGTGGGTGTGCCTGTGTGTGTGTGTGTCTGCGTGTGTGCTGTATGTCTGCATATGTCTGTGTGTGTGCGCTGTGTGTCTGTCTGCATGTGTCTGTGTGTCTGTCTGTGTGTCTGTGCCTGAGTGTGTCTCTGTGTGTCTGTGTGTGTGTCTGTCTGTGTCTATGTGTCTGTCTGTCTCTCTGTGTGTCTGTCTATGTCTGTGTGTGTGTTGCAGGCCTGCCTGACGTGCCCATGCTGCAGCACACACAAGAAGGATGCGCTGCTCACCAAGTGCTTCCATGTTTTCTGCTTGGAGTACGTGCGGCCGTGCTACGGCCCCCGGCAGCGCAAGTGCCCCAAGTGCAGCGCGGCCTTCAGGGCCAGCGACTCCCACAGGATCGGCCGAGGCCTCCCTCCCTCCCTCCCTCCCTCCATCCCAGCTTCTGCTGCCTGGGCTGCAGTGTCTCCTGGGAGCGCCCTTCAGGGTCTGGAAAGAAACACACTCTGGATCTTGCTTCCTTTCTTGGCCCTGTCCCTTTGGTCTTGCCCTCGGTTTTTGTGTGTTCTTTGTGCCTGAGAGGAAACTTCCCGTCACTTGCTTCCACACTGCCAAGGTGGGAATGTGCTGCTGCCTTGGTGGGATGGAAGCTGAGCTGCAGCAGAGATCTGTGAGAGCTTCATTTGAGGGCTCTGCTAATTAAATCCCATCAAGGAATGGCACTGCTCCTGGGAGGGAAGAGTTTCCCAATTACCAGGCCCAATAGAGGCCAAGGAAATTAATCTGTGCACTCAGTGGAACAACTCTGTAGGTACCTGTGATCTTCCTGAGCCAGGGCAAGAACCCCAGAGGGCTGGTGCACCAGGAAACCCTAGCCCCAAACAAACACATCGAAATATCCAGAAGAGGAGAAAGGAGAGATCATGGAGATCCTTAGAAATAGCATTCCACTGATGAGTCCTGATTGATGTGCTCACCTTCCCCTAGGCTGAGGCATTGCTGTCATTGTCTTTCTCAGAAAAGAGCTTTCAGCGTCCCTTTGCTGCAACTTAACCACAAAGATTAACCTTGTTATGCACAAATTCTTATTAAAGCTGTTGTTTGGTTTATTTTCCTGGTACTCCTACCTCTGGTACTGTCTGTTCTCCCATCCTTCCTTTGTCCAGTTCTTGGAAACATTTCTCACAAGCTTTAAACTGCAGTAGAGATGTGATTTCTTCCTTCCTCTCCTTTCAAAATATGCTCAGCTGGAACAACTTTTGTCCCTCTGGCTGTATCCCCAGTGGCTTATTCCTGACACAACAGGAGGACCAGGATGCTGCATTATTTCTGCAGTCATTTTGTCGTGGCTGCTGGGAATTTTGGCACAGATGTCGTGTGGCTTAGAGTGTCAGTGCTCCCTGTACTTGGAGGCTGCATTTGAAGTCTGCTCCTAAACTCAAAATGGGAAGTTGTTGATTTGTGACATTTCTTCCTAGGGTGTAGTGTTTTCCCTGTAAGCCTAATTTGCATGGAAGGTGCACCTGTCAGAGGTTTGTCTCATGGGTGTCCCTTCCCTGAAGCAGGGAATCTCCTGCCTTCCTCCATCCCCTCCCTGCAGGAAATACCAGATAAATAAGTGAAAGGAGTTCATCACAGGCTCTTACACTATTCATTATCTTACTGAAAACATTCAAAATGTATGAGTAAAGCTTGTAAATGATGAGGGATCCTGAAAAGTGAAAAGGAACACGGCATCCTGTCTTTCCGAGGGGAACCTGGGCTGCTGGGAGTTCCTGCTATGGTATAAGAGCTGTTAGAAGCAATGAGAGTAGAACCCACTCCCCTTTCCCTGGAAGTTGCTCATGGGATTACAGGTTCTGGCAGCAAGTTGGCTAAAGAATGGGGTGGTAATGCTGCTGGTAGATTTTGGGGTACAAACACTTCTTCAACCAGGACCTGGCTCATGAGCAAACTGTCTGCATCTTCAAACAGCTTTGCTACAGCAGCAAGAGTTCCTTTTACAGCTGAGAATAGCACCCTGAACTGAACAGCCCCAGTAGAGCTGCAAAGCCCCTCTGTCCATCCCCAGTGTCTCTTGTATCACCTTCCTACTGAAATGAGCTTTGTGTGCACTCTGCCCAGGTTGGCATCCCTCTGCTCCTGGCAGGAAATGGATACTTCAAACAATCTGCATTAGTTTCACAGAGGAGTTTTGGAAACTCCTGTCCTCCCTTAGCAAGAAAAATGTGTTGGTTTTGTTCTAAAGTAATAGCTTATTTCAAGCTAATTTCTGAAATAACTGAGTTTTTCTCTGCTTTTAATTAAACCATTTCCATACATTCTGAGAAACAGAATATGTGGAAATAATTAAAATTTTCAAGGATGAGTAAGTATTGGGGTAAAAAAGAAGCTCCTCAGACAACCACCAGAAATAACACTTGCTTAACAGTAGTTATTAGGTGGTTAACGTTTTTCCATTTATATTTTTGCTTTTAAATGAAGTCAGATTTGTTGAAGGATTTGGTGTTTAGAGCTTCGAAGCAAAACATTTTTGTTTAAGATATGATTAACATTTTCAGTTTTTTTTTTTTTTTTTTTTTTTTTTTTTTTTTTTTTTAATCTGTTTCTGGGCTCATGTGTGTAGAGATAAGGACATAAAAGCCTTGATAAAAATACTTAGAAAATTGGACTGAAATACTTCTTTCCTAGTGTTTAATGAAAAGAACAATATTCATCTCTTCAAAAACCAGTGATGTTGGAGATTGTGAGGTACCAGGTGCTACACAACAAAAAAGCTCTTTCTAGAAATCTGATTATCTTAAGGGGAGAGGGAGGGGAAGGGAAGGCAACAAAAGTAATCTGAGTGGGTAAGGATCCATCAAGTTTGTCAGGAATGTGGGGACATCCCAGATCTATTAGACCTACCGAGGTGCAGACCTGTGGATCCCACTTCTCTGTTTTATGTCCTTATTTCTCTTCCCCATGTTACTGCATTGGAAGGAGCAGACACACAAAAGCAGAGAACAAGCCCTGAGCAGGGAACAGACAATCACCTCCTGAGGCTAATTAGTCTGGGTCTCACTGTGATCAGCTTTTAGTGCTGTTGCAGAAGTTTTCATGTACCAGGGCTCTTCAAAGGTTAGAGATGCAGATAGGTAGAATAATGCCTTCCTCAATCTGCCTGCAGTCTTTGAACTCCACCTAACAAGAACACCCCGGGCAACCCCTGCAGGTGACTGGAGATAGAGGGAGAGTTAAAATTACTTTGGTGATTTATCTGGGAGACCACAGTTAAGAGACAATGTTATCAACTCTTTTTCTCTGTAATATGGGATGTGCTGGGAAGTGGAAGTGATTTTTAGAAATTGGTAGAAACCCTATTTAAAAAACACAGTCAGTTGGGTTGATGCAGTGTTTATTCAGATGCTGAACAGCTTACCCTTCCTTTCCCTCATCACCCAGAAGGGAGAGAGCTCCATTCAGTACATTGCCTCTGAAACCGCAATTCTCATTCTTCATTCACAGAGTGGTTTTGGTGACTCCTTTTGGTTTTTACTGGACCTTGGTATTTGAATAAATCATGGTCCAGAGCCCCTTTAGTCACCTCATCTGTGAGAAAGGACCTTATTGTCATCTTAAGACAGAGAATATTAAGGGAGTAGTTTCACACTGGCAAGTATTTCACTTTTTGAGGTAAATACTGATTTACAGTACTGCCCCCTCTCCCTTCTCATCCTTGTCCTGTGCCACTGTGAATCAATCCATCCCTTCACCTGTCAGTGCAGTGTTTGCACAGCTTCTCCCGGGGAGGGAGTGGAAGCCCAGCCTAGGCTCACAGGCAGACAGAAGTGGTGGTTTGGTTTTTGCCAAGTTATTTTAAGCTGGGTGAGTTCCCTCACCACAGCCTCAGAGCTGCCACACCTCCATTTGTGTGACAGAGCTGAGGGAATGGTGTGTGGTGGGTTTGCCACCAGGAATTTGTCTTGTGAGCCTGTGCCAGGAGGGAAGGGACTGCCAACACAGAACAGCACCTGCCATAAAGAGGCATCCGTGAGGAGCCTTCACATGAACAGAGACTAGACCCACACAGAAACAACAAAAATGTACCAACAAAGGGACATACTGCCAATGAACAGTTTAAACCTTTTTTTGGTTTCTTTTTCTTTTTTTTTCCCCTTAATTAATGCACAGAAAGGGCTAAAAAAGTGAAACCTCACGGTACTGTCAGGTGGAGAAACAAGGAACTCTCATTGGGATGCTCCTTGTCTCTCCAGTCCCTTGGGAATGGCTGGTGTTTTCCAGGAGAATAAGAAACTTGCTGTGAAAGGAGAACTCAGGAGGGTGGCAGTGGCTGTGGGCTGCTGCAATTCTGCTCTCCTGAAGAGCTTATTGCCTGGTTTATTTTTGCACCCCTTTCTGGCATTACAAAAGTGTGTTACAAATTTTACAGAGGAAGGCGAGAAAGGAAGAAAAGGGGAAGGGCACAGATAAGTTGGCCTAGGGCTCTGCAGTTCTGTTTGTCCGTGCATACTCTTCCAGCTCTGATTTCCTGTCCATGGCAAGCTGCAACTCCTGCTTGATGATTTCAATCTGCTTCTCCAGCTCTGTCAGCTCTTGCAGCACCGAGGTCCTCGCAGTGTTGAGGGACTCTGCTTTCCCGTTGGTGGTTAAGGAAGGCGGGGTCTCTCTCCTCCCCTGTGGCAGGGGGATGTCCTGGTGCTGATGGATTGTCACTTCGTTTTGCCCCTCATCAGTGCAGATGTATTTTTTTCGGTGGCAGTTGCCCAGGTTGGCTGTGTTCCACACTGCATGCTGGCTGTTCCCCACATGGGCCCTGAACAGAGAGAAGAGAGTTAACACCACATCAGGGCCTGCTCTTGTCTTTGTGCAGACCTCCACTGTCGGCCATCCTACTGGAAAAATATAAGGCTGCTGTTGCATGTTACATAGAAATATTATTCCTTTATCCCTGAAATTATGTTTTCTTGCAAAGCACAAATCATGAATTTAAATGACCAAATTTTTGTGATTTAACCATAGCAGAGGCTAGAACAGAACCCTGAATGTAATCTTTCCCAAAACTTTTTTCAGTTATGAAATTACTCAGCTGCAGCTCAGGAAAATCTGAGTCCTTCAAAGCCTCTGAAAGCTTCTGTGGTTGCAATGTGCAAGTTTATTACAGTGTTAGTCCTTTGTGTGTTACTAGTCAGTTCTGACTTGGGCATTTGCTCTCATGGAGAAGGAAAGAGACTCCCCAGAGCTGCTGTGGAGAGGTGAAGGGAGAAGCTTTGTCCTTTAGTCTTGAAGTCTTGTTGGGGAGCTGCTTGTGCTCTGGGGGATGATGTTTAAACCAATGATGTTTATCCAAGCCTTGCCGGTTCGTTCCTGAGCTTCCTGACACACCACAGAGACTTAAAGGCTGTCAAATTGGAGCACAAATTTCAGTCTGGGAACTTTTTGAAATGCTTCAATTTTTTTTCCTGCAGAAATACTTCCGTAATATTTTGATTCTAGAGAACTTTTTCCTAGTTTTTGGGGAATTCCTTTTGGTGCCCTCCCAGATCAGGCCAATTCCCAGGGCTCCTTCCCAAAGTGAGGTGTAGCCCATGGCCTCCACTCTCCAGCTGGAACAGAAGGAAGCACAGAGCTTGCTGTTGTGGGAGAGGAGCTTCTCTTTCCTGCCTGCTTTTCCTTTGGGACAGGTTGGTGTGTGCTCATTTGATAAAGGCAGGTTTAAACTCTGAAGCAGTTGTGTTTCAAACTGCTCCCTTGTCAAGCTCTTCTGTGGGTATCCTTGGACAAAAGGCCTCTTGGTGTGAGCTCTATGTGGCAGGTTAAGGAAGGAGGTTGATATTTCAGGGTTGTGACTGCTGAAAGCAGTTGGTTTAAAGGGATGGATACTTTTCTCATCTGACTGCAGTAAAGGAACTTGGAAAGTGAAAATTTTGTTCAAGGAGGTGGTGACTGGGGGTGTTTTCCAAGAGATGGGCTGGCACAGAGAAGAGACTGGAGGGGAGGTGTCAGGCAGGAGCAGCAGCCCCTGCCTGGATCATGCTCCAGAGAGCTCAGGGAATCCCAGCAGGGATGTGTATGTAGAGTTGCTTATTTTTGTGCAGATCAGCTATATTCTCATATTTCAGAATAAAAGATGGGAAGACTCCAAGACCGGGCAGTTGATTTTAACAAATGCCAGTCCACAGTTAGCACTCCAGTTTCACCAAGTCAATAAAACCATTTAAAATTTGGTACTGATGCTGAGCAGCTTTTGTAGTTTTGGTGACCTTAAGAAACCCAACAGATTTTCCTTCAGGAGGATACCTGCAGTAGCATGATGCCAATTTTTTCCACCTCTTTTCTTTGGTGCTTTTAAGAGTTCTTCAGGGCCCAGCAGGAATGAAAGCACGTGTGATAATGTCAGTGATTTGAGAGCTCTGTGTTGTGCTGATGGCTCAGGTTTTAGCTTTCATATTTCAGATTTTATTCTGCTTTATTGTGTAGTGTTGAGCCTCATATTAGGGGATTGTAAGCTCTCTTCACAGAATAGGTAGACAAAACAATTCTTTCTCTAGCTGGGGACCAAAGACAGCCAATCCAGATCTCCCACCCTGAGCATGAACACTGCTGGACTGAAGAGAGAAAACAAGAAGGATGTGACTTCATGGGCTAAAGCTGTAATTGGACAATTAGCTCCAATATGCTAACGGACCAAAGCTTATAAAAGTATGAGACCCCATGACCTGTCGTCCATTTTTCTGGCCATTTTGGGTTGTGCTGCCCAAGGTGGATCTATTTGAGGCCTCTTAATAAATACCTACTTTATTCCTTAGCTCTGTCTAGTCTCTGATCTAGGTCAGCTTTCACAAGGCATCAGTGTGTTGCCTTGATGAGTGTTCATGACAATCTGGACATCCCACTCGTGGCTCTAAATTCATCCCAGTTCTGTGCAAACAGCAGCCCTGAGATGCTGAGAAGAGCAAGCACAGTGGGTGGGTGTACATGCACACACCTGAGGGATGACTGCTGTGTGGGCAGAAGGTTTTGGACTGCTGTACATCTTCACTCTCCTAAGTTGGAAGATTATTTGCATGGATCTTTTTCTAAGCCATTGCCTGGGGGGCTTATGCACCATCTCCTCCTGTTCCACCAAACAAGGAGGGTGCAGCAGAAGGAAACATTTTGCAGCACTCATGGTCTCTCCTGCTGCTCACAGATCAAAAGCCAGGAGTGGCTGCGTGAAAGCAGGTTCCATACATGGTGTTCTTTGATAAGATGAAGGAATGAACAAAGGAGATCAATTGCAGGCATTTTTAGACATTTGTGTGTATAAAGGCAGGTTAGGAGCTTAGAGATGCTTACTCATTTATATTTGCTGCCTTTAGCAGAGGATTATTAAAGAAACACCACATACATTGACATCTGTAGGTTTCAGTCAGGCCAAACATCCAGTAACATTCTGAAAGACCTTTTGTATTCTATACTCTGTGCCTGAACTTCTCTGTAGAAAAGCAGTGCTGCTGTCTGTGTCCTTACAAAGTGCACCAGTAGAGTTGAGTTGCTGAGCACATGCACAGTTCCATGCAATGCCTTGTGTTCCTGGAAGCTGTACATCCCATTGTCTCCTCTGCAGAAGACACAAGCTATGAAAACAAGGCCAAGCTGTTACCTACGTTTTTCTCCAACAACACTTGTTGGATGCAATAATTTTCAAAGGACTGCATTTGCCTCTCCTCAGCTTTCTTATTTAAAGAAGAGAGCTGAAGGAGTTTCAGGCATGTGAGTGCCTGATCTCTTTTTGCCTCTAAAGGCTCTGCCTCTCAGAGCCCCGGTTACCTGCCAGTGCTTTGGCGTGGAAGTCATTCATTCCCTAAACTCAACTGCAAAGCCTCTCTTTGCAGTGGGAGTTTTTTTATTAGCTGCATTTAAAATCATGAAAGAACAAGATTTCTAGATTTAATACTAGAAAAAATAATTAATTTCTGCCTTCTTCATTTGTTACTTCTATCTTGTTTCCTTTTTTTTACTGCTATTACCTTTGGGGCAAAACTGTATATCCAAACAGAAGGCATTTAATTTCAAAGTAATTTTTATAGTTTGTGTTGTAAGGCATGGATAGCTTCCTACCTCTTTTCTACTCGTTTTTTCTTAGGCTGATGTTTTTCCTCAATAAATGAACTGTTTAGAGCACGATGTAGTCTCTAGAGGAAAAAGAGGAACATAAATTAGTAGAAGTAAGATTAAAAATGGCTCCACAAATAGGTAAACAATTTGGGCTTTGTATGATGGACCTGAGCATAAATTATTTAGCACATTGAAGGATAGAAGCAATTGTCTGTGCTTTGTCATTACAACAGATTTATTTTCCTGTTCTTTCCCAAAGAAAGGCAAGCTGAAAAGTTGATTAATAGTCTGGGAACAATCCTTGGTGTTAAATTAGTTTTAAAAGATTTCTTCCTCTGTGCTGCTTTAAAGCAATGGAAGTTCTTCCCTTTTCTGCCTTTTGTTGTAAAGTAACTTCTTCCTTTAGAGCCAACACCCAGAGCAATTCTGTCCCATTAGTTTCTCTTGAATAATGAGGGAGGTTACCCAGCATTTCCTGCATGCCTCGCAGGTTTGGGAACCTGTAACAGTGAGGTGGAATGTTCTGGTTTGCCAGTTCAGGATAACAACACTTTTGCTTCCATCATCCAAAAGAGCTGAGCTATGAGGCTGCAAGCGCAAATGGAGGGGTCCTTCCATAAGCTTTGCAACGGAATATTTAAATAATATTTAAATTTCCTCTGTGTTTCCCATTCCATCCTTAGGTCAGCCTCTTCAAACTCCAGAAGCTGCTGACACCATTCAAATTCCAACTGTCAGTGCTCTTACAGCATTTCATAACTAATTCTTGTCCAGGCTTTCTTGGTCAGCCACACAACTTCTACAGGGTCCCTTCAGAACACCTGAAGAACATACCTGACTGGTATGGAGCCAGTACTTCATCTTGGATTTTTTCTTGATTCGTGGCAGGACCAGTCTGTACACGATGTGCTCCCCAATGGTGGTGAGAATGGACAAACCAAAGCCAACGCACAACATCACGAAGAGCCCTGAGAAATGCTTTATCCCCATCTGCAGTGTCTGTGAATAAAATCAAAAGGAAAAGTTAAGGCAGGAGGTTGTTAGTGTGCTGGAGTAGATGCTTTGTTTTCTCATGTGGAAATGTGCTATACAGAGTGGTGAAATAATGCAGAATAGTATGGATAGAGTTTACAGCAAAGCCTTTCTGTGCTACTTGGTGTTCAGCCAGAGCAAAGGCTCTGTCATGGGAAGAGAATCAGCCAAACACCAGGGAAACTGAGAAATTCCCCTAATGAGGTGGAGTGTTAAATGTACAAGAATATGGTGTTTGCAGTGTCTTTGCATTTGTAAAAGAAAGTACTGCTTGATAGAATGTAGTCAATGAGCTGTAAAGCAAGTCCTTCATCAGCAGTGAGCTACTGCTCTATAAGTGTTCATATTTTCAGGGAATTGATTGTGAACTTTCCATTTTTGTGCTTTGCCCTTGATGGAGGGTCATGGAGAAAATGTGAAGCAAGTGGCACAAACATGGCACCTCTCCACTCCCTACATTAACAGGACTGAAACTGTGTTAGGAACTCTGACTACAGCTATGGAAAACAGGAACACATACACCTTTTTCTGCCAATCCACCCTTTTCATGTAGGATAGAAAGCCTTTAATTAATTTGTCTTATTGGCAGTAATGATGTTTGAACACCAAGAAACTGTGTAGAGCAGAAATCTGTACCACAGATACCTGTACTGCAATGTGTGGGTGAGGTATGCATGTCGTACCTCTGTTCTCAGGCCTCCATAACTAAGTTTATAAATAACTAAAATCCCTTGCAAAAAATTACTGCTCACAGATTATTATGGAAATATTTCCAGGAACACAAAGTCCAGTTGTGTCTTTCTATTAAACAATGTTACTCACCAAGTAAATGAATGAAAAAAAAAGAGGAGCAGAGTTTGGGAAGGGTTGTGTGTCATCTGTGATGCTGCTACCCTAGACCTTGTGTTGTGTTCCTTGTGTTCATTTGCTCCATGGGTGGGAGTGGGGATTGTGCTTTATTATGAGTATTTCCATAAGTTGGAAAAAGAAACTGGAATTAGTGAGAAGATGCATCACAGAATATTTGTGAAGTCTTGTTCTAAGGTCATTTTAAGCCACAGAGTTCATAACTGATGAGTCCACTGAAGCTGAGGGCTCAGAAGTCCCTCTGTGTACTTTGATTGGGTGACTGTGAGCTGTATTTCTCTCTTCTGGTTTGCATTTGCATTTTGATTTCTGCTCTTTAGAACACAATGGTATGAGATAGCATATCGCGAGTTTTTTACAAGAACAGAGCTTCTGCAATCTAGCAGAGTGAGAACTTTCCCATACTGGCACTGGCAATGGATTCTTGTTTTGGGGATCCTCTGCCAAAATCAGCCTCCTTGTCCCGAAGCACACTGAGCAGAACTTTCAAGATGAGAATTTTTGTACTAGTGAATAAACACTTCTAGGGTGTTGAAGGGTCTAATGGAGGTGTAAAAGCAATTTCTAAAGAACCTGGAAACCATAAGAAAGACATAGCAAAATGGCTCTGGGGTAGAAGTGTGTCAAAATTTTGGCACAAGGGTTTTTTTGTTATGGAAACTGAATCAATTCAACCTCAAGGCAAAACTTGCCTCTCCACATCACAATTTCTTATGATCTGCTGTATCACAGTTTGTCCTTTCAGCTGGGGGCATAGGAGGGTGACACAGAGATTACAGGTGGTAATGCTTTACACTGCTCAAGCACCAAAGTATTTGACTGTAGTTCTGGCAGTGAAGCCCAACTTTTAGCCCAGGTAGAATAAAATAAGAATGAGGTCCCACGTCTGACCTTTTTCTCAGAAGTCTCAGAGTTAAGGCCTCAGTATGGCTCACCTTTGAATTTGACACATCTCTAAGTATCTGTAAGAAGCAAAAAACCTGCTATCCCAAATAGCGGAACATGCTGGTTAAAGCTGCTTTTGCCAGTTCTCCAGGAAGCTCTAATGCAAATCACTCCCTTCCCAGAAAGGGTGTTCAAATGCAAGTATGCAACAACTTAGAGATGCAGAGCTAACAGTAAACATGAGAACAAACAGAACAATAATGAACAGGTTATGTGTTTGCTCAGTCATCTGATGAATACACTTATCTACCAGTGCTCCCAGGCTCCAGCTGTTGGATGTCACAGAGAGTAACAGCCTGTGGGTGGTTCTTGCCATGGGAACTGGGTTTAATGTAATATCATAAAACCCTAGCCATTCAAAATAATAATAAAAAGCCCTATTGCAGTGGGGGTTCCTGAATGCCTGGGGTCAGTGTTTGATGCCACTCCAGCACTGCTACAGAAAGCACACTTGGCTAGCTCCTTACGTGAAAAATAACTCCCTCATCTTCAGCAAAGCCTCTCTGATTTATGCTGATGAGGGTCTGGCTCCCTGTCCTGTCAGCTCTGCAGAATTGTTTTCTACCTTCCCTGGAAGCAGGTGAAAGAAATTCCAGCACTGTCATCCCAGATGAGTTTTTCACCTGTAATGGATGGCTTTTGAAATTGTCCCAAACAAGACATCTTTTCCTAGCAAAGGAAGTGCCAAAACAAAGCATCAATAATATTTCATCTAGCAATGAAGAAGGTAATACATTGGAAGAGCTGCATGATAAAGGCTGCAGAGTAAAAGGAAATTTTTGAGACTAAATTAAGGGGGAAAACAAGGTAGGGTAGAAATAATTAATGCAGTGTGGAGTGATTATACATAGCAGTATCAGCATATTCACAAACCATTGTAAATTGGCTATTTATCAGCTATCTGTAATTAGAGACACGTTAAATAGTAAAGGAAACCATCTAATAGAAGCAGCTCTCATTTTCAACCTCTAATAGAGGCTTCTCTCATTAGAGGAGCAAGCTCAAATACTTATTTTGTTGCTCTTTTATGTATTTTTAGGAGCATACATAGAATATACATGGAAAGAGCAGGAAAAAAACCCGGTTTCTCTGCATTACTGCATTCCTCTCTGCTCAAGGGTTAGGGGCTAGGGAAGTGAGTATGTGGGTTGGGGGTGGCAACAGAAAACAAACTGGTGGATTTCTATACTGCAATGTATTATTTTTATTTCCTTTTATTGTATTTTATTTTTTCCTAAGGAATAAAAGCCCACCATGTGGTGTATTCTGTCTTAAGCCAGGATAAAAATGCAGTCCTTGCTCCAAGTTTGTAATCATAAATCCAGGAGGTAGCTTCCTGCATTTTAGGAGAATGAACTCAGTTATGGTCATGTAATTCTTCTGGAGCAATAGGCAGTGCAGTCAATCCTGCGATAATTACTGCTAATGGGTGCTAACCACGACAGTTGTAACAGCCTCCAGGTTGCTTCCCACTGGCAAATTGGGAAATTGGCATTTTCTAGACACCAACAAATACAACAGAAGATATGTGCTTTTTCTTTACAATACATCCTTGAAGACACTTTTCCAATTTATCAACCCATATGTGCAGTTGCTATCTGAATACTTCCTGTTTTTTCCACTCTAGTTGTGTGCCTTTTTTTCTTTTTTTAACCCTGAAGAGAAGTAAAGGGATGCAGAGAAGCCAGTCTGACATTTGTGTTCACTTTGGAGCAGGCAGTAGAGACAAAAACGGCACTTAGTGATTTCAGCATTTGTTTTCATGGGAAGAACTGTTTTACTCCCTACTACAGGAGACTGTAAGTGCTTTACTCTCCCTGGCTGCACTGAATAAGTCATCAAATACTCCTGTGATCCAACTTTGACTAATTAGAAGCTTGTAAAGATTCTTGTGGATAATCTGCAAGTTGGCAGTGCAGAACAGATATTGGTGCTACACACTGCTGAACCCAAATACTAAATACGGGTATCATGTGTGTGTTAAGTATAATAATAAACTGTATTTTCTTGATTGCATTTTCCCTTTAAAAGGTTTGCTGATCTTTGGAAGTTCAGTTTGCAGCACCTGTACTGATAAGGAATTAGTAGGGATAAATGGATATGAAGGGTAGAATTCTAAACTCATTTACACATCTCAGCAGGCTTGCAAAATCCTACTGATGCTGATACTTTTATTTAGTCAGCTAAGTGTTATTAAAACGTGTCCCCCTTTCCATGTTGTGGCATTTTTTGTAGCTGCAGAGAGACTTATTTTTAGACTTGATTTTCATTCTTATGGCTTTCTGTGCTCTCAAAGAAGTAGCAGCTTAAAAATAATACATATTTAATCTCTTCAGGGAGATTATCCCCCCCAAAGACTGATGACCATGGCTTTAGAGTTTCGAGTGACAAATTTTAAGATACTGTAAATACTGTCTCATATTGGCAAGACAAGTTCCCTTCCCTGCTTGTTGTGAGGGTTTTGCACAGAGCTGGAAAAACACTGTTTTGTAATAAATGTTTTATTTTCTACTCATCAATTTTCCAAGCCCTGTCAGCACCTCTTCAGACAGTCACCTTTTTCTTTTGTTTGTTTTCAGTTTCAGTGGATGAATCTAAATCTTTTACTCATTTGCAGGACACATCTCCTGACTCTGTTGACAGAGTCAATACTCATTCACTCCCTTCTGCAGGACTGTTGTGCAAAGTATTTCTTTCCACAGTGCAAGTCCAGAACCCACTGTTTCTTCCCACACTGAGATGACCCCTTTTCAATGCAACATCTGTCACTTTGTGAGACCCTTTCTGGAAACATTCCCAGTTCCTCCTGTGGGCAGGGGCCACCTCTCCCTCCCTAGAGAGCATACGGGCAGACTGAGAAAAGTGTGTTGGTACAGCAGAACCTTTTTTCCCTGTTCTTTGTGTTTGTTTTTCATGCTCTCACGACAAGGCGCTGTGAAAGGTGACTGATGGGCAGCTGCTATTTATGAGCACATTGCATTTTGTTTCCTTTTTGGAAGTGTCTGCATGGCCTTTCCTTGACACCTGCAGTGCACCAGGGACAAATATAAACCAGAACTTCAAGGTTGGAAAAGTCACTGTTGAGTTGTCAAGCGATGGGTGTAACAAAAAAGGAAACTATTGGTTGACCTTTGAGGGGACTAGGAAGAAGACAGAGCAGAAAGGCACAATTTTCTGGATGACAGCTGGGTGAAATCATGGCAAGATGAATGAGGCACTGTCTGATTGTGCCTCTTGAGTGATGCTGAGGCCAAAGATCATAAATTCAGGCAAAAGACCAGTGAGTCTGAGCAAGTTCCTTCAGAAACTTGAGAGCTAACAACCATCAACGGATCTCACCACTGATGGGAGTTACCATTCCTGAAGGGATTTAAAAGACCTGCAGATATGGCACTTAGGGACACAGTTTAGTGGTGGACTTGGCAGTGCTGCATTAATGGCTGGATTAATTGATCGTAGAGGTCTTTGCCTACCTAAATTATTCCATGATTCAAAGATGAAAGGAGTTTTTTTTTTTCTGTGTGGCTTCCATCTGGATCAGATGGAAGGCTGTGGTCAAGGACCAATCCCCACTGCTAGCATGGACCTGTCCCTCAGGAACTGGGAGGAGGTTCACAACACTTTGCCTTCCCCAGCATCACCACTGTCAGGGTCAGTTTGGGCTGCAAGGTCTGTGTGCTTTCATACATTGTTATTTTAAATGTCAGGTTAAGATACCATTTGTGTGAAGCATCAGCAAGTTCTTGATATTAATAGGTGGGATAATGGCATGCAGCAATATATCATTTTTTATTCCATGTGTTGGTTGTTATCTGACTGAACTGCCAGTCAACATGGAAATCAGTCTAAGTTCTAGAGTTCTAGCTGTCCTGTGATCATTATGAATATAAAAGGAGAAATACAAACCTTTCAAGTGAAACAGAAGATACAGTTTCAACAGTAACATTTTTGAAAACATAAAAATGTTTTTAAACTGTGAAAGCTTTTTAAGCTGTGAAAGATTGTATACACTTAATTAGCTTCTCCCAAAGCATGGACCAGGTAAGGCTCTTCTTTTTTGAACTGTCTTGATAAACCCTGCCCTGGTCATCACTGCCTGGCCTGAGCAGCCAAACCCACTGACTGCAGGCACTTTGCCTTTCAGGGATACCCCTGCCTGCTGCCCTGCTGGCTGAGTTCCAGAGCTGCTTTGCTGCCAGGAGCAGAAAATTGCAAAATTTTTGGTTTCCCAAAATCACAGAATCATAGGCTGGTTTGAGTTGAAAGGGATCTTTCAAGGCTACCTTGTCCAACTGCCCCAGAATAAGCAGGGCCATATTCAATTAGAACAGCTAATGGATGCCTCCAGGGATGGTTGAACACTTTCACGGAGGGGGCATCCACCACCCCTCTGGGAAACATTCTGCTCACTTTCTGATTTTCCACTTTTTTTGTTAAAACCTTCTCTCTGTAGTCTATTCTGAGCTTGGGTGGAGCTAATGGGATGGAAAGGCAAGTCCCAAAAGCCTGGCTCCTTCTGAAGAGGCATCAGTGAGAATAACAGTAGAGCAGAGGAAGAGCTGAGTGTACTCTATGCAAAAATAAAAACAAATTACATTGATTATGCCCAGATATGATGTGCAAATATAACTCTGTCAATCCCTTATCCCTCCTGCACCATGTTTCACCCTAAGTAGGGAACTCAGCAATTTGGCCACATAGGCATTCCTTTGAAACTAAAACATTACAATTTTAAACCAGGAGTACTCAGGCAGTATTGCTGGAGGCTAGCACTCACCAAGAACAGCCACTGCCATCCACAATTACCTGCAGTGGAGAGGGTAAAGTGCAATTCACTGCAGTGTCCTTCCCAAGCCTGAGTTAGCTGCATGCCCCATAAATGATCCAGTGGGTGCTGGTCAGGGTCAGATACCTTGGGTAAGTGTTTTTGCTGAAGAGGTTGATACAAAACAGCACTTCTGACCTCTGCAATATCAGAAAATAAACCATCTTTATTGGTTTCCCAGCTTGAAGAGCTGCAAGGTTTTCACTGCAAATCTTCCAGCCCCAGACTGAATAATTTCTTTCCAGGACAACTTCGTTTTGAAATGCAGTTTAGAATAAGCAAAGTGCTCATCCACTGCCAGAGAGAGAGAGAGAGATGGGAAGAGCTAGCATTGAGTTCTGCCACAGGAAATATAATTTCCCAGTGTAAGATTACTAAAAAATGGTGAGTAGGAAGATGGATCTCAAAACAAATCTATAGAAAAATTAACTTCAGTGGGCAGGAGTGGCAGGTGGATATGAATCAGGCACAGCTAAAGAGGTAATGACCAAAATGGATGACGGATATCCCACCAATTTAAAGGCTATACTGATCAGTATTTCACCTACATATATTCCCATTTTGGCATCATTACTCTTGGAGAACAGGTGCAGCATGTCACAGACCAAATTTATCAAATCGGCATAGAAGAATACAAAGCCTTACTCTTGCTGTCAAAAGGCAATTGCTGGGTCTCACTTTGGTAAATAATCCATGTGAATGACCACCCACTGAGAAGTTGAGATTTTTTCAAAAAATGAATAATCTGCTTCTCTGTTGAACACTGTCCGCTCTTCAGTGAATCTGCAGAATACTACTGTGACTGAGTGCAGGGAGTAAAGTTACAGAGTTTTGGGCTGTACAGGAGTAAATGATACAAACCAACATACAGGTTAGTCCAAGACTAATTCCCATACTTCTTGCTGTAACAGTGGGGAACCTGTACTTTGGAGAGTGTTTGCTGCTTGGCTGTTAAGTTTAATAAATTTCTCCCAACTAAGAAATCACACATTCTAAAATCTGCAAGTTCTTGTCCAAAAGGAATGGATGAAGAAGAGGGGATGCATATGAGCGATACATTAAAAGTGAGGCAACTCAGGAAAATGAAGATCTGGACTTAGCAGAGCTTGCCCACAAATGGCACAGACTTGCAAGTGGTATTCTGCTTCTGCTCACTTTCTGATTGCATAAGAGTCTTTCAGTGACTTTTTAGATTCACAGAATCCTAGAACACTGTGGTTTTGAAGAGACCTTACAGACCATCTAGTTTGAACCCCTTGCCCTGGGTAGGGATACCAACCACCAGACCAGGTTCTTCCAAGCCCTGTCCCAACCTAGTCTTGGACACTTTCAGGGGTGGGATATCCACAGCTTCTCTAGGCAATTTCTGTCAGGGCCTCACCACCTAAATGTTTCAATTCTTCCTTTTATCTCCTCTCAACCTACCTCTTTCAGTCTAAACCCTTATCTGTTACTCCATCCCTTGTCCAAGTCCCTCTTCAGCTCTCTTGGATCCCAGTTAGGCACTGGAAGGGGCTCTAAGGTCTCCCTGGAGCCTTCTCTTCTCCAGGTGAACACCCCCAGCTCTCCCAGCCTGGGTCCAGAGCAGAGGCCCTCTGATCACCTTTGTGGTCTCCTCTGGATTTCCTCCAACAGTGCCACGTCCTTCTTATGCTGAGGATCCTGGAGCTGAATGCAGCTCTGCAGGTGGGGTCTCACCAGAGGGAACAGAGGTGCACAGTCACCTCCCTTGACCTTCTGCCACACTTCTAGTGATGCAGCCCAGGACATCTTTGGCTTTCTAGGCTGCCAGAGCACATTGCCAGGGCATCCTGAGCTTCTAATCCACCAATGCCCCAAGTCCTTCTCCCCAGGGCTGCTCTCGATCCGTTCTGTATTTGTGCCCTGCCTGTATCTGTGCTTGGCATTGCCCCAGCCCAGGTGCAGGACCTTGCACTTGGCCTTGTTGGACTCCATGAACTGAGTCCTTAATTTCAGACAACTGAACCAACTTGTTGGACTTTAGTTTCTGAACAAAAAACTCAGTTGTGGATGTTGAATTAGTGCAACTGAAGATGGAATAAGGACTATGGTCAGACAACCAGCCTGGGAGCAGCTACACCTGCCCTTCTTTCTTCACAGGGACGTTATACTAAAAGAATTAATTATGTTAAAGCACAACATGTCCTCCATCTGTCATGCCATGCTTAAGGCCTCCCATAAATCCTGTGGTTAAAATCTATTCAATAGTGAAAAAAAAAAAACCCAAAGGAATTCCATGGGACTATTCACAGGCAAAATCTGAACTTTATTTTCAGACTGGAGCAGTTTTTTGCCCCACCTCCTTTCCCTTTGTTGGTAGGCCTTGAGGAATCTTGTGTTGATCATGCACCTCTCTTAGTAATGGTTTGAGCAAGGACCCCCATAGATGTACATCTATTTACAATTTTTATAGGCAGGTATTACTCAGGTTCTAATACTTCTGCAGTCCAGTGTATCATCTCATGCCCCTCCCAGGGGATCTAAGCACCTCGGTCCACAGACTTCAGAAGGAACCGCATGTTCTGAAAGTAAACTAGTACTAGATAAAATTGTACTTTTGACTGGAATTTATTCTATGACTAAGAATAGAGAGCATACAGCCCCAGATGAATGCTGTGGGGTAAGACATGATCAGAGGAAGCTCCTTTTGTCACATCACTAGGGATTTACTAGGAAGGTAAGTTTTCTCTGCTGTAAGAATTTTCAGTTTTAAGCAATGTTGAGGTAATTTATAGCATTACCACCTTGTAATTTCCTGAGATTTAATTCAAAAGACTTGTTAAAAAGTAGAGGAACAAGAAGTCATTGAAGGAACTGCTATTTTAAGAAGACAATTTCCTTTTTAGATGATAATACAATCTTCAGATAAGCTAAATCAGAAAGAGAAGCGAATATACACTTCTATTTAAGTTTGCTTTCTTGTGTTGAATTAATCACATAAAAAAAGAAAGAAAAAATGAGTAAGTTGGATAAAAATAAATTGAATTTTCTTCCATGAATGTCTGATGTTAAAATATAATTTATTTCCTATTGACACAACTGTAATGAAAAAGTAAAGAATGTAGTAAGACCTGCAGAAATACCCCAACAAATTATATATTAAAAATGCCAAATAAAGATTTGCTTTGTCGTATCTCAAAAAATGCTACCTTTGTAGTGATTTAGTTAGCTGCCAGAGGTTTGCAGCTGATCATTGAAAAGTGGGAGTCAGAGTCCAGGAAACTGAGATTCTCTTTGATAGGAGAATGCTGCCACTTCCTCAGGGAACACCATGTGTGTGTTTGGCATTTGGCTGAACGGTCTGAGAAGGAGAAAGCAGAGTTCTAACTGTTCTGTACCTGTGAGAAGACATAACCTATCCCTCCTGGAAGACCTTCAGCTAAAAGAGTATGCTATAAGCTTCACACATTGCTGCTTTTGATTCTTCAATACTTTATCTTTTTTTTTCACTTGACAGTCTAGGGAACTTGAGGAAAAACTGCTGTTCTGGTAAGAGTTATCTTTTCCTCATAAAGAATGGTGTAACTCCTGTGATGTGGTACATCAATGAAGATTTACTTCCATTCCTCATAGAACTACTTCCCCTCTCTTGTTGGCATGGTGTTTTAGCAGACCATTTCTAGCCTGAAATCCTACCTTTGGTACAGGTAGCTGCCACCCATGTTTGGAAGTGGTCAGGATGTATTAAAAATTTGGGATGTCCTGAGCTCCCCCTCTCTCTGTGGATCGTGGTACACACACAGTTGAGCGGAATCAGAATTAGACAGGTTTGCTATGAAATATACCAGATCACGATTTTTACTGCCCTCCTCATGCCCTGCTTGTGTCCAGAGGAGCTCCCTGGTGCCTCACTCAGCAGCACAATCTCACTGACGCGCTCCTCCTGCTCTGCCCTGACTGCTGCCTGGGTCAGCAGCTCTTGCCTTTGATGCCTCCTCCTTCCCTTCAGCTGCCATCCACCCCTGCCAAGTGGGCATGCCATTAGGAAAGAGGGGAGATAATTGTCAGCTTGCACAAAGCCTCACTTAGGTGACCCGAGTTCATTGCTTACCTCCGTGACGGCGAAGCTTCGTTTTCCACAGGGAACAACCTTGTACCACTTGTCGTGCAGAACATCCATGAAGCCGTGAGATTTGTACTGGCTAATCAGGTCAGAGATGTTTGAGGTGAGCGGAGAGTTGGGGGGAAGACCAATGCCATATCCTAGAAGGGAGAACAGTGCAACCATCTCTCTCTTTCTTGTTTGGTTTTTGCTGATGTATGTTCATTTCAGCATGGAAGAGCGAGCTGGCACTTTCAGCCAGCCAGCCAGCTCAAACCTGGCTTACTGTGGTCTGAAAATGCTGAGACAAGACCTTTTTTTGGTGCAAAATAAAGTCACCCAATAGAAACAGAATAAGCAAATTCAGCATTATTATGGCCACACAAGAAATATCTAAAACTGGAGATTCAAAAACTTAAAATGGAGACAATGGATTAATAAATATTTTCTCTAGAAACACAGACCTCTTCATGCCCTTGTCATGGATTCTTTCAGCAATGCAAAAGGGCCTCAATGTTACATAAATCATTCTGTGATCCCCTTGGATTGTTAGAGCAGTGGATGAGACTGTGGTGTCAGATGTGACATTTTCTTTCTATGCATTTTCTGATGAGGAGCTCTACGCACATCAATATATACAGGAGCCATCTTCATTTTTATCAAACAGCAATTTGGGGCTATGTTTTCAGTTCGTGCACTTCTGCTGTTGCAGTGACAGGGATTTTCAGACACTAATAAATGCAGTTTTTAGCCACTGTGCTATCTTTCACCATGTTAAAGTGTGGGTAAAGGACTTAGTGTAAGTGAAAATGAATTCAGTAACTCTGAATGTGGTACTTTTACCAGAATCTGGGGTTTGATTTAAGAAATTCGAAACAAATACAATTGATCCCTCGAAGACATGCAGTTGCATGCCAATTGCCTGCAGAAATTAATTTCTAGTCCACTGTGGATTTTTGTTTTTCAGTTCAGAATTCAGAATTTCAGATTGTCTCCTTAAAGAAACCCACATCAACACAGGAAGAAAGAAAAAGCCCTCACAAACAGAGAGGTGCTGAATTTTCCAGGACAGTGGCTCACTTTTTTATGAGTGATGAGGTGATAACTGTTTCTACAATGCTTCTCCCTTGCTGCTGAGTTTTTTGCATTGTGCCTGTAATTCCACCTGAATAAACTTGCTCACATCAAAGGATTTGTTTCAGAGTTAGCACAGCTAGAACTTATAAATATCACATTTTCAGCATGCTTTTTTTGTAATTGGGTGAAATGAAGGAAGCCCACTTATCCAAAATCGTACAGTTTATTTGTTTGTTTCTTTTTCTATACTGAAATCTAATCTACTTGAATTGAAATTGTGGAAGCTTCTGGTTTTATTTCAGCAGAACTGACCTTTTTGAAAGGGATTTATCAGGTTTCTGAAGGAGGTTGTTTTACATTGTGATGGGAGCAGCTGGAGCTATTGCCCTTGGAGGGGAGGAAAGTGGAAGCACCAGTCCTTTGCACTGTCCATTTATCACAAAAGTGGTTTCTAAAGTCTGCTGCCCATGTGCTCATCCATGCTGGAAGCAGCTTCACACCAACCTTGCTTCCAGGCTGCCTTCTGAGATGTCCTTGCTAATTTCTCAAGGCTGCAGGAGGCCAAGCACCAGGGGAGGCTCCCTTCTCAATTAACTACAGATTCAGTGGGAATCTTTGAGCTCACCTTTAAAATGAGAACAGTATTTGCCTGTTGCAGATGAGAGTGAAACTGCAGAACCACATTGTGAACATGTTAGAACTGAGTTTTGAACACATGTCAACAAGGAGAACTGGCAGAAAAGAAGCCTCATTTCAGGGGCCTCTGTTTTCATGGTGAGCAGGGAAATGGACTCTGCCTCCTACTTATCTGGAGACACACTGCCTGAGCACTTGGAATAATTTCTGTATAGAGCTTGGCAACAGATCACAGAATCACAGTATGGTTTGAGTTGGAAGGGACCTTAAAGGACATCTCATTCCAATGCCTGCCATGGGGGATCTTCCATTAGGCCAAATTGCTCAAAGCTCCACCCAACCCGGCCTGGAAACAGGTGGTAAAAGTGATACGAGAACTCAAAAAAAAAAAAAAAAAACCAAAAAAACCAACAAAAAAAACACCAGAAGAAAAGGCTGGAGCTTTTGTTCTGCTCAGTCACTCAGGATTTTGTCATAATCCTCAATGGGTCCTCAGTTTCACCTCCATATTTTCACTGAGATTACCACAGCACAACAAAGCAAATTCAGCACATGAGGAACAGTTTATAAAACAGGTTATTACCTTCAATGGCAAAGGGTTTTCCCACAGTTAGGAGCTTGCAGTCAGCATCTATTGACACTTCATAATCTAAGAGTGCTTTATCCATGATGAAGGCATCAAGTTTTTCTGGATCATGCCTGTATTCAACACCAAACACAGAAACACAATCACGGTCAAAGTGACACAGAACATTTTCTATGCAGTTTTCTGGAAAATTACTGTATGAAAACAGGGACTAATATTAGCACATCTGCACTTAAATTGAAAACTGATTTGTATTTTGAAGGACAGAATTGTTTGAAATGCAAACTTTGTGCATTTAAAGCAGTCAGTGTGTTTAGGACTTGTTTCACTCCCACAAAATACTATTGTTCTGAAAGACAAAAATCACTACAAAATGTTGGACTTTGACTCAACTGAAAGTGGCACAAGGCTTTAGTGGAGAAGATCAAAAATTGCTAAAAAGTACTGTTGCTATATTATTTTCTTTGTGATGTTAAACTTGGGGGATATTATAGCAAAAACCCAGAGGGATAACTTATTCAAAGGTATTTCTCCTCCTTTCTCCTTGAATATGAAGTAAATTATTTCCTTCACCCAAGGAGGGAAATCTATATTTTCCTTGTGTTTTCTTCATGAACACAATGACTGAATTTTGCTAAAATAATAATATCTGAACAGCAGGTTTGGATAAAAATAACAGCTGCAACGCCTGATCTCATCTGACCCCAGGACTGCACCCTCCCTTCCTGTCCCCTTAAAAGTCTGGGTGTTCTCTTGATGTGATTACTTCATTGATTTCAATCCATTTACTCCACTTTGACCCAAAGAACTGCCATGGGTCTTGATTATCAACAGGATGGATCTGGGGAAAAATATAGAAACAGGAAACAACAGGAAAAAACTTCTGGTGAAAAGTTCTCAGACCATCTGCCAGGCAACTTTTAAGAGAAAATGAATGAATGATTTCAGGCTTATTACCACCTCCCATGTTTCCTGCAAGAGTTGTATGATTCCCAGACTGTTAAGCACAAATGTCTCTGAGGCACACTGACACCATACTGCTCTAATTACTTCATTAGTAATTACTTTATTATTACTTTTATTACTTTTTACCAGTCTAGTGCTTCTTCTATTCATATAATGATAAATTAAGGTTCCTCTCTGAGAACCTCCTTTCCTCCGGCCACACTGAGGAACCTCATTGGCAGCTTTTGCTTGGACTGGATGTCTTTTTCTGAATGTTTCTCACTGCCTGATGAAGGGCTCCCAAGCTCAGGAACTTGCCAGGAGTTTATACACTGCCCTGGCCTGATGGCACTCCCACACCCAGGAGGTCATTCCTCCACATCACCATTCAAGGTGATGGTCTGCACTGCGTTTTTCCTCAGTTCTCCTTGTATACAAAAACAAAGACTACAAGAAGCAGCTGGGATACACTTTTGTCTTTTCAACCAGAGGACAGATCATCAATACTTTGCTTCATGCCAGACAAAGCAGTATCATGGCACAAGCAATACTACAGAGTACCACCAACAGAAGCAAAGCTGATGATTTTTACCCTCCATGGACAAATGCAGAAATAAGAACAAGACCTGCCATACAGGTTGACTAAAGAGGTGGTGAGGGTTTTAATACCATAAATGGATATTAATTCATTGAACGCCCATGTTTTGTGGGACCCTCAACACTGGGAAGGAGAAGATCAGTGGGACATGGCATCCATGGAGTGGTGATATTTTCTACATCTGTCTCTCTGTCACTGTCTCTTTCACTCTCTCTCTCTTGCACACATTTACTGTTAAATAAAATCCCTACTACTGACTTTGGCCTCTTTTTCCCTTACTCCAAGCATCTCCTTTTACAATTTTAATAACCAGATCATAACAAGCAGCCAGTGGGGCAGGTGTGGTGCTGTTTGCAGGGTCTCACTTCAGGTAGGCCACGCCGTCGGTGGTGGCAGGGACGTTGTAGCGCCGCATGTACTCGTGCATCTCGGGGAAGCTCTGCCTCACGTAGTCCTCCGCGCTGCTCTCCCGCACCGTGCCGAACCGGAACCCTTGGGATGGGTGGTGGAGCTGAGGGGAGCACAGGAGAAGGTTAGCAGAGCCATTTGCCTCCCATCACACGTGGTGTCTCGGCCCTAGTGTGCCGATAGTTCCTCAGAAATCTTCGGCGTTCATGGGCCTGCCCCTCTGAGTGTTTTCCTGCAGGCAGCTTCCCACCCCCCAGGAAAAGCCTGGAAAGACTTACCAGGTGACTAAATAGCCTGTCAGTCCACACTCAGGTTTTCTTCACATACTGAAAATAATCCTCATGAAACACCTTGAACACCCACGTGTAGGTGTTTATTGGGATTGTCTCTAGAACAGACAATGTTTCAGGAACTGAACTTTATGAAAAGCCTCTGGGCTAGCCACAATCCACCTTCTGGGCTCTGGGTACCCAGCAAAGGACACACAGCCTAGATTTGTTTTTTCAGAATGTTTTACTTTGTCGTTAGGGGTGAAATTTAGCCTTGTGCAGAACGGTCGAACTCCCTGTTCTAGAAGTCTACCCACCATATCACAGTTTTAGCTGCCATTGCTCACAGACAAACTGAGGACTGAAAGGTCACCAAAAAGACTCCCCTGGCAGTGAGGAGGGAGAATTCCCCTTTGCATGGCCCAGGCTGCAGCCATGGATATACACACAAACACAGTCTTTTGCAGTTCTGTGCCCTTCTCTGAACAAACTGCACAGTCTGCAGCCACAAGGAGGCCAGTTTGGGTTTTACAGACCCTTCTTCCTGAAGTTTCTGTTTGCCTTTGGAGCATTTAGTGACTGCTGGGGGAAGTCTCAAGCTGCCATGGAGAAGTTAGGCAGCATCTTCTACTACGCCAAGCACTTCCTTGAACTGGCCAAGTGCTGCCAAGGCACACTAATTAAAAAGCTTTCAGCAATCCACCAGCCTCTAACAGGCCAAGCTTTCAGAGCACAGGAAGCCAAACAGAGCTAAGGCTGAAGCAGTCATGCTGTATTTGCTTCCCAGGAAGCTCATGGACATCACAGCAGCTTGCAAAGATGATCTCACCACAGCCATGCTCTGCTTGGCAAAGACCAAGCAAAGAAGCATTCTGCCAGTCCATCTGGCCTCTGCATCTAAGCAGAACAGAGTGCAGGGCAGCACAAAGCCATAAAAAGACCTTTCCCAGTCTTCTCTTCAACGACCCCATGGATAAAAGAGTGTCTGTAGTTTTTTTTAAGAATTGCAGAGGTAGGACGCAAACTCACTGTCACCCACTTTAGTCTGAACAGGAACAGAAAAAGGTCTTTTGGATGGTGATTCTGCTGTCATGGAAGCTATGAACATTCTGTATTTCTGGTAATTTTTACCTGAAATTGAAAATTAAAGTGGGCAGGTGTTTACCGCCTTGTGGTCTGCTGATCTGGTCCCTGTCTTGCAACCCAGGAATGAGACCTGCCACTAATTCCAAGTCTGTGAGTATGGCCGAGAGTCCTGGTTTTTTTGGTGGGTTTGCTTTTACTCTGGGTTCGCTTTTTTGGTTTTTTTTGCCTTTTTTTTAATGTTTTCTGGTGTAGATGGCTGAGGGACAAGCAATGCAGAGTGTGCCTCCATCTGGAGCTGGCCATAGGGCTGTGCCAGAAGGACTGTGGGCACAGAGGGAAATGTTCTTGCCTGGGAGTGTGGGAGCAGCATTCAGGTGCCAGAAGACATAAATAACAGGAGCTGGGCTGTGACAAT
The DNA here is from genome assembly GCF_028769735.1 of Zonotrichia leucophrys gambelii. Classification (NCBI taxonomy): domain Eukaryota; kingdom Metazoa; phylum Chordata; class Aves; order Passeriformes; family Passerellidae; genus Zonotrichia; species Zonotrichia leucophrys. The sequence continues at coordinate 25,560,194 of NC_088200.1, read as the reverse complement.
ACATCATGGAGACTTCCAGCACAATGCTGCCAGCCCCAGTCTTGAGACATTGAAGATGACCTGCTCAAAGAAGGAACTTGGAGTGAGGTTCATGCACTCTCTGTCCCAAGAAGATCATCCCCACAGTCAGGACTATTTTTTTAGGTTTTATTTTTTTTCAGAAGAGACTGAAAACCCCATTAAGACCCAACACTGAACCACATTGGCATTTTCCAAGTCAACTTAGGTGCTTGTTGTGAAGTTAGTGGCCCACCTAGTGATGCCAACTGCAGTGCAACATCTGATCTGCAGATAAAGTCTTCACTGGAACACATCTCTCACTCAGCCTGTCACCAATGTCTGCTTTTGGCTAAACTTTTAAGCCTGAATGAGAAAGGCTGGTACAAAAACAGTAAACTGCACCTCCATGCAATTTTCTATCCTAAACCCTTTACTGAGGACTGCCCACGCTTTGCTTTGTGTTGGGCACGCCGTCAAATTTCACCCCAAATGATGACAACACCAGAATGTTCATTAGATCAGAAGTCCATCTGGCTTAATATCTTGTCTCTAGCAACACCATATGCCTGGTGGGAAGTCTTGGGAAGTCTGTACAAGGGAATTGTTCAGCCATCCCTTGTATCCAGGGCTCTACCTGCTTCTGGTAATCTCTGCTTTTTCGTAAGAATTATTACGTGTCTGCAGCTTTGTATTTGATCAACTCCTTCTATGAAGGATAAATGTTAACACTTATTTTAACCCTCTATGTCTTTCAAGGACTTCTCTTTTCTTCTTATTGCTGCTCACCCACAGGAGGAAAAGGTCTGCTTGCAGCTCTGTGGATTGACAGTGCAAAATGCTGCCAAAAGCACTTCACTGATGATTTCTTAAGAGTGCTAAGGGTTACTTGCTTCAACAGAAGATAAAAACTTCAGGATGGGAACAAGACTCATCACTTGTCATTGCTGCTTTCTTACCTTCTGTAGCCCTCTCCTGGGAAGATTATGTGACAAGACGGAAACCACAAATATCTGTGTCCTGACAGGATAGGTAAATACCATAGTCTTGCTCTGAATATTGCCTTATTAGTTGTCTCTTTTTTCTGATCTTTTCTGTTTCTCATGCTCTCTATCTTTCGTCTTATGTTTTGAAAGCCCTACACTGAAAGAGTCTTTCTGTTTTCTATAAACCAGCAATGGAATGTTAATGCCTAGGGCTTCAGAGAAATCATAAAGTCTGAAAAATCAGCATTTGAAGAATCAAGAATGGATTCTATGTATTTTTTTTTTTATTCATAATTTGGAGGAGGCAGTTACTTGCATTTATACCAGTAATTGCAAATATAAAGACCAGCTTACTGGAAGAAATAACTGTTGAAATCAGAGTAATTTCTGCTATGTGGATTCTCTATTTCTGTGTATATACCGTGTTTTTCAATTCAGCATTCAGTGTCAGAGGTGAATAACCACCACAAAGCAGGTAAAGAGCACTAGAAAATGCTGACACTTTTGTATCCAGAGCGCCTGGAGGTTTGCTGGTGACTCAAGCACAATTAAAAATAAATCAATGCAATAGCTGCAGATCCATCTGCAGACATGAGTTTTCTTGGCATTTGGCTTAGACAGCCTTACAAAGTCCCTCCAAATTCGGACATCTGTGGCTGTAAGAAATGGAAAGAACAAGGTTTGTTCAAACCTGGATGAGGATCTGAGGTAACAGTGAAGTGGGGTTTATGCACCCTCTCTCCCGAGAAAATCATCACCACAATTGTCCTGGCTTGACAATTCATTGAACAAGATGTGAGGATTGTTATGGGTACAGATATTGCAAAATAACAGGATGTCAAATAAGGATATCTAAATTTCGTTGACTATCAGATCATTGAATCACAGAATCATTAAGGCTTAAAAGACCCTAAAGATCAGACCCCCAGCCACTAAGCCAACACTGCTGAGTCCATCACTAAAACACATCCCCAAGAGCCACATCTACAGGTCTTTTAAATTCCTGTACAGATCATGACTTCACCACTTCCCTGAGCAGCCTGTTCCCATGCCCGACAACCCTTTTGGTGAAAAAATTTTCCCTGGATCTCTCTTCTGAAGACCCATTAGCATTTATCAAGCAACCAGCCCTTTGAGTGTTATCTGGCAAGGCCACTGCAGCCAACTGCAGTGAGCTGGCTGTAAGCTTCAGCAGGGAAACACCAACAGCCTGGGCAGTCCAACAGCATGGGGTAAGATTATGTCAATTGAGTAGCTATGATAAAACCTATTAACTGCTAATGTATTTTAATACTTTATTTGTTGGAAGCTAAAAGGGGTTAAAAACTTATTTAGTGCTGCTGGTTAGTGGCTCTCCAAAAAAGGGGTGACAGCCCCAGCAGCCAACAGTATAGCTTTTGCATCTCAAATACTGGAGATCATGGATTTCCTATCAGTGAACTGTTTATACCTGAAACAATGATGTATACCACGAGGGTCCATTCTTTGGGTGCGCCCCAATTTTAGAACCAGCTCCACACTCTACTGTAAGGGAGCTGTTGCACATGAAGTTGTGATGACGCACATGTTGATGTCCCATTTGGACCTGGTTTAGTATTTGGGGCAGATCAAGAGATGAGTGAGACATGGAGCCACAGGGGCCTGAGCACTTGAGCACTGAGTGCTTGGATTTTACAGGTTCAGAGCTGTGGAATGTCAAGACCAGAGGATCTTGCTGTACAGGACAGGGATGGATAGCTCAGGAGGATGTTCCATCTTCTGTGAAGGCAGCAATCTTGAGAGGAAGGACTAGGACATGTTGCTGGGAAGTAGAGGATGAAGATGCAGGAGAAAGGCTAAAGAGCTGTGATTTCTGGAACTGGTGTCCCTGTGAACACTGCTGTCCCTGTGACTTCTCAGTATCTATTGTACGACACATGGATTGTGCCCAGCATTTCCAAGAAGGAGTCTCGCTGCTGAAGAAAATGTATCATGGGTAAGGAAACAAACAAGAGGCACTGTGTAAGAAAAAAAAGGGAAATGTGAATGCTGCCAAGCACTGAAGAGGTGAAATGGCTGTTGGGTCCCTTGAGACAGGGAGGCCATGAGGTATTTAAGAAAACACCAGAGCTTTACAGTACATCCAACTTCTCTGACAGTGCCAGGACAAGCTTTGGGACTTCTCAGAGTCTTCTGTGCCTTGCATAACATGGTGCTCCCAGACAAATGATGTTTGTGCTTCTTGCTGTTGAAAGCAAACACTGCAGTTACCAGTTCCCTCAGCTTGGCCCCTTACATCCAGATCTCCTTGGTTTCTGTCTGCTGTTGTTAAAACATCTGCTGTGTGGGAAGTGGAGAACTTGTTTTATTTGGGGAGATGTTGAGACGAATTGGGCATCTGCATACATCTATGGCTTGGGGTGCCAATTATGCATGAAAACACCAACATGATAAACATCAATGTGATGAAACCACAGCAGCAGAAACAGGAAAACACAATCCTGAATGACAGGGGTTTTGCATAACTTGGCACATTCCATTTTATGCAATGCATTGCCATTGCACTCAATGCTGTCAGCTGGGGAGAACACCTAGATGCCAACTTGAAAGGAAACAGGCCCAGAAATCTCCAGTGCGGGTTGGGATTTAAAACTGAAAATGCAGCAGTTAACCTTGGCACACTCAAGGCTGTGGAACTGTGGGGTTTTGAGATCTTTCTAGCAGGTTCTGGCTTTTCTGTGACTTTTCAGTGCTGCAAAACCATGTTATTTACCTCCAGCACATTTCCCCCCTTGGTGCCCTGGTTTAGTTTAGTATCATTTTGAGGTTTACATCCCATTCAGTTGCCATTTATTTTTGCAGTAAGAGCCCAGGTACAGAAAATTATGGTCTCAGGTCCACAAAAGTAGGCAGTACAATATTGCCTGCTGATCCCATGGAGGTTGAGCTTGCTGGGACCTGCGAGGAGACAAGGAACATCTAAACAGAGCAGCTATTGGGAAGGGAAATTGTGGCTATTTTCTACAAGCATCGATGTAACTGAAACCTAGAAAACTGATTGATGGGGTGCTGCCTTACTGAGTCTGGCTGAGAAGAGTTCTGTGAAATGGGACTGGAGAAAAAATGCTTTGGGAACTCCATTTCTAATCATGATCTCAACACACGAGAAGCATTTCATCATTCATTCTGTTGGCCTCTTCAATGCCCAAATTCAACTCCATGAGCTATTTTTTTGCTGGAAATGAGAAAAAGGCAACTCAGTATGTAGCTGAGGGCAGTGCCAGCGACCACTCACTTCAGTGACAGAGCTAATGTGAATTTAGCTTTTACCACTACCCATAATGGTGCTTTTTAATTTAAATAGGGTATAGAAATGCAAAACATGGCTGAAAGCACTTTCCTAACTTTTATAACAACTTCTGAGGAAAAACTATGGTGCCAAAGGTTTTAGTAGCTCACTTCCACAACAGTGCTGGTTACCTGTTATAACATCAAGTGCAGTGTTTAATGGGCACCTTGTGTATCAGCAGAATTGCCAGCATGATCTCTGCCAGGCAACTGCTCCAGAATCTTAAAAATCTGCTCAGTTTTAGTTCCTAATCACTGGAGAAAGACAGCATTAGTTAAAGGACTGATGTGGTTTTAGAAATCTGCTGTTTCACAACGATATTTCTGTCTCTCACACATAAAGCAATCGTATTTTACTTCACCTTATGTAACCCACATATTTAGGCAGTTTCCCAGCCACCAATAGATTTTCCATAGCCCAGTGAGAAAATATAAGCAATTGGAAGTGATAAGCAAAATTTCAGGGGAAAGTGAACAAAAAAAAAGAAATAATAGGAATAAAAAAAATCCCAACCAAAACCCAATATAAAACTATTCATGGGCTTTCCCTTCGTATCTGCAGGAGTTTGTGAAAACTAACTACTGAAACTAACTAGTGAATATTTATGGGGTGCAGAGGGAGATGAAAGAAAATTATTCACAGTGAAGCACATGAATTTCAGATTTTAGCAGATGAAAATTCACAGCTCAACTTCTGGAAGTGGAGGTTTTGATCAGGAACTGTCCTACGTGTTCAGGCTTCGGAAGCTGGGAGGTTCCCAGGCCCTCCAGGAGAGGGTGTTTGCAGAATACATTTGAATCAATGCTTTCGCTTCTCTGCTGTGAAAAGTATCGGTGGAGCTGATTCTTTCCTTGTCAAGATAATGACAGATTTCCTTAAAATTCTGTCACTTTGAATCCAGCTTAGAGAGGTCATTAGTTGCCATAAAACCTGACAGCTGCACTGAAGTCAATGAGCAGCTTCAATCTGGACTCAAGTGCAGAGTCCACTGCTGACAGTTTATTCTTTTCACTGCAACAAGGGAATATGTGAAAGGAAACTGTGACTTAGGTCTCTGCTCAAAAATGTGAATCTTTGTGTTCATGGTCCCTGTGTGAGCACTGATAATTAAATGTAAGATCTGCTCTGCTCCTTTGTGTGTTGGAAAAGCTGTTCAGCTAAGGGATGAGACGGGGGACTCAGGTCTGTGGTTAATTTCTGAGGGCTGCCCTGATGATTCAGGTGCTGGGCAGTGCAAAAAGCTCTGTAAGAAGACCTCTCTGGAGAATATGAACTTGCAGCTGTGTTTATCCCTGTTTCTTAATAGCATTCTAAGAGTTTTCTGGACAGAGGGATCTCTAAGCTGTGATTTATTCTGTGAGAGCTGAGTGCTGTAAGGTAGAAAGTGTAAAATATTATAAGAAAAATTAGTAGACTGAGGGAAAAGAAGGGATGTAGCTCCCAAAAGGCTTCCAATCACTGCTTCTAATTCCACTTCATCAGAAAGCAGCTGTAAAGATGTTCCAGACGGAGTCACTTCATCCAGCATGTTCTCCTGCTTGCTCCCTGTAAAACGTGGCTAATGCACTGTCAGGCAGGTGAAATCCTTTTCAAATCACAAGCAAGTGAAGAAGAGCTGTGCAGCTGAGAACGTGTTCAAGCTACCAAAGAGATACCAAAGAAGATTTCTGGTTGGAGAATTCCTCTTGTCCTTCCATCCTGAGTCTCCAGCCTCTGGATGAAAAGCTATCACGGATTTCTACAAACATCTGAGGGCGGAAGGAGGAAATCTAATGTGGCAGCAACTTTAAGTAGGTAGTTTACCATCTTCAAAACCATTGTCTTTAAAATCCTTTTCCTTACAAATTTCTTCTGCTCCAGCTGTTGCTGGTTGAAGGTCAGTCCTCCCACCCCCTGGCCATGTGGCAACTGTCCCCTGGGTGCCAGGGCTGGAAACAGTCCTCTACCTAAACATGTGAGGCAGGAATAATGCTCTATGCTTTCCATGAAAGGAATAAACAATGGGTTTGTGTTGTAAAGGGGTTGTGAGTAACCAGGATGAAGAGGTTTCCAATTGTAGGTGGTAGAACTGTCCACCTGCACTGCCCTCATTTCTTCAACACACACTATTTGCTATTTGCTTTGGATTCAAGAGCATCAAATAAAGGTTAATCAGAGGGAATCCTGTGTTATGGACAGATCCAACATGGGAACAGAAAGGGATTTTTCCCTTCTTGGAATCAGTGAGGAATGTGTTAAGCATGAAGTGTAAATGAAAAATTATGGCCATATTTGGATACCCTGGCTTCTTGCACAGTGAAATATAGACATTAGTATTTGACTTTACCTGGTGTTCAATCAAATCTTAATGCACTCAGTGAAAACCACTATTTCTTCCAGAGGACTTGGACAGTTGTCATCCCTGAAATCCAGTGGACCAGGCAGGACTTCTGCTTCAGGAGGGTGAGCCAGACTAGCACTCTGGTCTCTGTAGATCACCACGGCCGTGACTTTTGTGAACAGAAATAAACATTCTCCATGCTGCTAAATCAGCTACGCAATGACCTTCCACCTCTCAGGTGACAGGATCAGCTTGTGCACCTTCACTGTTCTCTGCCACTTTTTGCCAGTTACTTCACTAACTTCGTGTAATTCTCCACTTGCATTATTTCTTTCAAGGGTCTGAACCCCACCTATGATGCAGGTGCTATTTCTGGTGGTGGGCTCACTTTTCTTTTTTCAAAATATATTATGACACTTAGGTATTTAGGTATTTAGCTTGAGAATGAGAAACTGACCCCCACACAGATGGGAAAATGCTAAAACAGATTAATTCCCGCTGGTGCTCAAAGAACAACCTTCATGACCTGCACCACACGGAATGAAGACAGCAGGACCTCCTCTCTTCCACACCTACCCTTAAATTCTTTGTCTGAAACAATGAGGGGAGGTGAGGAATGGCCAGGGCAGGCGGTGATAGTGAGGCAATGTGCGTAGGTAAAGACCTCAAGCAGTAAGGGTTAATATGCAAAGATAACAAAAAGATAATTGTTGGCAAGAAGACATAAAAAAACGTGTTTAGTTGGGAAAGGAAACTTCATTTTCAGAACACTGCAGGCACTGTCTGATAAAATGGGTATCAGAACAAAGCAGATCTGAGCTGGCCAGATTCTGAACCTCCAAAGCTGTAACTTTAACAAGAAATCTTTAATGAGGTGATGGGGAAGTTAAACAAGTCAAGCGTTCACCACCATAAATTGCATGGGGAAGCTAAAGAAGTCAAGATTGCACATCCATAAATTGTAGGTGCCTTTCATTCCTGTACGAGACAGCTTTGCAATTCTTTATTCTGGCTGGAGCTTGATACTCAATTTTGCCTTTGTCTGAGAGTTTTTCACTTTCCTCTCTGTGACACTGAAAATCTTTTTGAGTTCAAATCCTTCACTGACTCATTAATACTCAGAAAAGCACCATGTATTAATTAGCAGGCTGTGATGCTGTGAATCATGACCTTCCTGTGCCCAGTAATTCCTTCACAGAAAAACATGCTCTGTAGTTTCTTTTAGTTGTAAAAAGAACCCTGCGGTCCTGTACAAATACTAAACCCTATGGGCAGAAATAAGATTTTTAAAATTCCACTGAGTTTGTAACTTGATTTTTTGCTATACAATTTAATGCATTTAATGCATATTTAAATAAATGCTACTTTATTATCTATTTAACACATAGCAGTTCAAGTGGTGCCCCTTATAATGATTCATCTCAGGCTGCTGCAGTGAAAGACCACAGCAGTAATTTCCATTAGTGTAATTCCTACAAAAATTCCTTTTTCAGGAAGAAAATTTACCAATAAATACACAACAGTTCTGACCTCACTCTAAAAATTGCTGAACTCGATGGAAAATGTCATTAAAAGAAGGAGTATTTGAATCATGCCTCTAATGAGGGACCACACATAGAGTGGCTTGACCTTTCTTTTCCTGTGATTTGGTGTTGCTAAAGCTCATCTGCAGTTGCTAGCCAGTTTTGTTTCTGGACAGTTTTAATACAAATAACACAAAGTATTCAACTGATATAATAAGGACCATAGGGCCTCTAAATTAACTGAGATGTTCATAAATCAGAAATGAGAGCTTGCACCCTCATATTTTGTATATCTGGATACAAATATCTGGGTGGTTGCACATACTGAATTCCTGATTAACAAAACCTCAGAAATACTTGCCTGGATCACTCAGCATACTTAGTTTTGTAATAAAAATGTGGCCACCTCATAAGAGCAAGTCTTCAGGCACTGAACTAGGAGAAGAACAGAGATTTCTGGAGACTAATCCCAATGCACACCAAGGCTGTTTGAAGGACTTGCTGGGTGGAGCTTGCCAGAGTGACAGCAGGTGTCTGTAGTGTATTTATTGGGGCACTTTGCGGTTTTTTGTGAGTTTTGGAAACACCATAATTCATGGCAGAGAGAAGGAGGCACTTCCAGGGAATGGTTTAGGTGATGTTGTCCTGAAGCCAGTTCCTTAAGAGCAGTCTACCTGTACAAAATATAACTGTAAAGGTATAGTAGACTGAATAATAATATCTTATCTCTTCTATGTGGGCATGTAAAGTTAGGAGACACAATGCAGTGAAATTGCTGGTGATGGGACCCAAAGAAGTAGTCCTTTTCCTTTTTAAATGGAGCTAAATACATTCAATATTTTACGTCAAAATATAATAGAGAAAGGAACTTTGCCACTGCCAAGAGGTGTTTTCGAAGGTAAAGTGATGCAGAGGAGTAAAAACATAACCAGAGTAAATGGCTACTTAGGTGTGTAGTAAAGATGGAAAGAAAAACTGTCAGCTGTCACAAAAGTCACAACAGGTGGATAGCACCCAAAACCCTCATAAAATTGTTGAAAGAACACTTTTTGCAGAAAGGAAGGCTAGGTGTTGGACTACCTTATGGAAAATCTGCCCAGCTCCTCTCCCTTCTGCAGCTGTTTGCTTCCATTGTGGCATGTTTGAAATATTTCTTCTGCACTATGGGCTTCCAGAATTCTTTCGCCTCAAATAACCGGCACTATCCAGCACACTCAGGACATCAAGGTGCATCTCCACTATGTGTTCTTGCATGAAAAACCCAAAAGCCATTCAGGTCCTTTTGCCACTAAAAGAACTCCACTCTCTGGGGGATCCTTCAGAATCACCTGCCATGAGCTGCTCTGCAGAGTAAAATATCTTCTTTCTAGGGCTTACACATGGCTGTACCAAAGAGTAAAATATATATAAATGAACAACTTTGTGGAGGGTATCCCTCCCCATGGCAGCTGGGGGGAACCAGGTGGTTTTTAATGCCTCTTCCAACACAGACCATTCCGTAATTCTGTGATCAGACCATCCCCAAGGCAGGCTTCTGGTCTGCAAGCCTGGAGGAGGAACATCTGAACCTTGGAAAGAACTCAGCTCTGGTTGAGTACCTGGCTGCCAGGCACTCTGACAAAGAATAATGGTATAATATTTTTGTGCAACCTAAGAGGTGACATTAGGAAAAAAAGTGAAATGAGCCTGTGTGATTCAGATGAGAGAAGAGATAAAAGTAGAGGAAATAATACAAATACAATGCTTTTTCTCTATGTCCTCTGTCTGTAGACAAGCTTTCAAACTTCTTTGCCATATACTGTAGAGAGTTTCTTAAGAGGGATTCAGGACATGGATGCATATTCCATCTGGGCAGCCAGCACATGAATCCTGTAGCTATCCTGTCTCCTTGTGCTCAAACGGGAGGCTGAACGTGTTCCAGTGGACACAAAAGCTGTATTTGCCAGTTTCCACTGGCAAGAGATGATGTCTAAAACCTGTACAGTTAGAAAATGAGGGGGGAGGGGGCAGCTCTGGCCCCAAACCACCCATTTTCTTAGAAGAATTAGATTTTAAGGCGTCAGGACATTGCTTCAAGATCTCAACAACCAATGGGCTCCTGTTGTACCTCCTAGGAAAGGGGGCAGCCACCTTTGATGGACACTGTAGGAGTGTGGCTTTAGTGACCTGCCCTGGTTAAGACTCTTACACAGAAAATACATGGCAAGTTCCCCAAATTCAAGACACATTCCAGTAAATTAATTCTCATTCCTCACACTGCTTTCCTTCTGCTCTGGTTCCTGTCTCACTGGCTGTTCCTCCTTTCAGCAGCTTGATGATATTTCTATATTCTCTTCTATATCATTAGTGCATTTAAAGGTCCAACTGAGATAGCTCTAATTCTGTCCTTCCTGACTGTTCACAACCTTAGATGGGATTTGCCATTTATGGCTGACAGCCTGAAGAAATTACATGTCTTACATCACCTCCAGAAAGCTGCTCCTCTATTTTGGGCTTTGTTTCTTAAATAAATTTCAAAAGCACAGTACAAAGGGCACATGCATACTGAAAGCAGCAGAAGGATGTTTAGAAGTATATTTAAATTAAAAAGGTTATTTCTCTCTCCTGCTGCCTTCTTTTTGAAATGAGTCTCCACCAGTAAAGAGGTAAATATATCTGGGAAGAAAAACCCAAGCATAACATCTTTTAGTCACATAAAAAATGCTTTAAGTAACCAACTAAAGTGATGCCTGTAAATGTGTGACTGCTGTAGCCCAAATATTTCCTAAACCTAAGCTTTAATTCTTAGAGAGAACTTTGAGTAGCCATAGCTCAGGCTCTCGTGTGAGCAAGGTTAAACCAGTGCACTTTCTATTACAACTACTCTTTCAGACTAAGACTTTGGAGGCAAATGCATGAATGACACACACAAAACTATTCTGCAGCTCATGCAACGGCAGGCAATCTTCTTTCCTAAAATCTGTGTAGTCTTATTCCTACGATGGGAGCTGGTAACTACTCAGAGGCTTAGATTTATTCGATAAAGCAGGGAAGTGCTTTCCTAGGAAAGGCTAGTAATCCCACGAGGTAATGGAATCACTGAGGCTACTAACCAGGAGTCATCAGTGTTTCTGTTCTGGACTATGATCTGTGTCTGCAGCACCTGACATGCTTTAATGTTCTGCACTAAGCTTCAACAGCACACATTTAGAATAATTTGATTTTCCTTGGGGCTGCAGGAATTTCCCAACACCTGTTTTAAAAACACTGCATGTGGTCACAGGAGTGATGCTGAAAAATAGGATGCAATCTGATACAATTTGATGGATGAGGAGATGCCCATGCAAAGAGCAGAAGACTAAACTCATTTTCAACCAACATTGTGGCTTCGCACAACGGTGTAACAGAGATATCCCCGGAGCTGGGGAAATTCAGCTGAAAGCTCTCATCTGCTTCTTCAGAATGCTTTGAGGAAATCATATATAATGGACTTCTATGCCTTGTATTGATGAAGATATTAATGCAATATTTATGATATTTTTTGTTGGGAGGGGAATAGCAGATTATTAGAAGCCATTTGCTTTAAGCCATAAATCAATTTTAGAGCACCTTAGGTGAGCCACAAAACTGTTATTCTTTGTTTATAACATTTTTTGGTAGAAACCATCTAGCTAACACTGCAGGGAGTGAGTCAGTCACTGCACTTGCACAGTTAAAACTGTCTGGTCATCAGCCTGACTGTGAGGTTCCACTAATGGAACAGATGGGGCCTGGCCTTTGCTGTCTGGAGGGGCATATGTACCATTTATCCACACAGTTTACAAAAGCAAGATGTATGCCCTGTTCTTGTGTTATTAAAGTTACTTTTTTATAGTGGAACAATCTGTCAGTTCAGTCCCTTGAGACAAACACATGGTGGATGGTTTCTGTACCCGCAGTTATGTCATGAGTATAAAGCTGGGTAATACAATCACACCTTCATTGCAGAAAGTGCCACATGAGCAAGGGAAATCTGCTGCTGCCATCGTGTCCCCTGGGGTGACTGCTGGGTGCAGAGGATGCTCAGGTGTCACCTGCAGCCATCTCTCTAAAAGCCATTCTGCCCCTTGCTTTCCTGATCCCTACTTAGTGACAAATAAATTAAGAGTAGTCTTAGAAAAGGACTGGACTAAATTCCAACTGAAGCCCTCTTGGGAAGGAGGAGAGAGAAGGCGGAGGAAGTTCTGGGATGGGTTGTCTACAGCTTGCTCATCTCCTCCCATGATGGCTCCCCAGCAGAAACTGCACTGCAAATCAAATGCCTGACCACTTGTAAAGTGAATTCCTCTGTTTTGAAGCATAAGGTAGGATTTTTCAAAATATTTCAGCTCTGCTATGTTTCATTTAGCATTCATGGGGAATTTTGCCAGCACTGCCAGCAGCATTATGACCAGTCAAATACTTGAAAAATCCTACCTGGAGAGGATCAATGGCTTCGTCTCATTCTGTGCAGTTGTTTTGTTTGAGTAGATTTTAGGATGGTCTGAGTCATCCAATTGATTTAAACAAGTCCCATCAAAGGGAACTTGGAACTGAACTCAAATCCTTAATCTTCATGTAGAACCAACTGTTCTTCTCCGCAGTGGACAGTACCAGAATACTTAATCTTTCTCCTCACCTTCAATCTTTTAAATCCTTCCCCCTACATTCTTATCGGTGTTTCAAGGTCCTATCTCACTGAACTTTCCTCCTGAAATGCCACCAGGTTGTAAGTAATTGCAACCACATTTTCCCACAAAGATTACTTTCTGATTTTGTTAGAAACCATAAATTATGCAGCAGTGAATTTTGAATGGAGAAAAGAAAAGGCTGAGTTAATAACAACAGACATGCTTTACCTTTGGGTCATGTATTCCAGAAAGTTCTTCATAGATCTTCTCTCCCACCATGACAGCAGCTAGGTTGGCTGTGTATGTCGACAGGCAAAACAAGCAGAAAATAGCCCAGAGATTCATTAAAAACCTTCCAGTCCAGCACTTGGGGGGTTTGATGGTTGCTGTTCTTCCAAACAGGATCGCGTAGCAGACATTGAGGGCAGAGGAGAAGGAGAACACTTTGTTCCTGTTCCTTCCCCTAGGGGTCATTCCAAAAGGACTTTTCCACTCATACAAGGTGAGGAATACAGCTGTGATGTGAAGAGCAACAAATATCCCCAGCCACATAGTCCAGTGAAGTGGCCACATAAAGGCTCCAATAGGAGCTGCAGTGTCTTTGGTCCTCACCAAAATCCCCAAGCTGGTTGAAAAGAAAGGGCTGGTGAAATCAATCACTTGGCTTCGGGCAGTGTTGATGCTGAATGATGTCACTGCCATGTGAGCTGTACCAGCAAGAAGGTCTCCCACCAGCCCAGTCCAGTGGCCATTCTTCCAGGCACCGTATTTTCCATCCCCAACAATGTACAAGTCAAAATCAAAATTCATATCCTCAGCCAGCTTCTCCAGCAGGTCAATACAGTAGCCATAGCAGCACTTCTTCAGCTCATTGGGCACGGTGTCATTGCCCCCTTGGAGGGTTTCAAACAGGTTGTCTAGCACACCTGAATCATTGGTCAGCGGGTCCAGGCACAGCTGCCCTGCTGGGCAGAGACCTTCATCATCCACATCCCTTGTGAAGACAAAGGGATGCTCAATCAGAGTCACCACCCTCAGGTGCAGCCGGGTGGGGTGCTGCATGTGACTTTTGTGTCTCTGTGCCTGTTCTGGCCATATCCCATAGTCCATGATGATCTTCCCTTCCTGCCAGCTCCCCAGGCGTGTCCACATCGGGTTTCCAACGGGGTCATGCTGCAGATTCCAGATGAAGAAATTATTTTCTGAGCTGACAATGGATGAGCCCTTCACCTTAATGTGGCCACTGAGACCATCAAAAGTTGTGTTGGCTAAAAACCTGTTGGAGAGAGAAAGCAGAGGAGTCAGAAGCAGACAGGTGAATCATGAATTTATTTTGAAGAGAGTAGACGGCGACGTTGCTGAACACCTGGACCATTAATAGCACATAGATCCTGTGGTACAACGAACCAGCCACATAATTTATGACTAAATTATATGGGGATGCTCCCCTACTATCTAATGCAAATGAAAACTCCTCAGGAAAGATGTATTTTTTTACTTACTAGAAAAAATGAGTACAAGAACAGTAATTTTTTCAGTTACCTTTGCCTCACAAACTGATGAAACACAGGTTAGTTCTAAGCTGAACTCACCAGATCTGCTGTCACTTTCCTAGATAAAAATACATATGAAAATGGAAGAGTGGAAATTATGTATGAAATGTCCTTCCACGAAAAATGCTATAATCTCAGTAAGATCTAGCTTACATAAGAGGGGCTACTGAAGTGCTGTCAACAGCTTTCAAGCACTCTCAAGTGAACCAATCTGGATTCAAAAATGCAAATTTGGCATTGGTAAATCACTGTTAGACACTTCAGAATAAAGTAAGGAAAGAAAGTGAAAGATGGCTGCTCTAGGACAGTCAGTTTTAATTCTTACAAAAAAAAAAAACCAACTGAAAAAGCAGTTTTTAAAAAAAATGTGCAAAAGTAATGTTCTTAAATGTGCAGTGCTGCCACTGAAGCAGAACTCATGAAGTGTGCCAGTTTTGCACTGCACATTTTGCATTGAGAATTTTGGGAATTTTACTATTCCAGATACTGACAATTAAGTTGTGTATTTCCTTTGTATTGCAAGGCAGTGTGTGCTAGTAGTTGTCCTCTGTGCCTGTTGAATTCAACTTCTGGCAAGCCATCATCAAAGAGCCTAAAAACGACATGGATAAAGGAGCTGGGAACTCAGTAGGAATTGAGTGTTTGAAGTAGAAAATCCTTTTCAGTGTGAGCACCATGCCTAGCTGAACTGCAGGCTGCTAACAGCAGAGCTGCTATGCATTTGGCAGGGGCTGCACAAGCCTTAAAACACTGGTTCCGTTAAAAACAACCAAGTTAAATTGTTGCTAATATGGTGCAAGGCAAGTCGTGTGCATTTTTTTTCAGTAAGAGGCATTTAGAAGACAGACTCCTCAGCTGTCGTAGCAGAATATAGCACTTCACATTAATCCTGAGAATTGGATGGAAGTAAGTGTTGGGAGAAGTATAAGGGCTGTCATTCCAGCCTCAATAAGGAAGACATAAACTTTTAAGTAGAGTTAACTGTTTATCAATAGTTACAGAGGAAAAAAATAACCTTCAATTGATTTGAAAACAATAAATCAGTTGCAAGTATGTGTACATCCATACTTCTGTCCGGTCTCTACACTTTGTTTTGATGACTTTTGATGATTTTTAATGGGATTTCAGCAGTTAAAACTCTGCATTGTTTAAGTCTCAAAGTCATATAAATTTTAGCCCTTTGCAAAGGCAAATTTTTGAAAGAAAATATTTTAGTTTTGAGTGTGTTTGCATCTGTGATAGCCTTCTCTAAGGCAGCTTCACAGTTCTTGCTCAGTCTCCTTTGAGTAGGTTGAGTTTGGAGAAAGATAACATAGACAATACTCTCAAAAGCAGATGATCTGTACATGTGCTAGCTTGGGTTGGGAAATCACACCTAAAAACGCAGACAGTTTATAAATATAAACATATATGAACTATAAATGCAGTTTTCATGTTTTAAATCCTTTACCATTCAGTCCACTGTTAAAGGACACCATAGCTCCTGTAATCAGTGGTATCTGTCACTGTTTGCCCACTCCTTCCCTCCTAATCCATGCTTCCTACCTGATGGTGTAACTTCCCGCTTTGTGTATGTAAACACTATCAAGACAAAGTTTATGGGAGCAGGCAATCTTTAGCACTAAAGGAAGGTTTATGTGCCCATAAATTTGTTTGGGTTTTATCTCTCTCTTTTATCTCCCTCAGTCTCTGTAAAAAATTGTGCAACTTCTTTACAAGCCTTGCTGGGCATACAGGCAGAAGCCACCACTGTGACAGTTAACAGTAAAACCATTCCATGTGTGTAGATGGACCTGCGTGAAAATTTTTTTAGGAGACGTGCTCAAAAGACTTAGCAGTTCACAAAAATGCCAAAAGCAGGGGGACACAAGTCCGCAAGTGGAATAGGCTTGCAAAGTTCTCATGAATTTGGGCCCATGTTGCTAATACAGTACGACCTGGGCATGAGAATGCTGCAAAGCAGGTGCTCTGGGCGTGACTGAAGCCATGGAACAATGCATTACATTAATTTTCTGAAGCTGGAAGGAGACCACTGGAATTAATGCGTGCTGCTCCCTGACTTGTACAGTAGAAGTGAGCATCCCCAAGAGGGCAGAACGAGCCCTCCGAACCTGTCCTGTGGTTCTGTTAGGAGCGGGTACCTGAGAGAGATTTAGCAGCATTCCAACGTACAACTTCACCACCTCATCGAGTTGGTGGCTTATCTTTGCAGCTGATTTGCATGTTCTGTTTTTTTTGTAGTGACAGAACATGAATCAAAATAAATGATGGGAACCATGCTGGAGAAGCATTTTAACAGCACTTTGTTTTATACGCAAGCAGCTGCGGCTGCTGAGCATTTGCATGCACTGTGAGCAGCACCAGTGAAACTCATGCCAGCAACTTCAAGTGAAAACTCCTTTGCTCAATAACTTTAGGAAACAGATAAGAGGCTCTGACTACACTTTTTAAGCTAGAAATCTCCAGTGTGAATCTTTGGGAATTACAAGTGCTGGGTACTGCACAGACATGCTGGCAGTATCTGAGCAGTGCTATTTCAGAAGGGCTACTGACAGATCTCTATAGAAAGACAGTCTGCACAAATTTCAGAAGGTGAAGGGCCAGATCCTCAAGTCTGACAGCTGAATGAATTTTCTTGATGCTGTGTCAATATATGGGAGCTGACGTTCACACTGACAGTCTATGATAACTGCATCAAGGCTTTATCAGAGTCACTTTAGTTTGAACAATGAGTCCAAAGTGTGTCATTTGCTCATTTCAGCTTTGTTTCTCATGTGCTTTGTTACAAGAACTGCTCCTTAGACCTTTAGCAGCACTATCACTCTCCAGTAGCAGTATCTTTGTTGTATATTTAAGAATGATTTAATGAAATTATTTTCTCTCAAGCTTGATGGTTGGGTCATTCCACCTCTCTCTTTGGGAAGCTTACTGGAGGCAAGAACCAGAACTGGCATGGAAAAAGAGGAGGTTCTGGGGCAAACTTGCAGTCCCTAAAGGGACTTTAACAGAGCCGGAGAGATTTCTTACTGATAGGACAAGAGGAAAAGGCTACAAACTGCCAGAGGGCAGGGTTAGATGGGATACTGGGAATAAGTTCTTCCCTGTGAGGGTGGGGAGGCCCTGGCACTGGTTGCCCAAAGCAACTGTGGCTGCCCCATCCCTGGAAGAGCTCAAGACCAGGTTGGCAGCAACCTGGGATAGTGGAAGATGTCCCTCCCCATACAAGGAGGTGGAATGATGTCATGTTTAAGGTCCCTTCCAACCCAAACCATTCTGTGATTTTATGGACTTATGAAATAGCAGATTGATGAAATTACCCAAGAAGCTGAGTAAAAGCTGTAAGACTAATTAAAGCTATAAGACAAGATGGGGCTTTGAAATTTTAATGCCTTGTTCCATCAACAAGGATGCTCCTGTGAGCAGGCAAGAACAGATGAGGGAATCAATCTCATTGTAAGAGGAATAATGGACAGTGACTTACAACAGTAAAATCTTCAGGAGGTTGTACATCTATACCCCTATCCATGCAGATACAAGCATGCTTTGCCATGCACTAGCTCATTATTCTGCTCCTGGGTTCACTTAAATGTCTGCACAGCCAAGGTATGAGATCAGTGCTGGCAGAAGAAGCTCTGGCTGTGCCAGAGAGTGTGGCTGCTGTTCATCCACCCATTGCAGAGAGGCGAGGTGAAGGCACTGCTTCTTCTCCCTCATCCCCTTCGCCATCCCCATGCATGGCAGCTCCCGGCTTCCCACCAAGACAATTGGGTTCATTAAGACAGAAAAATGCACTCATTACTAAAAAGTAGTTAAGCACCAGACAAAAATTTTCATCTTTGGGGGCTAAAAATGCCTAAACCCTCTGGTGAGATGGGCCAGGTTGGTCACAGTGAAGCCACTCATCAGCATGCCACACCTGAGAAATTAATGGCACCACTCAGAGTTAACAGTTGTGCTGCTGACACAAACACAGCTCTGGCCGTCAGTACCTGTCTCGCTCAAACTCTGCAAAAACAGCTGCACTGATTTAGCACAAGGGTTTCTCTAACCTGTTATTTTCTCTTTAATAGCGTTCACAAGCAAATGTATAGGGAAAAAAACAAGGCTAATCACACAGTTCTTTCTTTCACTTCCACAATACCTTTACCAATATGAAGGAAAAAGGAAATTTCACAGATGTGAAATTGCATATTGTCTCCGAAAACACTACAAAAGCTAATGGTTCTCTGTAGAGAGCATCAATGATGAATTATTTTTCATGAATACATTTAAGTGTTTTATTTTTGTTTTCCTTTTTTTAAATCTCTTCTTCAAACCTCAAAAAGCCTATTCATAAAACTGCTGTCCTCTTGTTACTCTAAGAAGGCTCCTGCTTTTACTTTTCAGATAAAATATCCAGAATAATGTGGCAAAATAAACATCACAAGTCACTGGGTTATTGTGAGTTGGTCCAGTGTTTATTTCCCAAGCCCTCTTCCACTCTCTGGAAACAGAGAGTTTTTGACTCTGAATGGACAAGTGGACTAAGGAAATGTTGGGGTCTCAAATGGTTGTGTTTTGAGCAGTGCTGTTAATAATGTATTCATGATTGAGCAGACATATCCAAGAAAAAATTATGTTTCTCAAAAAAAGCCTCAAGAACTTTTATCCTAACTCTGTCCAACAAAATCTTTAAGTTGAAAACCAGATGTAAAGGGGGGGAAACATGCAACAGTTGCTGGATGTAGATTAAGTGATGAATTAATGTAGTTACCCAAGATAATTTTGCTTGTTTTCAAAAAGAACCATGTAAGTTTTCCACTCGTATGTTTAAAACTGAATATTTCCAAACGGGAACACACAAGTAGTTTTGGGAATAGCCTCTACATAGTGACATGAAGCAGAGACAGCACTTTGTACTTTTGAGTGCTCTCACCAAAAGAAACCCTCTGAGGAGATGAAGGTGCATCTTTTTCCTCTCTTTTCCATGGAAGCATCCTATCAAGGGCTACTACACATTTTCATATTGTCTGAGGGCTTAGACAGTGCAAATATTCTGTGTTTTGTACACTCAAAATCTCAGAGAATTTGACAGTAGCCCACCTTATATAAATAAATATAAATACAAGATTCAGAGTACAGTCTGTAACCTAGCCTATGCTTACTATGTGATTTCTGCTTCTGTGGAACATTGTCTTCTTCTACCAGAATCTTGAAGTTCTGGCTTCTCTCCCACTGTGGCAAAGTTAAAATTTCATTATCTGCCCATAAGAAGCAGGAGAAAATACTGAAAAAACCGTGTTTGTGAGGGAGGGTAAGCAACATGATAGCTAACCCACAGAGAATGTTGGGAGGGAGAAGAAAATTCTTTTACTTGCAATACAGCAAATATTACCTAAGGGGGGGGGGAAAAAAGGCAAAACTTACTTTGACAAATACTGGCCTGAAGTGATATTCCTCTCTTCCGTGTCCATGCAGTTCATCGTGCTTGGAATGAGAGCCAGCTCAGGCTGGATCATGGTGGCTGCTGCCACAGCCCTGGCCACCAGCTCCATGGCATCCTGCACGTAGTGCTCGAAGACCGACTGAGTTGTCTTGCCGTGAGCGATGAGACCGAGGGGCAAGCCTTCTGTCCTCAGCTCTTCCACGTTCTGTGAATCCCCAATAATCCAGTGCAGCTCTGGAGGCATCACACCAAACTGCGTGGTTATCTCAAAAATCCTCCGCGTTTTCTCCATGTCACACCCAAACATCACCATGGTCGACGTCGTGTCTTTGATGCTCTCCAGGTAAAACTGTAAGTAGTTCAGAAGGTCACTGGTTGAAGTGAGGTTTGCTGTGATGTTTATAATGGACCCCAGGTGGAACTTGGAGCTCTGTTGTGTGAGGAAGAGAAAATCTGTGATGTTCCACTCCTCCTGGCACAGCATCAGGCTGAAATTGTACCAGCTGTTCATCGCGAGGATCGAGAAAGTGACATCAGCATCAGAACTCAGTGAGTTTTCTAAGCTCATCTGCAGGTGAAGGGGGTTCTGTGGTTATAAAAATGAAAGACAATGATCAGAAATATACTGGACACAACCTAATGAGCCTGATTAATTTTTATGCTCTCCTTTAGTTCAAAGTGACCACCTGCCAATCAACAGAACTGTGTGAGCAACAGGAAAATTTACACCCACCCAGCCTAAATGGACTGTGATTCATGGGCTTCCTCTGTTAGTTTGACTCAACCGCAGCAGTCATTAATGAGCCTGTTTCTGAGAATATCTTCTTTCTACCCACTTGTCCTTTTGGATTTCAAAGCATTCTCAAGCAAAGATTTCCCTGCACCCCTAACAGTGATATAAAAAGGTATTTCCTTACTGCTCAAGTTCAGCCCATTTAGTGACCCATTTACAAATGGATGCTGAAAGGTTCATTGGTAAACAATAAAAAAAAAAAGAAACTCCCTCAGTTCTTTTTATTATGGCTCCCTTTTTTATGTGTGTAGTGGGGGGATTTTTTTCAGACATATGAGTAACCTAATCAAATGGATCACAGTCTACCACCAAGGCACATCACGTACTACCAACAACACAGGACAAGTTACTCAATGCACAAGAGGCTAAGATACGCAGACTCTGATTTCTGAGCTGGAAAACTTTTGATAAATAAGCATTTCATACTCATTTTTTATCATGTCATTGATGCTATTACAGAACTAGACCCATTATGTTTCCCAACACCATTGCCCTTGGCTTTATCTTTTCCAGAAAAGGAAGGGGGATTTGAGGCTAACTCCTCTGTTCTCTTAAGGTGAGTAGTTATTATTTGATCATTCTTTTCCTTTACTTTCATTCCTGTCTTTTCCCTGGTCTTAAAAATAATTTTTTTATTTACAGTTTTAGTAAGAAAGAAAAGAAGTTAAAGAATCCAAGCAATTTCTGGCATTTGCTATGAAAAAATTCTATGCCCTACAAAAATGTTTCTACCAGGCTTTCAGCTAGCATATTATCTATTACTCCAACTTTTTCTTTTCAGTTGAGAACTTGTTCCTGTAGCTTTCCTAAAGAAGTTGTACCACTTTACACTGGCATTTAATTCCAGCCATGAGGCTGTCCAAAAAATGTCATGTCTGTTCCAGTGCACCTTTTGGTCTGTGAGATCTTCGTTGCGACTTTATGTCAGCATCTGTCTGTATTCATGTCCACTCAAATTGTATATTACCCTACACAGGTACCTGGATTTTATCTTTTTATCCATTATGTTACTAAACACTTTAGGTCAGTTCATCCTTCTCTTATGTTTTCAGTAGTTAATGTGTATTATGTGAGGGATCGAACATTTTCAAATTCAATAAAAAATGTCATTTTGGTTTTAAAAGTACTTTGCTGATAATAACAGGCTTCAGTGTGTATGGATCTTAGAAATGTCATTCTGAATTGAGAATAATATGATAATGGGTCAATTTACACTAGTTTTATTAAATAAAACCCTGCGCACTCCAACACAAACGTAAGGGGTGAAATCACAAAAAAAAACCCCAAACCCTGAAGAGCTATGTACTGGCTGTAAGCAGCAGGCCCATTGTGTTAATTTGCAGCTACATGAATTCATAATCTGTTTTCCAGACAGTTTAAATTCAGAGCTTGATAAAAAGAATGCTGTAATTGAAGATGTTCTCAGTTCTTTTTGTTATCTCTTGGGTTTAGTACCTATGCCCCCTTTTTTTTTTTTTTTTTTTAACCGAGATGCAAGAACAAGCTAATTAAACAGAACACTGTCCACAATCGATGCACATCATGTACTGCCAGCAAGACACAAGAGGGATGACTCTTTGATAAAGGACAAGTTACTCAGTGCACAAGGAGCTCACCTGTGTAGAATTTCTGAGTTCTGAGCTGGAAAGCATTGCCTACTAATTAAAACACATGATAAGTTTAGGAGGGAAATAAAGCACTGTGCATAGAGGGTTTGGGAAGCTGGCTTGAATAAGCTAGTCCCTGCAAACTGAATCACAGCAAACTTCTTTTCTGAGGTTATGAGATATTCATGTAAATTTACTCCAGTTAGTCTCTCACTGGAAATAGATGGGAGTAGAAAGGATTTGCCTTGTCCTCTTTGTCCAAGATTAGGGAGAAGTAGAAATATTTTGTACACAATGATTCACTTCCCATCGGCCAAACTCTGCAAGCTTTAGTTAATTCGAATGTTAATGCCAGTGAGAAGAAATGTTTTTCAGTATACACAGAACAGCCTCTGTGCACATACAAAGGACAGCACACAATCTGACCATTCCTCTGCAGGGAGCAGCAAACACCTTCAGTATTTCAGAATGATAACATCTCAAGCACAGTACTATGGCAT
The DNA here is from genome assembly GCF_028769735.1 of Zonotrichia leucophrys gambelii. NCBI lineage: Eukaryota > Metazoa > Chordata > Aves > Passeriformes > Passerellidae > Zonotrichia > Zonotrichia leucophrys. The sequence continues at coordinate 25,537,534 of NC_088200.1, read as the reverse complement.
CTACCAGATGCAGAAAAACAACCAGAAAGTGACAGATGTTTGCAGTAACAGCTGTGTCCATACTGCTGCATCAAACAGCCCAGAAAACAAAAAACAAACTGGAGCTTTTGTACGGCTCACCCTATCCTGGGTCTGGTTTTGGCACCTGTCATACCCAGACCATTTGGGGAGTAAGAGTATCCAGAATATCCCAGTAGGGATAAGACTGTGTGAGCACTGTCTCTCCACCTCACCCAGCAGGCTGAGCTCTTTGAAGATCTCCATGTCCTCATGCCAAACTCAGCACACATGCGCAGTTTCACAAATGCAAGACTGCCTCTGCTCCTCTACTGAACCATTCTTCCTGTATGAGAACACTCTAAACTGATGAAAACCCACACCCAAAGATCACTGGGCATTACCCTGGGCCCCCCAAGCACACACAGTCCAGAGAAGGTGGAACTCTGCCTCAGGGCCAGAAAAATGGGAGCAATTTTACCCAGCAATGCAGGTGAAGGCAGTTTCCACCTGACTGGGAGTTCTCAGGTTCTTGCAGGGCTGGACTCTCCCACAGAACCACATCCACAGCATCAGTGCTCAGGAGCTCCAGCACTACGATCCCTGCCCTATGTTCAGCACACCTGGATGTGTCAGCACGGCGCAACAGCCCATTCCCATGCTGAGACACTCCTCCTCCCTGAACAGAGGTGTTATTTGGGATAACCTGGCTTGGACTGAGCCTGTGTGTAGAAGAGCTCCTCGGAGTGAGACCATCTGTGCTTCAGCCATCACATCACCTTCAGGAGCCCACAGATGCACTGGCAAAAGCACTTATCATCACTGTGATTTATTAGCTGCTAAATTCCCTGCTAAGATGCTTGAAAGATAAACATTCAGCCCTGAAAAAGCAGCAGAGTCTCTCTTCTTTACTAAGAGTATTGGACTGCAAACCTGTCTTCAGAATTTTTCCGATACAACAGCTTACATAAAATTTAGTCACCAGGCATTACTTCTGCTAAAGTTTCAGCTCATTGCCTCTGCACACCATAAGAACATCCCTGTAGGTGTTGGGGAGGAAAAGTAATCAATGGTTTCCTTTGTACTGGGACTGAGGGAAGGGAATGCTTCTTTGGAGATATTTGGATTTTAAGCCTTCCTAATTATATTTTGAAAGGTTTATTTGCCATTTGTATGGAGGTTGCAGTTGAAGAAAAATACACAGAAGTCACATTTCAGTAGAGAGCCTTTGATATTATAGTGTTCTTAATGCTTTTACATATCTCTTGTTGATTTGTCTCTCTTCAAAGTCAACAATTACTGCTTTTTAATGAAGAACTTCTACAAATTATTTATTAAATCATTCAGTGGTAATTGCTGAGGCAGTGTAATTTCACAGAGAAGGTTCCTGACAACTGAAATGATAATTTAGATGTGTACAACTTCATGGTAATAACAGAGAACAGAGATTTATGAGATTTCATCTGTATATTGAACTCTCCTCCACCCTTATTAAAGTTCTCAGGCAAACTCCTTCTTTACTTCCCTTTGAAATTAGCAGAGCTTGACTATTTCAGTTAAAATGACAATTAAAACTCACATGAAAATTCAGTTTAAATGTCTTTGACTTTAAGCTGCCATTGAAGACTGGTGATCTACCCCAGTTTTTCTTCAAACTACACAATTTAACCTTATTTGAATAATGCTAATTGCTGTCTGTTTTTTAATAATGTGTTTACACAGCTCCATTAGCAGAAACATCTTCTATGTCCATGAGTGCTTAATTTTTTATTGGACGTCACCAACTCCTGTTTTATAAACCAGCCACGACCACCTGACTTCACTGTTTACTCGGCAAAGAACAGGCCTCGAATCCTTAATTTCTGACTAGCTGCCTTTGGATCAGATGCTGACAGTCTTTCCACTGCCTTTCAGTGGGCTCTGGACCAAGCCATTCATGGAGCATTAAGCTATACACGGTCTGATGTGTCTCTTCTCCTGCCCATCAACAGAGATCTAACTACTGATTTGCTTTCTGTATACCAAACCAGAGCAGTTTTTACAGGTTTTTCCCTTTGCCTGAGACACCTGAGAGAGCAGGTTCATTTAGCAGCTGAAACACGGTTTGCATTTCATTAATGCAGCAATTTCCAGGCCTCCATTTCATCAGTCTGCAGACCCATCCTTGTAAATCTTGTGAGCACAAGCGCCTGGAGCTGGGCTGACTTGCACCCTGAAGGATCTGGTCATTTATCCCTTCAACCGAATTTGTAATGCTAATTAGGCATAGTCACGGTGACATTTTATTTGACATTATAATAGCTTCATTAGCAGAGTTAAAAGCATAGATGTGAACATTGTTTTGCTAACTGTGTAAAAGTAAACAACACACAGAAAATATTATTCCCCTCTGACTCTTGGGGAAAAGGCAGTGCTTATACACACACACACACACACACACACATATATATATATATATATGTAAGTATATACATTTTTGATAAGAAACACAAAGGAGAAAACAGATATATAATCAGATCAGAGAAAGTTCCACTGAAGGAAAAAACCCTCCTGGCTTGCAGTGCCGCTGTGGGGACTCACAGCTCTAAAAGAGAGCTCAACAGCAGCTGTGAGCAAACTGATGCCACAGATTCAATCCAGGAGAACTGGTTTTTTCCATGGTTTAAATTAGAAAAAATTAAGTCTAAAACCAAATTCCTTAAAGTGTATGGGCACTTCCTCATTTCATGTTATGAGAAAAGGTGCTAGGAAATGCTACTTTATTTTTTTAATGTGTGCTGCCTCTGCTGGAATGGCAATACTTGAAGAAGGAGCTTGTGCTGGCAGCTGACAGACTGTGGGAAGTCCTGCCCCCCTTCCTGACCAGCTGCGAGGTGCCCCCTCTGCAACACATCCCAGCCCCTGCCCAGCCCACAGGGCTGCTCCGGAGGGAAGGTGAGCTCCTGTTATAGCAAAAAACCTGCTCTGCCCTCAGCACTTTGCTGCTTCTGCTATGCAGACTTCTGGTTCTCTGGGGAAGAAAATCCCAGACCTGCTTTGGACCAAAAACCTGTGAGATGATGTCAGAAATTCCTTTTTTCCTTCTCTTGTCCATCTGTATCCTTATACACCCTTATTTGACCAAGACCGTAATTTCAAAAAGGGTTGGTCCCCACACTAAAGACCATTTTTTGCAGAGGGTTTAAATGCTCTGAAAGAAAAGCTTTCTTAGACTAGCCAGAGCTATCCTTATTCCTGCAGTAAAAGAAGCCTGGCATCCATCCAGGCAATGCTTACATGCAAATCCTAAAAATGCACTGACTGTTGATTTTAAAAATCACTATACCACAGGAGTTAGCTTAATTTAAATTTTGACTTAGTTTGTCTTGAAAATTATTTCTTTTATTAGACCAGACAGACATGACTTGAGGTTGCTTTCTCTAATGCTACACAAAAATACTCCAGACTAATCTGAATATGTTCAGCTCTCTCTACAAGGTCATAGAGGCAATGTAAAATATGAACTTTCAGCTGCTCTTGGAAAGTAGTGTCCATTATTTATCTGAATAGCCACTTATAAATTATCCTAAGTAATATTACTTCAAAAACTTCAAGGTGTTCTTTGCTTCAGCAAAAAAAAAAAAAAAATTCCAATATTCAAAGTTCAGTGAAGAACATTTCATACAGATCCAAGGGAGAGAACAGTTTTCCCTTCCCTAAAATTTCCCTTTATGGTTTAAAAAAGGGGCATGTACAGACAGACCAGGGAGAGCTGTGCTAATTCTCCATGACGTTTCTTTAAAATGGCAGCACAATTTGGGTGGGAGGAAGTGGTGGGTCCATGTCTGTGGTGTTCACTCCTAGCTGCCACAGAATTGTCATCAGAGTCCAAAAAGCTCTTGCAAACATTTGAGCAAAAGCTGCCAGGAGCTGCTGTGTGTGGAGGTCAGAATGGACTGCTGAGGGGGGTGAGGACTTGCCAGAAGGAGCTGCCCCACTACAAGTCTTCCCACACCTGTAAAGAATACAAACCACAGTGGCTGTTCCACTAAGAGCATCTTTTGGGGCTCCTTCTGATTGCCACTATGGGACTGGATAGCTGTAATATGGTGTTAAGCAACATTTAATCCTACCCTTAAGAAGAAACAGCATTCTTTGGAATCAAAGGCCTTCAGCAGACTGTTTAGGGATGTCTGAGTGCTTTTCTGTAAAGAAGCACCTCACAAGCACTGGTGCTTTGCACATCCTGACTTTCAGTCCAAATAGATCCATTTCAAAAGAGTTCTGAAGCAGGCAGTCTTGAGTTTTCCCACTTGTTATTCATGCAATACACAGGGGAGGGGCTTTTCCCCCCAAATTTTTGGTTCAAGGAATTCAGCTTTTGACGGCAGCAGAGCCAAACCAGCAGCAGCACGTTGAAGAAGATACTACCTTGACTAAAGTTCTTTAGGCTTGCTGGAATTTGTCTCCTTGCTCCTCACATCCGAGGCATGATAGAGAAAGACTCTGTTGTTGTAAAGAAATTTTGGTATCACACTAATGCTGCTGGTTTAACCTGAAGAAAACTATTTAGGCAGATACAAGGTTGCTCTGTGTGCGTGTGTGTGTGTGTGTGTGTGTGTGTGTGTGTGTGTGTGTGTGTGTGTGTGCGCGCGTGTGTCTGCTAATGGAAGAACTCTCCTTAGCCTTTTAGAGCGATTCCCTCCAACACCAGATCAAAGATATAGCTGTAACCAGGCTGCAGGAATAAAATGTGATTTGGATTATGGAGAAATAACAGTTTGAAGACCGATGAAATAAAAACCAAACGGGGTTATATTGAAAGTCCCCAGAAATGACAGCACAAGGTAACACCATTGCCTGCACAGAATGACACCACGAGGTGCCAGGACTAAAAATCACCACTCACCAGTGGTCAGCTACTGGTCACTAGCAGACTGCAGCCTTGAGAACTGAGTAGAACAGGATTTACACAGAACAAAGGACAACTACGCAGTGTATGAAAGGTACCACATGCCACAAATGTGGACATAAGATAGAACTGCCAATAAATGAGGAATGGGCAAGTAAATACAGTAGGCATGCAGACAGCGTACAGAAGAGAAATCCTGGAACACAGATTACTTGCCAGTCACAACCCCCAGCCCCCACAACCACGCAGGCACATGTGCCCTGTCTCTCTAAAGACCTGGGAACCCAGAGAATGATCCTAGAGATGCAGGGATTCTAACTACAACATTTTGAACTGAGTTGTTACTGAGAATGAGCTGTGGCACTTGCACAATTCCCCTGTATCATTGAGACAAACAATATCAATTTGCTAACAGTGCTGAGACCTTGATTAGGCTAACAATGAATCCCTGGCTTTGCACAGAGGAAGGGTTTCTAAAGCTCACATTAGCTGAGAGCAATATTTGCTCGCATGCCTTGCTCTTGAGGACCCCTGCTAACACAGCACAAGAGCTGACAGGGAATTTGGCAACCAGGGCTGTAATTATGATGCCCATTGCCAAGCACTGCTCCACACTGGGCTCCTTGGCACGTCACCCCTGCCAGGCTCCTCAGCATCAAGGGCTCTTGAAGCAGCACTCCCCCCATCTTTGCCCTGTTTCAGCAGCTTCCACCTTCCCATCAGTAAGATGGACATCCTGCAGCATATTGCTGGAAAGTGCTGCGTTTTCAGAGGTGTGACAGGCTGTGAGTACTCCTTCTGTATGACTTAACTTTTCTGGCATAAGCAAAACAGTGACTGAACAAGAAGAAATTAATTCTGGAAGGAAATGGAGAATAAAAGAGAGGGTATGGAGAAGACTGATGCTGTGTTGGTAAAAGAAGTCTGGTCCCATCTTACAAAACAGCTATTGCCCTTTCTGAAATATACTTGGTGTATGCACACAGCATTTAATCCAATTAGATTATATTCACCATTAACACCTGCAGCAAGGAATAAAATCTGATGGAGCACCATTTTCACTCACCAGTGCAATAACAGCATGGCTTGAAAGTGATTTCAACCCTTCCTGAGCATTTGCATTCTCCATACCCTCAGCAGCTGTGTCCCTGAGAAGAAGTTTCCTTCTTCTCCATAGTTTCCTCCTCCTTCTGCCTGTCAAAGAAATACCCAGCAGTGATCCACAGGGCACCCCTGGAATGATAGCTGAATATGGCAATATACAGCAGGGGAAATTGATGCTGACCCATGTCCCATTCCTCAGAAAGCCAGCACCAGCTCATCACTGCATCCTCTTCTGCTGGGCCTTGCTCCAGGCATGTTTCACAGGATTAATTTTAGCTACAAGGGCATTTTGTACTATATTGATTTTTTTGTATGAAAGAAAGCTGAGAATTAAGCTTGCAAAGCCTGATCTCTTAACTCTATTAAATGAGGCCAGGGTAGATTAAGTTAGTAGTTCATCTTTCTGAGGCTAGGCATTAAAAACATGGCTCTGAGGTGAATTCATGGGTGTACGTGGCTTGGCTTAAAACTAGGATCAGAATTTAAGCAGCTTCATTTGAGGTTTCTTATTTAATACACCAAGGATTTAGTTAGAAAGATGGGAAATTAGAAAAAAAATAGTTAAAATTGGCTCTCAGGGCACAGGATGAGCAGGGAAAAATAAAATCAAACATCTCTTTTAGAAACAAATACAGTTTCCATGTGATGGGATGCAGGCAGCTGACAAAGGGGATGGGCCACTGTAATGTGCTGTCCTGAGTGGACTTGAAATGCCTCTTGCTGCTGACCTGAGGCCCACAATGCTGGCCAGGGTCAGAGGGTCTCAGCCGACACAGGCATCCTCAGCTCGCTGGGTAGCTTTCACTAATCAGGCAGTGAATGTTCCTTCCTCAGCAGGGGGCAAACCCAAATAAACTGGGAGCTGTGGTGTTTTAAGGTCCTCAGCCGCAGACTCACTACCTTTCAAGACAAGACAGAAATCTGAACTTTCGAAAATGCACCAAAGCCTAGTGGCTTCTACCCACTACAAATGCTTTAACCACTGCTCTCTACTTTTAATTCCCAATACTGACTTAAAACACTGTCATAAACAAACAAGCAAAATCCTGAAAGACAAGCCAGCATGTAGAAGTTTTGTGGACATGTTTTGGAATTGCTTTTTCTGAGCATGCAAACCACAAAATCAGGCAAGATCCCGTAATCAAGAGGCGCCCACCGCCCGCCCCCAAAGGCAGAAGCATTTGAGTTTCCAATAAAGTGTTATAGCAACGACCCACTAAAGTGTGTGACTGCACAGAGCCCGTTACCAGGCACACGGGAGAGGGAGAGGAGGAGGAGGAGGAGGAGGAGGAGGAGGAGGAGGAGGAGGAGGAAGAGGCACCGTCTGGATGTTGAATATAGAACCTGAGCAATCCAGTTTGAGATCCCTGCCTAATCTCAGTGAGCAAACCCGGCTGTAACGCGGGGATAGCCCCCTACACAGGGCTCCAGGGGGACACATCACCACCAGGCTTCTCACCCATCCTAAGGCTTGCAGCAAGATAAATACTTCACAGACTTTTACAAAGCCACGGATCAGAGGGAAAAAAGGGAAAAAAAACCAGATTAAGTAATACACCAAGCCTTTGCCAGAAGCAAAATCTAAGGCCGAAATCTCCACTTCTTTGCTGTGCTAGACACAACTGCCTCAATATACAAAAACTATGGGAAGTAACAGCCATTTGTTTTACGTGTTGTTAAATAATTTGGGTATTTGCACCATTATACTGCTGTGGTGCATTGGTGTGCCCTTACAGCATCCCACTGAAAATCCCCTCATCAGGACCCCATGTCTATGGGTATTTTGGTACTGTGATTTCCTCATTAGTTTAAAGGCAAGTTACTAATGGTCCACAGTATTCCAAAAGTCCTTGATACAGCCATGAAACAAGATCTTGCTGTAGTAGGTGCCTCAGAGGACAGAAAGTGGTTTACAGCCAGTATTATGGGAAGGTTTGGGAGAATGTGTCAAAAACCATCAGCCATCCCTGTCTCACTCTTGGATTTATAATGTGCAAGATCATCAAGTGAGCATTTACAGCTCCTACTTGTGACTCAATCTTCTGGGCTCATCTAAATGCCTGACAGAAAATACACAACAGCTTCACGTCCCTACTACACACAAATACTTGCATGACCACTGCTGCCAGTTTGGTCTCTCTGCACCTATCGTAGTCATTTGGACCAAGAATGAAGTGACTGCACAAGATTTGTAAGTAATAATGGAATATGAATCATACATATTAATCCCTCCTTTGAATCATGTTTAGATTCAGTGGAGCAGTGGTAACTGAGGCTTTAAGCAATGTGTCCATCCATAAATAACTCAGCATACTGCTCTTACGAGGCAAGGCCTTTCATGGCAGGGAAGTTCAATACACTTGTAGGAAAAAGACAGAAGAATGTGGACAAATTGTTGAGATACAATTAAATACCAATTTAACTTCTCTGTAAACAAAGTTTTTCAACCTACCTATTTATGTAAAAACTTATGTGTACTGATACCTTACATTGTTTGAGGGGAAAGGTTGTGGCAGGTTAGCAGGGGGTGGCTTTGATTATGAGAAAGTAATGAAAGTAACAGCAACAATTTAATAGCCTGGATGTTAGGGATGGGAAGAATCCTTTGCAGCATGGAAATTATGAAAATCTAGTTTTGATACTGGTTTTATCTTCTCTGTTGCAATTCCTTAAAATTTCCACTGCTTCCATTTCCTATTATGAAATAATGTCTTATAATCTCCCTTAAAAATTAATGTACCTCCTCCTTAGAATTACATAGGGTTTGAAAAACCCCGTGACAGCTGAAAAGCCACTACACTCATTGCAAAGCACCAATTACCCAAGAACATTGGGCATTTAGTTACCTTATTAAGAGCTTTAGCATCTGCTTGGGCTGCACATTTCTGAGAGTCAAAAGGCTCCCAAACATTCTGAACCAAATGGATCAACAAACTCTTGTCTGTGCTTGAGACTCCTACAGAGGTACAAGATCGTTCTTCCTCATGGCTCAGCTCTCTCTGGCCTGATCCATGGATGCTACGCTCTCTACAAGTCAGGTTTTTGACCCTGAAAACAGCTAATAAACTTTTCCAGCTGGCAAAGAGGCTCTCAGCTCTCAGAAATGAACTCTGAGAGTGTTTTGATGCAGTTGGGCAGCCAGTGTTCGGGCTTGTGGGTCTTCCGGGTGTAGCTGGGGCAAACAGCATCTTTATTTGTGTCACTGAGAATCTGAGAGCATCAGATCAGTAATGCCAGCATAGCCTGCCCTCCTCTGCACTTAAAAACTTGTAAGTTAACTTGCAAGTGATTTAGAAAGTCTAAAAACACAGCAGCTGTTACTCCTCTTAAACAGCTCCTCAGTCATCAGAGCCACCATCGCTCCGACAGCTTCGCCAGTCCGGTGTTACCAAGACTAACAAACACAGTCAAGTCTAACACTACAACTTCTACGGGCTCGAAGAAATAATGACATTCATGAATTTAGCAAACGAGACAGAAGTTATGAATTTAATGATCTGGGAGCCAGTCTTGAGTTATGCAAAACACACTGAGTTAGGTATTCACAAAATTGCTCCCGCGTAATTGTCGGCACGTGGATTGTTTGCAAACAGCTTGCACAAACTACTTAGTGTTAATCATTTGTTCCGTGACATAGTTAGTCATGCACTATTTCTGCTCCTTGAGTGGGTGATTGTATCCTCCTGAAGGAGAGGGTAAGAACCAGAGAAAATGAGGCGCACCCCGGGAGTTTAACACGGATAAGCGCCTCCGACAAAATACGGGAGCGTCACGTCTCACTAATCTCTGCAAGATGCCTGCGTCTCTCCATCCCCATGCAAATAATCCATGATGACTCGGCAGAGTCTGGTGAACCAAAGCCTGGGGACAAGGAATTCGCAGCGACTATTTCTGGGACCGCGATTCTTTTTAACGCTCCGAACAAGCGGGAGTGTTGCAGAGGAGTATCTAATTCCCCCAGACAACCTGAGAGGAAGGGATGACAGATCACCACTCCTAAGAATTTGGCAAGAGCTTGCAAACTGCTGTCGCTCTCTCTGCAGGAAACGGTACTGCTTCAGGGAGAGAGAACCTCCAGCAAAAACTGCCACAAAAAGAAAGTATGTTCCCTGAAGACACAGGAATGTCGGGATTTTATTTCTTTCCACATTTCAGCTTTCGTTGTTTACATGATGTTAGCACTTGAGTGCAAGTCTTGGTCAGCATAAGATACAGAATCGTAGAATGGTTTGGATTGAAGTCCCAAGGGCAGGGACTTCTCCCACTAGATCAGCTTGCTACAAGCTCTGTCCAGCCTGTCCTTAAACACTTCCAGGGATGGGGAATGTACTACAGTTATTAGAGCAATGTGCAGAATTACATACTTCAGTCACCTGGGATGGAACTAAAGAAAGTGAAAAACTATAACCTGAATTGAATTTTGTTGCAATAAAGCTTTGATACCCCAGAAGTGCTCTGCGAGGTATGTGGCAAACTGGAATGAAACAGACAGCCAGCAGTGAGAATAAAAGCAACAAAGGGAGACTCAAGAAACAAGGATCTTCTGTTAAAGGATGCCACAGCACCACTAAACATTTTCAGTGGCAGCCACATCAGTGTCACATTGGGCAGTCATTGCTTATAGACAGGAAACATGTCATGGGTAATTCCCTGGCAACTTTTAATCTTCCAGAGGAGGCTTCTGACAAAGCACAGGAATACATCTGGACTTCTTCATGCCTGGACTGGTAGACCAGCAGCTATTCCAGTACTCAGTCCAGTGTACTTTCCTGTGATTTTAACTGTATTAAAGAGGAATGAATTTCCCATTTGAGTCCCCTGTTCAGTGGTCAGACTGCAGACTCATTTCTCCTCATCTCACTGACAATAATAAGCCATTTTGCTGCTTATTATTCTCCAATAAAATTGTAATAATTTTGTATGACTCTCGGAAGACATGCATTTGCTCTCACAGTGCTGGCATAATATGGATCCACAAAAAGATGAATTTTCTGAATTATTCTTGATCATAGTTAGTGAATTGCCTTCTATAAGATTTTAGGCAAAGTGGGAACTCTGGTGAAAATAAGTCAAATTCAGGTAAAATTAAAGGTTAGAGTTGACAGAAATCCGAAGCTTGCTTATGAATATATTTTTATTATCACAGCAACAAACCACAGATCCTATTGGACTAGTTCTTCATTCAAAGCAAAACAATACCACACTTAAATGAAGTCTGAATATTTTTTTAAAAAACCATGCCAACTGCATCAGAAGCAGCATGCAGGCACTCATACAACTGAAAATATTCACTTCAGCTGCTTTTGTTCTCCTCGACAAGAATGTTTTCCCCTTTTCATGAACACTTCAGTAATCAAATTACACTAGGACAAATGCTTATAGAAAATGCACAGCAAAACCAAACACTTGACATATTTGCAAGTTCCAGATTCCATGTATATCACCAATTCCTGTGTTTATTGGACTGGAAAAAAAAATCATGGGCTTAGTTAGATAACCAAAACTGTATCTCAAATTGGTCCTTACTCAAAGCTAGTGAAGTGAAAGGAAGTACTCCCATGTATGTTTTGTAAGGCTCTGGGATACTGCCATTCCTTTGTTCTGGCTTGTTCCAGAAATTTCAGGTGGTTTTCAGACACAGAAATAAAATGTCTGTGATTATATCAGATGCATTATTCACTGTGAATTCTCACTTCATTTTCCTCTTAAAGTACAGTTCTGGGCAGGAATAGAAGGGCAGTATGAGCTGGTCAACAAGCTCCTATTCCCTGTCAAACAGAGCATCTTTCTTCTGCTAATCATGTGGCACTGCTGCATCCCACCATGGGTCTAAATTTGCCACTTATAAACCTGTAAGGGTTGTGAACACCCCAGGAGGACATCGTGGCACAGCTCACTTCCACATAACTACATGTTACATATTTATATGCACTGTCAAAATGGTGGGAAGATACAAAATTGTGTTTCACTGGAATCCAGCAGGCTGAGCTATTTATAAATAAGTGCCTTATTTTTGGTGCTCTTCAGTGCAGATGAACAGTGAGTGATGAGCAATTTATGTTGCTGATCATTTGTATCACAATAGAGCCTTGCAGTCTTTTCCTGCAGTTCACAGACTCTGTAAGTTCAGGATCTGTAGTATCCTACAGAGGAAAACAGGACCTCAGAACAAAGACCAGTGGGCAAGATAAAGAGAGGATGAAATGAGCATGCCGCACTGAAAATGGAAGAGTAGATAGATAACAGAGCACCTGAAAAAAATATTTGAGCATTCCTGGGGATTCTGGGCATCAATATCCAAAACAGACCTACCACCCATCTATCTCTCAAAAAACAAACTCTCATTGTGAAGGAATCCTTTCCCAAGAGTACTCCACACTAAGGGATTTTCAGTTTAGATAATGGAAGAAAACATTAAACAAAATATGGCTTAATGAACATGAAATAAAAGTCTTTAGAAGAATGACATGCTTGGAAGAAATCTTAGGGGTATAACTGAAGTGAAAAAGGAGGTTTTAATTAACAAGCTTGTAAGCACCCTGTACTCTGTAAATAATTCATGTATATAAAAAGACGATCATAAGGATGACTGAATAATCATCATTTTGCCTTCCCTGTGTTGACTGCTGATGTAAGATTCCTAATCAGATGCCACAGGAGTATTGTTAACCATACCAGCTACTCAGGATATTTCTGTACTGCCACATTGCAGTAGGAACTTTTATAGAGGTGATTAATAGGTGTTTTTTCTCTCCCCATTATCTCTGAGGAAGAAACACTTATGCTATGTTTTACCATTTCTCTGGTCATGAACTCTGCAGCAGACACTTTCACAGACCACAGAATAATTGGGGTTGGGAGTGACCTTGAACAGCATTCCATTCCAATCCTCTGCCATGGGCAGGGACACATTCCACCAGGCCAGGTTGCTCAGAGCTCCATCCAACCTGGCCTTCAACACTTCTAGGGACAGAGGATCGGACATCTGAAATTGTCATGCCTCGACACTTCAACAAAAAATACCACTGCTTACTGCTGTAACTATTTACCTGTGTTTGCCTCAAGGCTGTCAGTGGGTATCCATTTGTTGCTTCTGTAGTTCATCACCTATCACACACACAACTTAAGCAGCCACATAAACCTTTCATCTTGTTGCCCATCTAAGGCAGAGTAAAATCAGCTCTATAGTATTAGCACACTAAAACAATGTAAATCACAGCTAAAACACTTTCAGTGTACTCTCAAAGGAGGGCAGCTCCAAATAGAGGTCAGATTTGTTTTTTTCTCTTTTGACACTTACACTGAGTGCAGAAAATTCTTAAAAACAACCGCTGCCTTACAGAAAGCAGTTATGTATGAGTGAGCCTTACATACTCAGAAAGTGATAAATAATTATGCTTTCACCTAAAATAGCACCAGAAAATTATCAAACTATGAACTCTATGATACCAACTTTTCATCTGATTTGCAAAATCAAAAGACCTTTTTAAGCCAGTTTGAGTGAGTATGCCATTAAAATCAGTGTAATGCAACTGCTTTATCAGTATCATCATTGAGAGAGGCTGGTGCATAATTCAGCTGCTCTTTCTGGTTATTATTTGCTATGTCTAATAGCTCTTTCTTTGCAAAAAATGCAAAACTTCATTTTAAAATCTCAGTTGATGCTTGAAGATCTGTCTTGTCTTTTGACTCGGTCTCGAGTTAGAAAGTCTTGTAAAATGTCATATAGACAGCATGGGCAATAATTTCCTTCACAGTCTTAAAGAAGTTGGAAGTGGGATTCCATGCCTTCAGGGAAATACTAAGAGTTTAAAATATGGCTGTGCAGCACATTCATAGATTTTTATAATCCACTTCAAATACTTTCCACATTGTAAAACAGGCTCCGGAAATGATCATCATAGATGAAAGTGAGTGAAAAAAGAGTAATAAAAATACTGTAGAAAGAAAAGGAAAAAATGGCTGCTTCTTCTGAGCTCCCCAATATTTGATTTTTCCTGTATAATAATAAGAACTGAGTGATCACAGTAATTTCCCCATTTCCTCTGGTTCAGTGTCAGCTGAGGGTGCACTTGTGCCCACCTGTGCCCTCCTCCTCCACCCCCTCATCTGCAGCCTGCAGCCACCCAGGACGAAACATTTCAGATAAAAGTTAATTATCCAGCACTAAACTGCACACCAGACCTTTCCAAACTGCTGCCAACTGGAAACCTTCCCATCAGCTTCTGAGGGCTCTCCCACCTCACCATTCTTGCAGCAGGGAGCATCTGAGAGGTTCAACATCATCTCCCCACTCACTGACAAGGCACTCAGAGCTTGCAGAGGCACAGGATGGCAGCCTGGCACGGGGGATGGCACCTGCTTTCTGCTTGTACCAGCAGGGCATTCCTGTGCTCCAGGGATGCAAGATGCTCATTAGTGCCTGCATGGACCCACACTGCAGGGAAATGACACACAGAGCCCAGGTCTGAGGGCTGAACATCAAGCCTGAACAGAGAGATGCTCTGGAACTCTGTCTGCAGCCCAGTCCAAGTCTCAAGTCCAACTGCACACAAACTTTTGGTTGCAATGCCCCACAAGTGCAGCATGCAACGTTGCAATGGCTGCAGTATGTCTGTCACAGTTCTTCATGAAGAATATTACCAAGAGCAGTGTTATCAGCTTGCTGTGACAGCTGTGAAGCACTTGGGGCCAGGCTGTGAACTTCTGAGTCACACTGATGAGGAGCCCCTTGAACAAGCAGCTTTGCTCGAGTGTGACTCCCTTAATAAATGAATCATCCATCAGCGCTGCCTACTCAAGCTTAAATCCTTCTCCCAGTTCTCCTGCTACTTCCACCATCTGCACATCCTTTCCCTGTGGTGGTGAGAACCACCAATTTGGCTGACTGACAGGGTTTTGGGAAAAATGTGGAGTCTTTCAGGGCCAGAGCAGAAGTAAAGTACAGTCACTAATGTCAAGAGCTCCAATCCTTAAGTCCCTGTGCCTGAACCTGCCCCCATTTATTAGGAAATCCCTGTTGGGTACCTACTGGTATGATGCTGCATGCATCCCAGTAACCTGGTGCTCTGAAATCCTAACCGGTCTGACCCTGGGTCCCAGACCATCATGAGGGACTCTAATCATAACTCTCAGCATGAAATTTGCAAAAAGGCTTCTGTTAATCACACCCAAATACACCAAGGCCTCACACCTTTTGCAAGACATCCCTCTGGCAACAGCAATAAACCATTATCTACATTTGGCATTAATTCCTGTTCCCATCACTGCATCCTAGATGCCGGCTTAATCAGTTTCCTGAGAAATCTGCAAGAGAGACAATGCATTTTGGGGGGGTGGGGAATGCTTTTTTGGGCAAGTATTACTCACTGGAAGTAACTATTCTTAGCCAGGGATCAAGCCAGCCCTGTGAATTCAACTCTGATTTGGGCAAGCCATTCTTCTCTGTGCTTGGTGATTCCAGCTTTTTGTCCAGTGCTTTCCTACAAAATTCAGTTCCCTTGTTTTTTGCTGCTAGAACCACAAAATGTAAAGACATAGGGAAGGGCACCTCTTCTTTCTCTTCTCAGTTCAGGTTATTTTCTCCTTCTCTTCCCCTGCGTCACTGACATGTGACGTTTCCAGTTTTCTTGCTTCCTCTTCTTGTTTTCTTCCTCCTCTTTTTTCTGGGTGCTTTCAACTCTTCAGAACAAACTCTGCAGTGCACAGAGTGCATTGGAGTGAGATCTGACACACTCTCATTTCATCAAATTGAGAAGACAACCCTTCCACTCTTTAAAAGCCCTTCAGTGAATGGCTACAAAAACATGCCTTTATAGTCTGAGTCTTTGCTGGAAGGTAAATTTAGGTTTTTTTAAAGGAAACTGCTTTTTCTAGTTTTCTGCTGATTACAATAAATACATAAATTCCCGATGTGTTATGCCTGGTTTTCTTTCACATTTAAAAGTTGATTGGGAATCCAGAGAGGAAAATAATACAACACAATATAAACACTTTATTTGAGGACTTAAAACTGTAACTAGATCCAGCACAGTCTTAAGTCCTAAAATTATGTATTTTCAATATTTCGTGGGTTTAAATAGTAAACAATTTATTAAATATACCCTAAAGGAGAACTTTTTAAGGTAGTGTGTGAATTTAATCACAATAAATAAATTTAATAACACATCACAAGATCTTTTATTGATTTCTAGTT
Organism: Zonotrichia leucophrys gambelii; assembly: GCF_028769735.1. Classification (NCBI taxonomy): domain Eukaryota; kingdom Metazoa; phylum Chordata; class Aves; order Passeriformes; family Passerellidae; genus Zonotrichia; species Zonotrichia leucophrys. The sequence continues at coordinate 25,521,347 of NC_088200.1, read as the reverse complement.
TCTGGAGCTCTACTTTCACTGGCTTTCATGAACGAATACTTGAGGGAAATTATATTAAATACTCAAACTTACTTTTCTTTGTTAACAATCTGTTCAGTACAGTAATTTATGTACTCATATAGAATCTGACAACAGGTTGTCTTTAAATTTGTCTATTCTAGGCAAAATTATAATTTTTACTTAGTGGATTAAGCCAAGTATTCTTTGATGTTTCTTCTGATAATGCCTGTCCTTCAGCAAAGTAACAATCAATGATTTACCGTTGTCACAATTTAGTCACTCATCACTGACAGGAGTTTGTGCAGTGTGTTATGAAAGACCTAGCAGCAAGGAAGACATTGTTTTGTGAACACCCAGAATAGAAAAAAAAGAGCCAAACCCAAAATAAACATCATGTATGGCACTGAATTTGATGTTAACTCAGCTTTTCTGCATCAAAGAATCAGCATGAGACAAGGAATGATAAAATCTTGTTACTGGCCAGCTCTGAATGAGTGCTATCCCAGCAGACTTCTGGCTCTTTCTGTCGCCAAGGGCTTTAAAATTAAGAAACCTGAGGAGAACTGAAGTTAAACATTCTCACCACTTCCCAGCATTCTGAAAAGGGATTTTTTCTACAGGTTTGATTAACTGGATCTTCCTTAAACTCTTTAACTCCAATAAAGAGACTAGTTTGGGTTTTTTCTCCCTTTCTTTGTTCCACGCAAAGATTTTTGATAGAGGAAATATCACGGGGGTCTCTGGCTGAAAGAGAAGCAACTGGGCATTTGTTTGCACATCCTCTGAATTTCTGTCCTCGATTCCTCTCAAGACTCCTCTCATAAACCCTCCTGAAGTACACAAAAGGCAAGTGCCACACACTATTTACTCAGTGTTGGGTCAGGAGGGTCGCTGGCCACAGAGAAAGACTGAACACATATTCTTCATCTACACAGAAACTAGCACAAGCTCCCAGTATCTGGACTAAGACAGATTAGCTGTGGCAGTTTGAATGACCAGAGCCTGCAGCCAAATGTGTGTGTTGCATTCTCTCCCTTGAAAATGGAATTATTAAAACTTTCTCCAAAATCAAACCCACTTTTCTGCAAAAATGAAATTCTGTCTCTGAGAAGGAAAGAAAAAAGTGGCTCTGGGCATTTAGTTGGGCAGAAGCTTTCCCACATCTCTGTCCCTTTGCTGTAATTTCTGCTTGCCCTCACTGCAATGCATAGTCTGTGTCTTGCAGTCAGTATGACTTCTGAGGACACTGTATTCACAGTGGTACTCCTGTCTGTTTCCAAAAAGACCTGCAATTCCTCATCCAGGCTGGTCTGATATATCTATAAATAAGGAAGCTGTTAAAAAACCCCACTTAATTCTTTTAAAAACAAAAAATTAAATATTATAGGCAGTTTCTTTTGACAGCATCTGTTCTGAGGCTGAGCTTGCTTTTTACTGGAAAATTCAGTTTAATCTGGAACTTTGATTTGGTTTATTTATTCTTTTGGCCCCTTCTGAAGTCATAGCAGTAATCAGTAGCACTGCAGTTTCAGTTCCTTTAAGAAACTAGGTAAAGCACAGACTGGCAGGGACTGATGATCTGCAATTACTTTATTCAGTTTAGTTACTCTGAGAAGATTCCTTTTCATGTTAACAGACATCAGAGGTCCTGATTTATATGAAACCCACTAAAAATACTCCTTTGAATTCAGAGAACACTGCTGCAAACATGACCTCCCCTGTGTTTCTGATACTATCACCAACAAAATGGATATTACAGGCTGTTCTTCCCAGACTCAGCTCTGAGCTGTACTACTAGAAGCAATATCACTGAATTTATTTATGCTTCATGTTCTCTGGATCTTTTCCCTGTTCCATCCATGGGAAAATTATTAATGACATTGGCAATCTTGGAAACAAAAGATAAAGTGCTTCTCTTGATACAAACATACATAAGGTGACAAGCCTTGCCTCAGTGGCATCAGTGCTTGTGAAGATGCCTTCTCCAAAATAATGAGCTGTCAAAGTTTCACTGCAATTTGCATTTGTGTTAGTAGTGAAGAAATCCAGTGCTATTTTTTTTCCCTTGCTGAATGACAGTGTTAAATTGTTACTTTTGCTCACTGAGTGTGAAAATTTACTGAAATGACAGTAAAGTCGGAAGAGTAAACAGCATTTTTTCAGGTCACAAAAGCACTTGGATATATTATTAGTGTACATTAACAATTAAATCACAGATATAAAATGAAAAAAGTGTGTCACATTTTACTCTGTGTAGCGTCCCTTGAAACCAACACACTCCTGAACCTTTAGAATACGCTGTTGCTTTGTGGGAGAAGGAGTGTAGTACCACACCTTGTGGTGCCTGTTGTCTTGTGATCGTTCATGGCATGGGGAAAGACTGCTCTCTTTTTTTATCCTCAGGGTGGTAGAATTTAATGGGAAATTGATTTTTAAATATGTTTGAGCAACGACAGAACTTTTGAAAACACTGTCTAGGTATCTTACGTGACTGTAGCTGCCCATCTGTGGTGCTGTGTATTTCCTCTGATGTTACACGTCTGAAACATTACTGTCATCAAACACCACAGAGACAAGAGGCAGTATTGTTGAAATGTATTTAATTTCTGGATCTTTACCTTCCCTTTTATTCTATTGCTTTTTTCCATGTTAGAGGAGATTTGCTCCAAGATCAACGTGCTTTTCAATTACAGTGAACACTTGCCTGTTATAAACTTCTGCATGAAATAATGACATTAACATTCAGCAGCAGTACAAGACATTGCATGTGTATGCTCCTGTCCTGTTGTAGTGTGGAAAATGAGACTTTGCTAGACATTACTACCTTAAGATCACCCTAATAAAGGATTTCAATATTAAGGAGAAGCAGTATGACACAGCATCTAGTGAATACTGGGTTTGTTATTGTTTGCCATGGTCTTCACATGAACACAAGTACAAAATGCCCTCCAAGGGCAAAACAAGTTTTGGGTCTGCTCCTGTGCCTTTGTGGAAGGAAGATATCTGCAGGCACTCCTAAGGGCATGCTGTAGTGATTTTGTGGGAGGGAAGATGCTCTGTCCAAGCATCAGCAGGAGGAGTGATCCCAGGGATGCCAAGTCAGAAGTAGGGTTAGAAATCAGTCTTTTTTTCTTCTCTGGACATCTGCATGTTGGGCCTATCAGTAAAATCTGCCCTGTCCACAATGATGCCATGTACAACTGCCTCCTCCAAGATGGCCTGTCAGTAGAAGAAGCCAATCTGCAGCTCCAGCTCTACAGAGACAGGAAGGTGACAGGTCTGGGGCGTGTTCATCTCATGTCAGTGCTGGTGTGGGACTGTGAGCAACACAAAACCCCTGCCTGCCACAGAGACTGCCAACAACGCCAGGACTTCAGGGTCCAAAACGCTCTTGGAAATCCTGTAACTCTAGAAGTATGCAGGGCAAGGCTGCTGTAGCACTGCCTCCAGCATTAGCCTAAGAATGGTATGTAATAACTGAAAATATTAAAAAAACAGTGTTCAGAAAGATGTCAGCCCTTCCAAGACAACCATGATAGACCAGCACACTTGTATTCAAGTGCCTGCTGGCCTTTGAGCAAGTCTGAGTTGTCTTTTTAAAGCCATAGATCCTTGAATAAGTAATTTTTTAAAACTCAGCCTAAAAGAAAAACGGAGTCCGTGCAGCACAGGTGCAGTGCCAGGCATTGGTTTCACTGTCACTGAAGACGATGCCAGTTAAAGTCTGCTTAAGAACAAAGCCTTGATTTGGACAGACTGATCCTTCGGCTCCACACTGAGAACAATCTGAAAGTAAGGCAGGAGCTTTGAAATCTGTGGAAAGCAGCAATGAAATCTAACCCTGTGCTGCATGTGTTGAACACATCCTGTGAACTCAGGCAGCTTTGGGTGAACTTAGACCTTCTCTGAGATGGAAGATAAAATAATGCTAACAGCCAGAGCAAATCCTGCACTCAGGATTTGGCCCTCAGGGAGCTTTGGCTGTTGCCTCCAGCACCGTTGTGCCTGCAGCTGCAAGGCTGGTAGATGCAACAGCAAACTTGGATGCTACTGGCACCATCAACAGCAGAATTCAGCAGCACTGATTATTACGCCCGAGTTTCTACTTAAACCTAGAGAGATCTGAGTTATGTGGGTTTTGCTGAGGTAGAGAAGCCTAGCTGAATTAAAGGGGATTTTGACAAGGACACAGAGTGGCAGGAGGAGGGGCAGAAGCTCCAAAATACCAGAGGGCAGGGCTGGATGGGATACTGGGAGGAAATCCTTGACTGTGAGGGTGATGAAGCCCTGGCACAGGTTGCCCAGAGAGGCTGTGGCTGCCCCATCCCTGGAGATGCTCAAGGCCATGCTGGATGAGGCTCGGAGCAGCCTGGTCTGGTAGAAGGTGTGGAAGGGGGTGGAATGAGATTCTCTTTAAGGTCCCTTCTGACTCCAATCATTCTGATGCAGACCAGATACAGCAGTCACATCTTCAGTTACAGACTAGGAACTACCTAAGGCCGACTTTTTCTACCTTTTCTGTCACAATTCAAACACACAAAAGCTGAAAAAACCCCCAAACCCATAGAAATTAGATCCAGACTGTGGTCTGTATTTGTTTTTGCAAAGCAAATTCACTTGTGTTTTCTAATTATATTTTGAAAGCAAAGTTGAGCTACCTCTTTTTACATCAAACAGCTATTTATCCTGTACTTAAAAGGCAGCTGTACCATTTTACTTATGACTTCCCTTGCACAGGCTTTACAGAATAGAGCATTTTCTTCCAGCTCTTTTACCTGAAGATGATTCCTGACATCAAATGCAGTTCCAAAATACTGTATCACCTTCCTCCAGAGTGTGTGACACTAAGTTACATGTCTTTGTACGATAGAAAGTTTAGCTCCTGATGCTACTTCTGCTTGTGCCTGAGTTTTGTCAAACACAAAGAATTCCATTTATACTATTTGTGCTACAAAATCAAGCAAACAGGATGGGCTGCAGTTTCCACTACTTTAGTTAGGCAGCTCGAATTGGCAAAAATCTGATATAGTACCAACGCATGAACTAGAGGTGAAACTGAACTACAGAAATTCCTGGCACTTCAGCTCAGCTCGATGCAAAGTCAAGTTACACTGAACAACTTCTCTGAGAAGTGTCACCTGGTGCCCAACCTGCAGTGCCCGTACACAGACCACAGCATTAAGACCCAAAACAAACACTCTGAAAGCCGTTCGGGGTTTTTTCGGTTTGCCTTTTTCTTTCTTTCCCCCGTAACAACCTTTTCTTGATATGCAAAGCATGTCCCGGACCCCTCTTCTGCTCTCGGCTCTGCAACTAATCGCAGTGTGTGGCTTTGGGCTAGCAACTTCGCTTGTGCCACCGAGCTCTTGCCTGCCTTTCCAGGGAGAGGACGCTTCTCCCCGGCCTCCCAGGGGCTAACGCGGAGCGGGGTGCGAAAGGAGGGAGGGACCGAAGAGCGATGCCGGCCGCCCCGCGGTCCGAGCGCTTCTCCCTCGGTCAGAATCCTCCTGCCGAGACCCCTGCCCGGCCCCGACGCCCGTCCCCTTCCCCTGCCCCCGCTTTCTCCCCGTGTCCCCGGCGCCTTACCAAGCTCCGCCGGGGGAACTCGCCCAGCACGATGCTGACCACCGGGATGCGCAGCGCCGCCGAGATGAAGTCCAGCTCCAGCATCTCCCCACGGCTCTGCGGGAAGGCGAGGATGGCTGAGACCCCCTGCACCACCACGGTGTGGCAGAGACTCTGCAGGAAGGAGACGGGGTCGTTGCTCCAGGAGGCGCTGGCTGAAGAGAAGGGGAAGAGGGGCAGGTCGCCCAGCCCCGCCTCGATGGCCATCACCACCTCCAGGGACAGGTTGTAGGGCAGCAGCCCGGGCACGCCGTTCAGGTTGGCCACGGCCAGCAGCAGCGCGTCCCGCGGCGAGGGGGGCGCCCGCCGCTGCGCCCCGCCGCCCCCCGCCCGCCGGCCCCGCGGCCCCTCGGGGCGCCCGCCCGACGCCTCCCCGGGCCAGGCGGCGGCGGCGGGAGCGGCCCGGGGCTGCAGGTGGGTGGCCCCCACCCGCACCGTGTGCCCGATGCGCCGCAGGATCTGGCAGGGCTGCGGATGGGACGCGGAGCCGGGCACCACCGCCAGCACCAGGGCGCAGGGCGGCAGCAGCAGCAGGCACGCCCGGCCCAGGACCCCGCGCACCCCCGGCCGACACATGGCCGGGAGCCCCCCGCCGCCGCCGCCGCCGCCTCCCCCGGCCCCGCCGCCCGCATCAAGCGCCCCGCGGGCGGGCGACAGCGGCATCAGCCGCGGCGGGCGAGCCCCGCGCAGAGCCGCCCCCGCCGCCGCCCATGGGGCCGCCGCCGCCTCGCCCCCGCCCCGGGGCTGCGGGGAGGCTCAGCCCCCGGACCGCCCCCCTCGGTTCCGGGGGGCCGGCAGGCACCCGACCCCCGCCCGCTGCCCCGCCGGGAGCGGGATGCTGCCCTGCCCGGCTCCCCCCGCCCGCCGCTTCTCCGCAGCCCGGGCGGGCTCTGCGCCGCTCCGTTCCGCGCTCCCCGTTCCGCGCCCCCCGGCGCGCCCCTGCCCGGCTCCCCGCGCTGCTCCGCGCTCCCGGCTCCGCTCCCCGCCTCGCAGCGTCTCCGCCCCGTAATCCCGGCCCGGCTCCCTGAGCCAGCCCCCTGCCCTTGTCCCCCCGCAGCCCTCGGAGCGCTCCCCGCCGGCTCCGGAGCCGGGCAAAGTTGCCGGTGCGGCTGCGGGCGGTCGCTGGGCTGCGCTGCGCTCCCGCCGGGAGGGACGGCGAGCGCCGGCCCCGCTCGGCTCCTCCCCGGGCCGCCCAGGGGTGGAAGGGGCCTGGGGGGCCGCCCCTCTGCACGCCCGGGGAGCGTCCTGGGACGGCCCCTCCGCAGCCCTCGGTGCTGCCGCGGGGCGCCCCCCTCACCCCGCCGGAGCGGCGGAGCTGTTTTTCGTGTCCCAAGGGCTGCGAACCGAAGGTGCGGCTTGGGTCCCCCCTCGGATGGAGGGGGAGCCGTGTTTGCCGCTGCCGCTTGTTGTGGAAAGCAGCGCTGGCAGTGCCCGGTGCCTTCCCGTGCGCTGCTGCTTCAAACGGAACCGATTTCCGACATGTGGGACCCGAGATCGTGATTCCGCAAACCCGGGGCACTGCCTGACATGGCTTTTAGGACAGAACACCCTTGACCTAAAGGAAAACAGGGCAGAGCTGAGATGGGCGTTTGTGTGCTTGTCTGAAAAGATCACGGGAAGTCCCCGTACTTGTTTTAGTTCTGGTAGATGGGTTTAATCCTGGGCTCTGGGAGCCGTGCAGACCCCAGGTCTGAGACTCTGATCCTGTGCTTGGGGCATTGACACGTTCTAGTCCTGTGGTGGATCGCAGGGATCCCAGAGGAATCCCTCTCCTCGGCCACGCGATGGAAATCGTCTCACGGCTCTCCTCGGCAGCGAGGCGGAGGCTGCCAGCTTGAGTACACCTGGGTGCATTTTCTGCCCGTGGGACTGCTGTCTTCTCTCCCCGTTTGAGTCCTGGGTGCAGTGCAGCGTCCTGCATGGGAGGATGGTTTGATACATTCACTCCTGGAGTGTTTAGAGGTCTTTCGGCCCCTCCTCCAGCAGTTTACCCTGACCCAGTGTTTTAACTTAAGACCTTCTTTGGATATTAACTTCCTTTCCCCTTTCTTTGAGGTGTATCTTCAGAGATATTTATGAAGAAAAAGAAAACAATAGAATCACACAACGGTTGGGGTTGTAAAGGACCTTAAAAGGCCATCTACTCAAAACCTCCTGGTATAAGGAGAACATTTTCAAGTAGATGGGGTGGCTCAAAGCCCCATTCAGCTTGACCTTGACTGTTCCCAGGGATGGGGCAGTCACCAATCTCTGGACAAACTCTGAAAATGTTTTACTACCCTTGCTGGAAAAACTCTGTTGTCCCCCCTTGGTTTTTCTTCCATTGACATACACAAAATCTGCATAGAAATAAACACTTCCCATCATGCTGCATGAAAGAGGAGGTGACTGCCTCCCAATAGGTTTGAACTGTGTGTTTCCTGATTTAAATTCATCTTTCTTGAGCAGGGGTCACCAGAGGTGTACAAAGTCTTCAAAGCAAGGTCTTACCCAGGTCTTGGGCAGTCGTGCTGCTGTTTCTCTAAGTCCTTTCCCCCTTCATGTCCTCATCCCCAGCACACTGACTTCACCCCTGCCTGTTGCTACCTTCCCAGTGCCCTGCAAGGCTCATGCTTCTCTCACACTGCTCTCTCTAAATTGGTACAAGGTTTCAAAATTGGTTCCCAGCATGGAAAAGTACAGAGGAGAGCATGGTGGTCTGCAGGCCGAGAGTGCACCATGTTCCACGTGTAGGGGTGAGCTGATAGCTTGTCTGAGTTAGCAAGAATTTCCTATTTCCCCTTTTCTTTTTCCTTTTTTCTTTTAGCCTTGTAATTACATTTTTGTTTCTTGTCTGGTCAGCCTGGCTTCTTCTTGTCACTTTTCCTCATTTTCTTTGAAGAAATGGATGGATTGTGTTAACACAGGTGTTCCAAGTCTCCTCTGTTAGCAATAAGGAATTATTGGCTGGGAGAATTGGCTTTGGGTATAGTAAATCTCACACACAGTGTGTAGAAAACTTTTCTTTTTTCCTGAGCCGCAGGAGTTACCTTTAGGTAGTGAGAAAGAGATCGTTTGAGATTTGTACAGCTCCAGAGGTCTTGTCTTTATCTGCATCCTGCTTGTGAGGTTGGAAAAAAAATAACTGGTAAGCACATAAATTTTCTGTTCTGTAGCTAGATAATTACTAGTTTTCATGTGGGACTTATTTTTATAAGAAATGGTGACTCTTCTGTGTCCTAAATTGTCATTCATTTAAAGCTTTGTTATATGAGAAAATCTTCCTCTGGCTTTTGGGCACAGGTGACACTAATTTAAAAAAGCACATGCTTCAGGAAAGCTAATCAGCCTTATTATTGAAAGAACTCTGAAAATTACACTAGAAACCAATTAGAAAAATGCAATCATTCAGTGTATTTTTTTTCTTCTTGTTTGCTTGCCATTTTTCTAGTCAGTTTTTAATTTGTTTGGGTTTTGTTTTGTTTATTGGGGTTTTTGTTTGCTTGTTTGTTTTTCATTTGTGGATAATTTATGACCAGATTGTGATATGATTTTTTTTGGTCATCAGTGCTACTCTGGGGATTATGGCTGTAAAGAATTTGTGCTCTGTATTCAGTTTTGAGCAAGTCATAGCAAGTTGTCACTGTTAGAAACCTGAACTGTACAGAGTGGTCAAATTTTGTTGATAATGCTTGTGACTCAAATGGCTCTTCATCTTGAAAGTATCTTTTCAGCTTCATTATTTACAGCAATAAATAAATAAATTACGGATTTGTCTTCTCTGACATTTGTGTTTATTTTTACTCTTTGCTCAAATATTTCTGCTAATAAAATTCTCTGCAATGTCCCTGATATAAAAAATTTCTTGAACACAGGCTTTGTTTTTCAGAGGACATTAAGTACTCCTTAAGTAGTGCTCTGTGAGAGGCTGGAATATTTCCAGAAAGTGCCCTGAGAAAGGATATAAATGCCACCAAAGTTTATATATTTGGAAAATTGTGTCATTATTTTTTCTGCCTTTTTTTTTCATAAATATTCATGTGCAAAAGAGCACAATTGTTGTAGTCTAATAAAATACTTGGAGACTGCTATCAGTTGCACCCTGCTTTTCAGAAGTACTGCAGTCTCTCTTCCAGAGCTGAATAAAATACAGAATATAATTTTTGACAGAGTTGTTGACTTTTCAACTTCATGCTGAGGACTGGCTGCCTTCAACACTCCTCCCTCATTTTCACCTTCTCACGGTGGTTGCTGCCATAGAAATGTCCATTCTGCTCTATTTTGTGTGTGTGTGTCTGCTCTATTTTGTGTGTGTGTGTGTGTGTGTGTGTGTGTGTGTGTGTGTGTGTTAGTTATTCAATTGAAACAAGACCAGGCAGACCCAGGCAAATGGATTCGCCTCCTCTGAGCTGGTTGTCACCCTGTGTAACCATGAGCATAGCAGTGCTGGTGGCATTGATTGCTGGAGAGCTGTGGCCACAGAATTTATCCCTCCTTGATCTGTGTCTGAGCATCGCAGCTAGAGTTGGTGAAAGCCCTTCAGCAACGAAAAATGCAGCAGGGAAATGTGATTAAAATCACCCCTCGTATTTCTCTTGCTGCTCTTTCCGCTTGCTTGGCTCACTGTCATTTCTTTGAAGTAGGGTTGGTTTGTTTGCTTTCTGGGCTGCAGAACATTTGTCCTGTGTATATCACAGTGACCTTCTACAGAGTTTTTTTCCTCTGAGCAACTGGGCTTGTTTGGAAATAGGTTATCACAGTCCTTCTGTCCAGCTCTGTGTTCTTCTGCTCCCATTGCTGAGAAAAAACCCCAAGGCCTTAAAGAGTGTGATATTACTTAAATTCATGCTCATCTCCCTCCTTTTTGGCTGCTCACATCTTTTGAAAGGCCCAAGTCACGAGCTGAGCTGCAGGACTCCTCTCACTTCTCTTTAGCCTTGGAGTAGGTGAGAGACTTATTTTGGGTCAGCCTGGGATGATTCCCCCCTCCCCCCCCCCACTATTTTCATAATTATAGTTAGAAAATGAGAAATGAGAGGAAAAAATAAACTGTTCAAATAAAGTTAAGCCTTTAATTTACTAGGAATGGACTATTTTGTTTCTATTAAGATGATCCAATTTATCTAAACACAGTTTCCAATATTTCAAAATGCTATGTTTTTCATTTGAATTGCCACTTGAAGGGAAAAAAATAGTCCTCTGGATGTTCCTTGCTTTCTGTCCTCCACAGTCTTTCACCAGCCAGGAAAAATAAATTTGCAAAGACTTTCAGATATCTAAAACTGCATTAAGGATGTTGTGTGTTATGTTTGAAAACCTTCACGTTGCTGTGGTGGATCATCAGTGCACTGGCTGCTCCAGCCTTACTGTGGGATGGATGCTGATCCTGAAGGAGTCAGGGAAGGGCTGAGGCTTCCTGTGTGCAGCACATGCTGTGCTCGTTCTGTGTTATCTTTGCAGATGGAGAACTGCATGGGTGACATCACGAAAGGCTGAGCTGGCTGTGGGGGGAGGTCCTGTGAAGATAAGACGTGAAGAACAGAACAAGGCTGTGTGACTGAAAATTTGAAGGTCAGCACAGACAAAAAGTGAGTTTTGCCTGTCTTTTAAAGTTCTCATACCTGCATTCTCTAATAATCTTCATGAGGTAAGTGCTACCACATATGTGACTGAAGTACTCAACTGTCCACCCTGATCCTGCTGTTTGAAGCTGGAGGAGGGGGTTAAGTTTGGGCTGTCTGTCAGGAGGGTAGAAATTTCACCTAGCTACGAGGGAGCCCCAAAACAAACCAGATGGAGACAGATGAGTGGATATTCTGTTCTCCCTTCTCTCAGGGAAGGACACCTTCTTGGTAAGCTTCTGTGCAGGATTACTATTACCCAGGTTAGTACAATATTATGGTTTTTATTAGAGTTCTCTCATAGCTGGTATGTTCATCCATGGCAGTTCTGAGTCTGTTATTTCTCTTCTTTCAATAAACTGCACTATTTGTGAATCTGTGATCATGACTGTTCCTACTGAACGTGACCAGGCTGACGGTGTGGAATTGCTTTTAACCAGAACTGAAGCCCAGGCACACCCAGCCCCTCTGATCTGCAAGAGGGTTTATTTTCTGCCAAAATTAATGTATTAACACTTAATGCCTGCAAAAATCCTTTGGTGGGCAGGCCTGGTGTCAAATCCTAACAACAGCTTTGAAGCCAAATGGATTTTCACCAATGAGGGCTGTGTGCCACTTTACTGCCTTGCAGGAGAGGCCGAGGCAGTTTTTGTTACCTGAACAAAGCTTCCACTTTGTTTCTTTTGGCAGTATAAATCCAGACAGGCTAAAGGCTGATCCTGTCAGAGGGTGCTCAAGAAGTGGGTGAGGAAAACAGGCAGTCAACCACACTGTCTCTGTGGTCCCTTCTGGCTACAAGAGCAGCAGGGAACCTTGTAACATCGACAGGAAGGGTCACAGAGCTCACCACCCCCTCTGGCTTTGGTAGTCTCCTCTCTAAATCTAATGCTACCATGGAAAGACCTCAGTACATTCCAAGTACCCATAAATAAAACAAAAAAACAAACAAAAAAAAACCCCAAAAAACAGAAAAAACCCAAAACAAAAAAAAAAAAAAAAAACCCAAACCCCTGAATGTCACTAGTACTCAGTCACAGCTTCATTCTACCCCTGGAACTGACTGAAGGTGCCTAAAGGAGACACAAATACTCACAAATACTCTGTGAGCCCTGTTTCCACTGCCAGGATGAGGGAGGAAGTGTTCAGCTGCACGTGGCAGCATCGCTCTCTCTGTCAGTGTGAGTGATCCAGTCGATTGTTTCTATTGCTCCCTCTCCGAGGTGGCAGTGTATATATTTCTAAACAACTAGCTGTAAAACCTTCTTGAGATCCCCACTTGCCACATATTTTGTTCATGCTGTGTGCTTTGAGTTTGATGCTCAGTCATGTTTTCCTCCTTGCCTGTTGTTTTTAATAGTCCCTGTTGTTCTCATCTTGGAGATGAATTAATCCCAGGCAGAGGGACAACTGGAAGAGAAACCATTATAGTGACTTCATTGATTAGTAAACATCTGGCTAGTACCTTGATCCTCTATGTGAAGTTTCTGTCAGTGCCTTTAGTTATTTTTACTTGTGAATCTATTCCATTCGTCAAAATTTCTGTCTTGTTTATTCATGTGACAGTGATGGAAGCAGCTCCAGTGGACAGGATTGGTCACAGCACAGTTTGCAGCGTCGTGGTGGGTGGCAAAGGGAGTCTTTAGAAGGTTCTGGTCTTAGGCAGGTGATGATCTGGGAACCAGGAGATGCTTGGATATAAAAGCTCTGTCTTGGGTCTTGAAGTCTTGTGGAACCAGCTGTACAGGAAGAGCTGTCTGGATATTCCAGACCGAAGGTAAAGCACAGACCAGGCCAGAGCCCTGCCAAAGAAGAACCAGCTTTATGCCAGGAAAATGCTATCCCCAGTATCCACAGTGAGTTGTTGAAGATGAAAAGTCATCTCCACCACTCATTCCCTGAGCTGGCACACCCTGGCCCAGGGCATGGGGCTGGTTCTGGAGTGGTGTGCTCATGTGCTTGTGTCTTTGCTGCGAGCACATCAGGTTTTTACCTGAATTTTTTCAGCAGATAGGCTCACAAAATAAAGGTTGCTCCCCCAATTTTTGTTCTAGTAAGAGATCCCCTATCATGGCTCTGCTCAGGACATCCCTCATGAAAACAGGATGCCATTCCACGGACTTTTGTAGGACCAGACTGGATTTAATGCAACTTTCCCTGTATGTTTTACTTCTTTATTTCAAGATGACACTTTTAGTGCTTGTGAAAATTCAGGGAGGTGGGAAGAGAAAAATAAAAAATCTGTTTGAAGTCAGTGTCAAAATTGTTACTGGCATCAATGTCATTTGAGTAGTGAGGTCAGACAAATACCTCACAGAGCAAACACAGAATTTTGAAAAAAATATCAATACTGCTTTGCTGGCACCATGGTGCCTCTGCTTTATATCTCCCCCCTGCTCTGAATTCTGCAGCAAATATAAAATTATTACAGGCAGTGTGCAGCCCTTGCACTGCTCTGGTTGGCTTCAAAAGGCCACTTGGTGTAAACACTCAATAAAGATGAATAAAGACTGTTTAACTTTCAGGGGAAGGCTTCAATTTCCACAAGGTTGGGAGGGCACCCCACTGCTGCATCACTCTGGCAGGATCACAGGCTTCTTACTGTTTGTCCCCTTCTGCTCCCTTTGGCTTAGAGGTGGGGTAAATGAGTGGGGGGAATAGTAAGAAATCACAAGGGCTTATCAAAGTTGAATTATAAGAGTGGTGAAAAAAAAACCAGGAAAAGACAGAAAAAGCAAGCTAAGGGAAAGGCCACAACAGCACGTATTTACGAAATAATTTACCCAATTTGTCCAGCTAAACAATTCTGTCAAGTTTACTGAGGGCTGCAAAATTGGCAAATTGCCTCGTCTCCTCGGAGAAGCGTAGAGGCAAGGTGGGTTTAACCCTTCTGTTTGCTGCTTTAGAAACTGGCTTTGTAAACCCTTCCTTAAATCAGCTGGGGTGCCTTTACCTAAATTACTGGCTTTAATGAGGATATCTGGTACAAGCAAAAGTGGATTTGGGCAGGAGTCAGCCACATTCTTGGAAGTCTGTGGGCTTGCTTGTGCCTCTGGGCGCTGTCTGGAGCTGCGCAGCAGAAAATGCAGCTTGCCAGGAGTGCCACCTTGAAACAAATGTGAGTCCCTGTGAGGATCCAGACCTCATGCAGAGCTCCCTCCCAGCCTCCCAACAGCACAAGATACCTCCTTGAATCCAATGTATCCATTCTAGCCTCCAGCCAAACGTGGTACCCACAGCTGTGGATTGAGTCCTGTATTGGTTGTGGTATTGAGGAGCAGGCTGCTGATCACTTGAATAATTTGTTTTGTCTGCTGTGGCCTAGATTACAATTAAATCCCCTTCAAAGTGGTATCAGAAAAACATACGTGACAAAGAAAATGTCTAAGGGCAAATAATTCTGAAGTTTGGCAGCATTAGGCTCACATAGGAGATTATGCTGGCAGAGGGAAAGTGTCTGTAAAATGCTGACACATGATAAAGAACAAGTGAGAATGGCACTCACCCAAGGTTGTGGTTTTAGGAGGAAATAAATGAACTGGATATGTGGCTTTTGTTCCAAGGAGCCTTTAAATAATGTGAGGCTGGATGCTCTCCTGGTAAGGTGGTGCAGGAGAAGCAACCAGACATGTAAATATGACAAATGGTTTTTGTCATACTCCAGAAGCAACCTAAGAACTGAAGAATTTACACAGGCTGCCTGATGAAAACAGAGCCTGATCTTTTTAAAAGTCTGTTTTGGAAAACACAAGTCCCCTTTAACAACACACTCACAGAATTTCCAAGCACAAATGCTGGTGTCAAATTATTCCTGTTGTGCAAGTGTGCACTCTCAGAGCAAGCTCAGGTATTTTTAAAGTGGTGCTGGATAGCAGAGGATAGATATATCATGTGAAAAGAAAGAATAGAGACAGCTCAGGCTTTATGATGTAATTCTGGGCTTTTCAGCTCTCTTATACACTCTGTGAGTCTTTTATGAGTTTGCATTTCTTGCTCTCAAACACAGAGCTCAGCACTCCTCTGGCTCATCACATGGTGACCCTGGGAATCAGACACCTCTGAGAAAAAGAGCACCACTTTTGCAGCACCAGAGAATCTTGAATCCAACATCCTCTTGGCAATTTGCTTTAAGCACCTGAGAGCTCTTTGATGAAGAGGAAGGAAGTCAAGGTTTTCCTCTCTTGTTTGCAAACCTGGAGAAAAGCTAAATGTTGGTTGTAACTCTTATAGATGGAGATGCTAATGTGTGAACCTCCAGAGAAACCCCCAAAGCATCAGAAATGAAGGCATAATCATAACACATTGAACTTATGGTTTTGTGTATGTTTATCAGAAGCTTGGGTGTCCCTATCCCTTGACAAAGGGCTGTGGATAAAAACCTGCACTTTTGCTTTTCATTAAAGGTACTGAATAGGAAGATAAAGCAGTCCCTGCTCATTGCAGGGAGATTGAACCACATGACATTTAAAGGTCCTTTCCAACCCAAACTAATCCGTGGTTCTGTAATTATTAAAAAAGGCTCTTCAGTGAGCTCACTCTTTTGTCTTCTGTATTTTAAAAAGTTTTTTATGTGAGAAGTTGGTTGGGTTGATAAGACCGTGGAGAGTTTCGATGCCAGGCCTCCAGAAGAAAGAAGTTTTCCTGGTCATTTCCACAGCTTCTGTAACTGAGCTGAGAATGAATCTGCTACATGCCTCCAGGAATAAAGAGATTGCAGGCTACTGATGATCCAATACTCTGGATTACTTTAGCTGCTTCTCTCACTTACAGAGAAGCAAAATTATGGTCTGTCTTTGCTGTGTTTTATCCCCAGCTGGCAGCCAGGGCCACACAGCTCCTTGCTCACTCCCAGCCCTGTAGGATGGGAAGGAGAGTCAGGGGAGGGAAATCTCCCAACACCTCATGGAGTGAGATGAGACCTATTTCATAATTGAAACCAGGACAATTCCCATCCCTTATGCGCCACTTAGGTCACACCAGGTCTCACACTTCCTAATGCACCATTAACTTTCTGATCTTTTGACAGACTTTCTCACAACTATCTTTCCTTTAGTTTATGGACCATCTCTATAAAAGTCCATTTATTTTTAAAATGCCCAGAATATTTAATTCCTACTCAAATTTATTTAATCTACTGTAATTAAAATATTGCCATTCCTGCCTGAAAATCCAAGAGTAAGGTGCAGAGTTTGTACAGTAAGAGGATAATCAGAGGCTTCTTTTTTCTCTTAGTGGCCCCAGTTTGGTGTTATTCCTGTGTAAACTTGTGTTTGTAGCACATTTAATGCTATTTTACACAAAGCAAAATTCACACTTAGCACACTTATTTCAGATTAGGGGAAGTCAATCTATGGCAGACTGAATGCAATACCTTGTAATTTTCAGGCTGAAAACCTGTCCAAACCACAGTAAATCATGGAAAAAGTGACAAACATCAGGGTTTAAATATATGCAATATGATGAAATTTTTAGCTTTCCAGGCTAAGACAACACTTTCACAACTCTTATCAGCCACAGCAATGAAATTATATAGCTTTCCAATTATTTTTAAAATCCTCCTTTAAAATCCTCCACACAGAGCAGTGTGCAGTTTTAGCATGACAATGACATAGGCACAATAAATAAAGCACTGTAAAAACCCCCCTGTACTTTATTACTTCACTTGGTGTAGTTGTTAAATCCTTCTCATCTTCAATAACCCTCAAATCTACCAGTGCCCCTTTCTGTGATATTCCCTGAACACAAAGGTTATAAGTGTATTGCTTATTTCGGTTTCAAAATCAAAAACCACAGGATTTTTGTTGCAGTACAGTGCCAAAAAAATTACAGGGGGCAAGGCTAGGCTGCTCCATGTTTTCCAATTTAAGTAGTACCATAGTTGGCATTTAATTTAATTTAAAGTTAATTTAAAAATGTGTGTACCTGCAGAAACACTCACAAAACACGTTCAAAACCCCAGACCTGGGGTTCTCTTGGCCAGGTTGTAACCCAGCAGGTGCCAGTGTGTGGGAGAAGGCTGATTTTGAGTAGTACTTGGGGGTCACAGGAAGAGTTGGAGGATGGAAAGGCAACCAGGACCTAGAGTGGGGAAGGTACATGCAAACATCCCATTAGTGCAGTGCTGAGCCACCTCCATCTCTACAATTATAGAAAAAAAATCTAGAAACTTCAAAATATGTCTGCAAAGGGCATTTAAAAACTGCCTGTGGGTCCCAATGTAACCAGCATTTAATTTCAGAGAAAGAAACATTTCACACAGTCAGCCCTCCCCCATGCACTTTTTAGGCTGTTGCTTCTGTCTGAGGCTGCTGTTAGAGCAAGAAATAAAAATTATTTTACTCAGGAAGGAAGGCAACGAGTTGAGATTGTCTCGTGCTGATAACACCAAGGTTTGATCCCTGTGTGGGGGATTCACTGAGGTGTTGGCCCCTCTGATCCCTGTGGGTCCCTTCCAACTCAGGACACTCAGTGGTTTAGGCCTTGCCCTTGGGAGCGTCCAGCACTCTTTCGGGGTGGGAGAGGTGGTGTGTGGTGGTGGATTGTCACTTGTTGAAGCCAGCCCCAGTTCCACTGCTGCAGCACGTGTCCAGTTGGGCCACAGCTCATTCCTCATGGTGTGCTTTGGGAGCTCATTCCTGATCAGCGTGGTTGCCCTCAGGTCCCCAAATGTGGAGTGGCAGAGATGGGCACTGCCAGGTGCCAGGTCTGGAGACCTGGCAGGAGACAATTCTCACCCAGAATCAACCCCACTATCACAGACACCAGGATTCCCTTTCCTCCCCAGTTACCTGCCAAGTACAGCCAGGTCCTTGAGCAAAATCAATCTCACAGATGGTTTGTCTTTGCCTGAGGCAGGAATCACCCAGGCTGCTTTGCCCAGCATATTTTTAATGTGCGCTGCAGGAACTTTATCCCTTTCTACCTTACATAAAAGTTTTGACTGGGCAGGAAACCAGAAGAGTCCTTTACTCAGTTTTCATAAAAAGATTCCCAACGAAGGCCAAATCCTGCTGAATTTGTGCACTGCTTGCCCCCAGCAAATTGACCTCAGGGGGAGCAGGCGTGGAGTGAGGCACCACTCAACAGGAGCAAGCAGTTTATCAGTAACATTAACAGCTGGCCACCTGGGCATTGGCTCCTAAATTAATGGCAGAAGCATTTTTATAGCTGACAAAGGCTGAAGTGAAAGAAAAATTTTGGAGTCTGTTCAGAATGCAGATCATATTTAAGTGCTCAGGGTCTCCTACCTCAGACTTTTTCTGCAGGCAGCAGGAAACTCCTTAGGAACATCACTTGGGGAGATATTATTTTAGCTGCTGAATTTCAATATGAATGGGAAAGATGTTCTAGATTCTTAGAGGCATTTTTGCTGTGGAGGAGGCATCTTTAATTGCAGGCTGAATTATTTCCCACGTGCACACAAGTTGTTCATGAACTGAACCTGAATAAATATGTAAGGATGACAGCAGAGCTATAATATAGCCACACAGATTAGTTAAATGTCCCAAAGTCCCCAGCTGTTGGGGATAGCTCTTATGGATCTGTAAGCTGGGAGTACACAGCTGCTTGGTTTGGCTAGGAGTCAAAGTAAGGGAGAAGACAAATGCAGGAATTACCCACTAAAGAAATAATAATTAAAAAAGTATCTGATGTGACTTGGATCAAATATCTGTCTAATAAGGAATCATATGTTTTCTGGGGTGGAGAAAAGTGAGCACAGGAAACCCAATATTCAACAGCCTCAAGACAAATTGACGTGATCTGAATTTACCAAAAATAACAGGTGGTTTCTGCCGCTAGTATTTTGAGAAAGCATTTGCTTGTTTGTTGGGGCTTTTTAAACTAAGCTAGTGGTTTGTTTACAAATGTGGATTCAGTTGTGTGTAACAGAGTTCTTGTACTCCAACCGAGTGAATTATGTGTCTTTTGTCCCCTGAAATGACTTACAAATGTAAGTTTATTTGTCTTGAGTTTGCTTTGTTCTGCATATATCCTACCAAATTAAAAAGAGAAAGTTCCATAAGGACACTAGACTTCTTTGAATACATTTTTAAAAAGTAAGTATTTAATCACTTCAGATGTGATCAGAGTCCTAAACAATATTGATTAGTTGGAAACTGCACAATTGCGTCCTGTGTTCTTAGAGTAGAAGAAGAAGCTAACATTCCCTTAGTCTCCCTGCGAAATCCCCCTCTGGTTAATTAAATGAATAAGTTCTAACTCATATCCGTGTCTTCCAGTCACAGTTTTGCAATTAATAGAATAAGAAAGTTGTCCTGAGCCCTGTGTGCCTGATGAAACCTACCATGAATTTGAATTCTGTCCAGCAGCTACTTACAAGAAGCTCCTTTTGATAGATCTTCAATCTGAGACTGCATCTGACAATTTTTTTTTGGGCAACAACAAATACTCCAGAAAGAAATATAAGCTGATTGCAGAAAATGAAAGAAACAAGATTCACTAAGGCTGCCATGAGTTATTCACTGATGACTAATAATAATTTAAAACTCTCAGAATTATTTGTCTGAATGTGCTGTCCCTGCCTTGGTAACAACCCGCAGCTGATAGGGAGCACTGCAAGTTTGCCAAGGAGCTAAACCTGTCTGCAGGAAGAAGTTGAATCTCTCTAGCCTAATATAGGAATTATTAGTTAGGTACAGTGGTGCCAAACACCCACGGAAACAATCATAATCCAAAATAAGCATTATTCATACTAAAATATGAATGCTTTTATGCAGTGCTCCAGACTGGCTTTAAAAAGTCCTTTAGGGGAAAAAAACCCACATTTTTGTTTAAAACAGTACTATTTGTTCCTTGTTCAATGCTTATATTTTTTTGTGAGCTAATCCACAAAATTTGAGGTTGTGATGAAAATGGTCAAGTTGACAGCATTTTAAACAAAGACAGAAATACATTTTTAGGGCAAGTTATATATTGCATTTTCTGTGTGGAAAAAGGTGAAATTCTAGGCTGGTCATGAGCCAGAGATTGCTGTTCATGGTGTTACTCAAAGGAAACCAAGCAGAGACTGTGATCACTGTGTCTTTGTGAACTGCAGGTTAAATTCTGAAGAGTCAAGGAAAGCAAAGAGTGTGACTGAGCTTATTCTGTGTATTTAAAGTTAGCTTGGATACAGATGAATCATATGTTAATGTAATACTAGACCTAAATGAGTTTTTGAATATAAAGCCAATAAGCATTCAGTAGAAACCAGGTTCCCTTTGACTATTCCAGCAAGAAGTCATCAGCTGTGGGAGGAATAAGCATATGAGTGTAGCAATGCTTTAATCACACTGAACACATTAAATTATCCCAGCTGAAGGCCTTGTCATCCAACCACATTACTTGTACTAGCAGCAGGGTCCTGGCAGAATTAGGCAAAGTGGGGAGAGTCCATGATGGTTTATTTGCTGCTCTCCCGTGGTCCATGTGGTCCACAGATTCATGGCATCTGCTGAGGACTGGGTAGTTTTAAATATTAGAACCCTCCAAATGGTATTCATACACTGAATTAAGAAGGAAGAGCAAACATTGAGTTCTGCTGGTACCATGCCAGGGAAGCATATAATGTCGAACATTCTGCAGAGGACTGCCATAAAATCAGTGAGCATTTGCTGCTAAAAAGTTGTCAAAATACTCTTGTAAAAATAGACTTACTGTGAATAATGAAAAATGCAGGTGAAAAGTGTATTCAGCTAATGAATGAACATAAAGCCAAATGAATTAAGAGTGATTTAAATGCCATTTTTCTTTTTGTTAGATAAGGGGCAGGTTTCTAACTCAATCAACAATTATAAATAAGGTGGAGATTTATTTTTATGTTCACATGAGGATCAGGAGTTTAGAAAATATAATAATCTTTTGTTAGGGATTCAGAAGATTCTCAAACGCTTTGGAAGCAGCTTGCTTCCAAAAGACTGCAGGTTTTCCTGGAGCAGACATTACTGTTGTGGAAAACAGATGGCATTTTGGGGGGGTAGACTCTTTGACTCTGCTGGGGGCTGCTATTGCATTTGAAAACTCACAGTGATGGGGATAAAGATTTTAGAGGGCAAGAGTTTGCAAATGCTGCAAACCATGATGACCTTGAACCAAACCTATGATGGCAAACTAAAGGAAAATTTGCTCTTAGGTCTGCCCTTTTCTAATTGGAATGGCTTCATTGAGGAAGGGCCATGCAGTACCTGGTAAATGCACAGCTTTCTGATTGATTCAGCCTGATGCTTTGATATGTGCTCATGTGGCTCAGAGAAAGGTCACGTGAAAAATCTCACAAATATGAAAGAGTAAAAAAATTTACTCATCCCCTAATCTGTCTGTTTTTCTTCACACAAAAATAGAATAAGTAGTTTTGCTCCCTGCTGGTAGTTGTGCCTTTGTCTCCTGCTGCTAAGTCCTACAGGAGAAGAGAAAGCTCCAGAGAGGCTTTATTGAGGTCATTTAATACCTTAAGAGGATCTGTGAGAAAGATGGAGGCTGACTTTTTAGTAGGGCCTGTGGTGCTAGGACAAAGGCTAATGTTTTTGATCTAAGCCAGGCTAGACTGTTTCTGAAGAGAATGGAGAAACACTGGCACAAGCTGCCCAGAGAGCTGATTCCATGCCTGGAAACCTTCTGGTTTGTCAGGTTGGACAGGGGTCTGAGCAACCTGGTCTGCTTGTAGATGTGCTTACCCATGGCAGAGGGCTTGGGCTAGATGGCCATTAAAGGTCCCTTCCAGCCCAAACTCTTCTATAATTCCTTTGTGTTGACAGTTTTTGCATCTAGATATCTGAATGTGGCATGTAGATTTTGCAGTTTAGTGGTGGAAATAACAACAGTGATATGAGTGAGTCAATCAATCAATCAATCAATCTCTGGTTTCAGAGGCATTTCAGAATATTGCCTTATTTTTACCCCAACTCAGATGAGCTCAGTAACTCCCTGGTGGTGGGCAATTATTTTCTCACTTAATAGAAAGTATGTCAAACCGCAGTAGAGGCTTGCTGCAGCTGAGCTTGCCAGACAGTTGTGTCCTTTCCTTGTTTCTTTCTCACTCTTGCCTTGTTCTGTCACTGTCTACATCTCCACTGCCTGAGATCTTTCAGTGTTTTGTCTTAAAATTTTCTGCCCCCTCCAAGCACCATCAGCAGTCACCCCTCAGATAGTAATGTTTCTTTTTCTGTTCTTTCTGTAATTCATACATCCATTTTCTACCACTCCGCAAACCTTGAGCGAGCTAGTAATTCTACTCCAAGTGATATGAGAGTGAAGTTGCACAGATGAGTATGTGCACAGTGGATTTTTTGCAGCTCTGTGAGGTATGCCTGAAAAGTTCAGGAGTATTTCTGTGTCTGAAATACACCACACAAATTATATTTGCAGTCTACTAACACATTGTGTTAGCCATAAAAGATATATGAGCAAAATCGATCCCAAGCTTATTGCTTCACAAAATGGCAAAAGATTGGATTCCTGATGTAAATATTATTTATTTTCTAGCCTATTCTGGGACCTGGTTAGGCTTATCTAAGCAATTTTCCCCATGCTGTCTCAGAGTCTTCTTTAAAACTCCAGTGCTTTTCCTTTGCCTCACTGCTTCTCTTTTTATTTAATGATCTTCACAACACAGAAACCAATGGGAAAATTGCATGCCTTGAATGTATTTCTCCCACTCGTTATTTTCAAGCAGAAACTGCTTGAGAGAGTATTCCTTGTGCTGGATTATTCAAGGGACTGAGGATCAAATTCCCAATGGTGCCTCGAGTTACTTGTGCAGCTCTCACATACCAAAAGACTGTCACCTATTCATGATTGCCAGGACTGAAATGACATTCTCAAAAACGCTTTTCTAAAGTCCCCAGAAGACATTTTACCCCTCATTTTCATGACAACAACCAATGACTGATGTGTGTCAGTATTGGGGTGATGAAGATGTTTTCCTTCATTATAGAGAAGCAGTAGTGGATATTGGGTTATTTAATAGGAGCAGGCCTATTTAATAGGCAAATTAATTAGAGGAATGATGACTCTGCAGGAAAATGACTTATAAGGTTCATGCTTTGTGAGCAGGAAAAGAGCTTAAAATGTTAACATTAGGCATTGCTCTTACTTTATGAGTTTAGGGTTTATCATAAGAACAGAAAGCCTTGAGCCACGAGATTAGAATCAGAATTTACACACCTGGGAGTGTGACGAGGCAACACTTTGAATTTACTGTTAAGTACATAAACCCTAAGAAAACTTCACATCTTTTCACAAAAGCTTCTGAATTGGATAAAACCTCTTCCAAAAAGCTAAAAGATTTTTGCTTAAAAGTCAGCTTTCAGACACTCAGCTGAAAAAATGTCAATATTAATGTCTGGAATTTCATAACAGATAAATGTTTTAAAACATCAGAACATCAGAGCTTCTTGATTTAGTACCCAGAAGAGTTAAGATTTTTAGTCTGGAAGTTTTTTTTGTTGGCTTTTTTTTTTTTTACTAAAAAGTTTTCTATTTAATTTATGTCACTTTGTGGAAGGATTTCCCCCTTATGAAAGGTTTGTAGGGGATTCATATTATAATACTTTTTTCCTACCTTTTTATATTCCAGACCTGATGATTTCACTTTCCTCTCTTCAAGTTTAGTGTCAGTGTGGCTAAGGGATAACAGCATCTTATCTAAAAAGGGGAATCCCCCCCAGAGTTCAAGAATCAAGGGGCAATACTGAGAAAACAGAAGTTTGTAATCAAAAAGGAAATGAAATACAAAAAAAATGAGTGTGAGAAAAAAAGGTATATATCCTCATATAACCAGTTAAGAAAGCTGCAATACTGATATTTTTTATCCTAAGCTTGAAGACAGCAAATACCTGTGGGCAACAGAAAACTGTGAAATGCAAAGCAATTTTATCTAGACCACCCTGGTTCCTTTTTTTAAGCTGAGATGTTTGGTTCTAGTGACAAGGAAAGAGCAGCAGATGCTGCATTTCTGACTTCAGGAATGAAACAAGTACTGGGGAAGGGCACAGTGACCGTGTGAAGACCAAAATTTTTAGCTCTTGGAGCTGGAGGAGTGAAAGGAGGGCAAAACTGTTCCTCTTCTGAGAAAAAAACCCAGAAAACTTGCAAATCCCCAAGACATGTTTTGGTTGGTTTGGGTTTTTTTTTTGTCTGGGGTTTCTTTTTTTTTGTTTGCATTTGTCTTGTGTTCTCCTGTCCAACATGTATGCTTTAGTCCTTCTCTAGCCACCTGCACAGGCACTGCTGGCAGAATCAAAGTTTGATGGGTAGATTCGATTTGCTCAGCACTGGAGTCAGAAATCTTCTAAATATACACCTTGTATAAATTTAGGGCTTTTTGAGAATTAGGTTCTCCTTTGTTATTTGAGTAAATTTAGCTCTTACAGGGCCTGAAATAGAGAGGATTGTGTCTATTTCCTAGGCAAGAAATACCATCAAAGCTGATTTGATCACAGCCAGGACCCGAAGCCTCAGCTCACTCAGGTGATTTTCCCTGTAACAAGTTGGAAAATGAATAGTCCTGTGGGCTTCAATCACCCTCTAATCCCACCCCAAGGGAGGAGGTGTTCAGAGGAAGAGTTTTCAAAACCTTGGGTTTTGAACCATGGCCTAATCCTCTGTATAGGGTATATAGGGTTTTATCCCTTTATAAAATTGTTTCAGCTATTTTAATCATCATGATAATGCGTTATGAAGTGGGATTTCTTTTCCAGTCTGAGGGGAACTTTTAAAGAGACACTCATGTAATTTATGTTGATTTTTATTTCTCTCTTTTTTTATAATATGTGAGGATTGCTGAATTCTTCTCTTCTAAACAACAAAACAAGGAAGTTTGGAAATTTATGATGTTGTAATTTGCATAGAACTTTATCTAACTATTTGGCCTTTATCTGAACTCAGTTCTCTTGGGGAATAGTAAATAACCAGGACATGGACTCCTATTTCCTTTTGTCATCCCTATTGTAGTAATTTCTTCCACCTGTAGGTGTGGAAATCATCGCAATCCTCTAGCTTCTGCTAGTTCAATACTATAAACCATCAGATGATGAAAACTAATAAATTGTTTTATTTGTTTGTGACAGATACAAGAGATCCTGAACACAACTTCCTTCTGAATAAAACTTTCTGAATAAGGGAAGCTGGTTCATGCTTCTTTGCATGGAGTCCTTTTAATCTGCTGACAGGAACACTTTTGTGGGAAGAACTGAACTTGTTTTAAAGCTGGAGTTTGCTGCTTAGAATGTTCATAGTGAAAAAAAGGTACTTAGTATGGTCTGTGGTAATTACCTGAAGATCTAATTTTATTTGTGTCTCCTGACACTAATTTCTTGTGGTGTTGCATCCATATAAATCATTGTAGATTGCTTTCATTCTAGTTTTGCTTTGTGCTCTCCATATATATTAAGTAACAGAATGAACTTTGCCACCCAAGTTTTTTGTGCTTTCGCAAGTTATATTAAACCGACTATTGCTGATCCCTTGCTTGTTCTTCTTTAAGTCACCTGAACCACTCACTTGCAACAGATGCAAACAAAATGTAAGGATCATTTAACTGTGCTTTAGTGGATTTCATAAACATGGAGCTCTTTCAGAACACTTATAATTGGCCTTAACCTTTTGAAGAACTATGACAATGATTGTACCTGAGAGACACCAGGGTCTTCAAAGAGAATCAGAAAGTGTTTTGAGAATATAATATTCACCATGAATTTGGTCTATAAGCTGTTATAATGGCTTCAGAGGTAATCACTATAATTTTCCTTCCTCTTGAGAACTCTGAAGAAAGTTCATTCATTCCTTGTTCTTGCAACAGCTCCAGCTTGTAGGATAAACCCCAAATCTCTTTCACTTTTCTGTGTTTTCCATTTCCTCCATACCCTGCCCTGTTCTAAGGAAGCCTTATCTCAGATTCTTCTTCCCACCCTTCTTTCCTCCACATTGGGTCTGGATTTGGCACTGCAGGAGGAGTCTGCCTATTAATATTCAGATCAACTGCTTCAAACTCTGTCTGCACTCTACTGCTTCCTCTGGGGAGGATCTGCCAGGTGGTGATTTCCCAGGTCTGTTTTGGGGGAGGAAATCCTCACAGCTACTGCACAGAATTCTTCTAATATCCATGTGTCTCATGTAATCTGTTTTTTTCTCTGATATTTTGCCTCGTGGAACATTGGCAAATGGAGGGAAAGGATGCTGATCTCTGAGCATCAGCTCTTCCTTCAAGGTTGGACTCAGGCAGACACATTTGCTTTCTGTGATGGATCATGTTTCAGGATCTCTATCATACAGAGCCAGACATAAAACAGGATCTGAAAGGTTTTAGTTTTTGTTGGTTTTTTTTTGGTTTTTTTTTTTTTTAATCATCTATGTTAGTTTAATTTGTCTAATGCAAAGCATTATTTAAAGATAACTTTAAGGAAATTTTTGAAGGTGAAAAAGGTGACAGCATCCTGACATGCTGTTGATAAGGACAGTTCAGTTCCTTTCATTAATCCACAGCAAGAGAAAGTAGGATCATCCTGCAAACACACAGCTAAAGTTGATTCATTACAACCCTATGACTCACCAGCTTCCTTTTCCTTCTCAAAACTGAATTTTGGATTGAAATCCTTTTTAAAAAATTCCTGTAGGCAATAAATGAGGGTGTTCTTCATCAATCTGTGATGGGCTGGATTTAGTGGAGCCCTAACTCCAGACAGTCATTCCTTGCAGACTCAAGTCTGACTCATGGTTCATTGCTGCTTCTTGGTTTTTTCTTTCTCTTGTGTCTTGATTCACCACTTTTTTTCCTTTGATAGGTAAATGAATATGTCATTGAAGAAACAAATCCAGTCTCTCTCTCTCTCTCATCGAAAAAGAGATTTGTGGCTGAGGGGCTAGGGAGTAAAATAAGAACTGAGGATTAGTGACTGGATAACCTGAAGGTCCAATTTTCCAAGTCTGAATACTGAGCTATTTCAGAAAATGAGGTAATATTGATGTATCTGGTGTTGGACACACTAAAATGGAGAGACCAAAATTACTAATTGATTTTGAAGAATTGGATCTTTGCTGAAAAGGCCAGTATCTTAGGGCCTAAAAAAAACCAACAAGAACCAACCAAACAAAAAAACCACACCAAACAAACTAAACCAACCAACCACCAAAAAAAACCCCCCAAACAACCCACCAAAACCCAAAAAAAATCCCAAACCAAAAAAACCAAACTAAACCATCAAACAAAAACACCCATACACCAAAAAAGGCCTGAAACCACACAACCAAGCAAAAAGACCCCCAAACAAACAAACAAAACCATAAACAAACAAAACCCCACAAAGCCAAAAGCAAAGCAAAAGAAAAAAAAAATAGAAAAAAGAAAAATAAGATTTAAACTTTCCCATTATATAGCACACTGACAAATCTAGATAATTTATTTTTTTTTTTGCAAACAGACAAGCGCCAAAACAACTGCAATTAAAAATTCAGAATAAGCGTGTGGAGTTGTTGTAGCCAGAGATGGGGTTGACTGCTTGGCTGTGCTAGCAGTGCAAAAGTGATGGACACCAGGGGAATGCCGTTCTCTGCAACTGGAGAGGCAGGGAGGGCACTCCTGCTTTTTTATTCCAAGTCTGTGGACTGAGAATTGCTCTGTCTGCTGTGATTAACTGAGTGAAATAAGTGGTTCTGTTGCAGAGGGGAAGCCCTCTGGGCAGTGCTGAGGTTTGCCCTGTGCCATAGGTGATCTTGAATGTGAGACAGCAGGTGAAAAACACCTCTCAGATAATTTAGAGGATGGTGACTTGTTGCATCCACCATGCTAAAAACTGCTTGTAAATAAAATTGCCCCCAGAGTAAATTTAGTGGGGTCTGGCATCCTTGTTTTCATTCTCAGTATTTCGTTCTTTACTGTGTTGCCACAATTCGTGGAATTATGTGAGAAAGGCATTACAGACATCAGGTGCTACCCAAACAGGTACTTCTTCCGCAAGAAGCATGCTGCCTTGCCTACTAAAGTCTCCAGAAGTGGTACTGCCTGAGTGTGCTGAGCACAAGCCTGGTGGCAAAATGATGGAAAAGCACTGTAAATCTGTATTTTTCCATTATGAATTATTCATGGCTGTTACTCAAGTCACAAACAGGAAACTCGTGTATAAAGTCAGCTCGACACAGGCGTTCATTTATGAAGAGAGCTCAGTCATGTGAAGGTTTGCCATCTGGTCCCCACCAGAAGAAGCAGATCCAGAGCCATATTTTCTCCTGGTGTACACAGGCCTGGATACACTGACTTTAATGAAGCTGAAGTTTACATGAGCTCAAGGTTTGCCCTCTTTCCTTTGAGAGGTTTTGTTGTTGTTTCTCTACTGACCCATTTATTTTTCCTTGAGTTGGTTAGAATGTGGTTATAAACTCAGGCTCATAATGTCTCTCCTACAATTGTTTTGGGGTTTTTTTTTGTCTCTTCTAATCCATTACAGGGATATTTCATGAAGGATGCTGGGTATTTTGTGCTTGGCTTGATATTCAAGAGGAGTCAGATGTTTAAACAATGATAAGAAAAGGGGCTTGAAAATATTACTAATATGATAGTAATGGCTACTATACATATGTTCAGATTAGGAAGGACTTGTTTCAGAGGACAAAACTTCTTTTAAATTAGCAGTTCCTGTACTAAAAATGAGCAGTAAGTTATCACAATGAGTTCTGTTTGCCTCCCTCCTAATCTTCCAGCACTGCCCAGTGCCATGAGTTTAGTTTTTGGAAGATGCTCCACTTCTGTACTTTCTCCCTGGCACAGGTTTCCTGCTCTTTGTTACTTGAGAGCGCTGTGAGGACAGGGTTTTGGCTTTTTGGGCCAAATGAAGGGTTTCTCTCATCACCTCATAAAGGTGGGCAGTGGGCAGCATGTTGAAAGCTGTGGCTGCAGGAGCCCTCTATGATCAGTCAGTGCTGCCTGCACCCAGATTGTGCCTCCAAAAGCCAGAGTATTCAGAATGTGTGAAGATTAGTGAATTGTAGCAATTTATGGAAGGCCTCACAGTTTGGAGATGGAGAGGCGGTTAATAATAATTAAACTTTCCTGGAATATAATGGGACAATTCCATGCATTTTTTTAGCAAAAGACTGAAATTCCTTAGTTAGTCCTTAGTTAAACAGGCAAGGACATTAAAGAATAAGATGCACCTAAATGCATTGACCTATGTGATGATGCACTACCATTTTTCCTGAGCTGCTGGTCACATAAGACAGCCAATAGCCAGCCAAATACATTTTAAACCATATCAGGTACTCAAGGCTTAGTAACATTGCTACTAAATATTCCTGTCCTTGCCTAGGCACAATTGCCCAGGATGCTAATTTGCAAAGCAGACAAAAACTAGTACACATAAGAGAAATCTGTGCTGTCATTGAGTGCAGTTTTTTGATGTCAAACATTTGTGCCTGTTCAGCTCTTAGCAAGCAGTGGGCTTTAAGAGTAAGGTTTAAGAGTAAATAGAATAATTCTCACTCATAAGATACTTTCTCTGAAGCACACCCAGGAAGAATTTTTGAGAGGAGAAAGGCAGAACCACATGCAAACATGAGTCCTTGTTAGTGCTGCAGCCTTGTGCTATGCCAAGTGTAGGAAGAGGCTGCAGGTGAGAAGAATGAAGAGCTGAACTGCATAAACCCCAGCTCTGATGCTGGCACCTGGAGAAGGTGAGACCAAAATGAATGGAGTCCTGGGGAGGGCTTTAAGTGTCCTGGAGGGGTTTAAAAAGCAGATGGATGTTGCTCTTGGGGGCATGGTTTAGTGGCAGGCTGGGCATTGCTGTGTTCATAGTTGGACTGAGTGGTCTGAAAGGTCTTTGCCAACCTCCGTGATTCCAGGATTCCCTGAGTTCTCAGAGTCTATTCAAATTGTTCCTGCCATGCAGCACAGAAGAGCAGGAAGGGCTGCATGCTGGAGGCTCTCACAGGTGGTTGAGCTTCCCCAGGTCCCAGGTGACCAGTGGATCTGGGCTGGCCAAGTAAAAGAAATAAAAGCATCAAAACTGGCATTAGTGAGGAACTGTCTGAGACAATTCCTAGCAGATCCATACAGATCCTTGAATGGGAAAGCAAGGAGATATTTCCAGTCTTGTAACCGTGTCAACACCAGCAGCAGGCTAAGGAAAACATGGGATAACTGACCTGTAGGTAACTGACACACTGCTCTGGTTAAGCTGATGCCTCATACAGCTGGCACACCATCCATGCCAGGAAAACCTGACTTCTCTTGTTATATGACACTTTGCAATACTAAAACAACAGCAGTTTTGAAAATTTGCTTATAATTCCAGTTTTACTTTTCTTGTTTCTTTTTCATTCTTGAATAATTAAGCAAACCTAATACTTCAATTTTGTCTCCACAAAAAAGTATTTATCTGGATGTGCAGTAATCCAATATTGTTTTTGCATCTTGCACAGATCTGGGGACAAACCAGCTTTACTATTAAAATAAAAATGTGCATTTCTTTTCCTCCTTACTTGAATAGCATACCATTATCCTGATCAATTTTAGTAAAATCTAAATAAGTGGCGCATGAAATAATCAGTTACATATTTGTTCCTGATGTCTGAACCGGCTGAGAACATCATGGTTAGAAAAAAAAGTGAATTCCTCACAATAAAGCAGTAAATCTACATGTGAAATATGCTTCCTATACAGTATTTTAGCCACATGGGTGTGTCTTCTTTGACTACAAAAAAGATTGCCACAGTGCTGAGGTCTTGTTACTTCCTTTAGGCTCTTGATCTGACTTGGGCAGCTGTAAGGATTTGGAAATGAGAGCTGTGCACTTCTGGTATGACAGGGAACTCTTTTGTTTCCATGTGTTCCCTGTCATGATCCTGCTTCACCACCTGATCCAGGCTGGCAGGAAAGTGGAATCTGCCACTCTGCTTGCCACTGCTAATCAAATATCTCCTTTTGTGGGGGCAGGTAAATCCAGGATCTGCTTGGAAAATATATTCTAATGCAAATTAAATATGACTTGTTTGAAGTTCCATGGCAGTCTCTAAACTGGTGGAATTGATGCACATCATGCCTGTGTGGGTAATTCTGGGTCCAGCTTGCTATGAGCAATTGGAAACATATGGTGACAGCTTTTGTGTCAGAATTTTACTTAGAAATCAGGAATCACAGCAAAAGTTAACTAGGAACCTCAATTCACATCCAGATTTGGACTTAAATTTTGTGTCTGCTGTTTCCCTGCCCTATTTTCTTCACAGTGAACCAAAGTAAAATTAAACTAAACAATAAATCCTGGTTTTTTGGGACATCTATTATTAGAATCAAATGCCTTTCTTACACTTTAAAATGCTTTCATATACCTAATATATTAAGTGTACCTGGACTGAAGAAAACTCTTCTGTGTTCATAACAAATCAAATGGGAAAACAGCAATGCACTATATACTCAGTCAAGATCAGGTGAAACAAAGTATGATGACCATACACGAAAGAATAAACCAGAAAACATTAAATTCTGACATTCAGAGAGAAAACAATAAGTGGAAATTATTTGTCACCTTTTCCATGCTGTGAAAGGTCAAATGCCAGACTGGGCTCAAGAGAGAGACTGGTTGTTATTTGAAGGAAACCAAGAAGAGAGTGTGACCTTATGTTTTTGTGACCTGCACGTTGAAAACTCTGAAGAATCAAGGAAAGGAAAGATTGTGATTGAGCTGATATCCTGGTAAAGCTAACTAAGGCCATGGTGGTTTAGGGAGTTTTCTGGTGGTATTTATTGGAAGTTTTCCAAGGCAGCTGCTTTGGTTCACCAACTTCTGACCACTGATGTGACACTTCATTGAGATTTCATGCTGAGGCAAAGACACAATAGAAGCATCTCCTTTCTTAGAGTCTATTTAAACAAACACCCTGCACATGCCTGACTTAAGTGGAAAAGCTGGACTGTGAATTTACAACACAGTTTTGCATGCTAGATAGAATTTCCTGTATTCTTTCAGCCTGATCCTTAAGACAGGATTTTCATGTAAAATGAAAACTAAAAAATGTGGTGCAGTTTGTTTCCTTTGTTTCAGAGCCCCTATATCTTGAATGAGATTTTAAGTAAATACACAGATTTACTGCCTTTATTTCCTCACCCTTTTGGCTATAGACACAAAAAACATCATACTGTTCATTTCAGATATGCTTTTTGTAGATCTTGGCTAGATTTGTCTTTAGGCTTTTTTCTAGACTAAAGTTAGAGGGTTGAAATACACCTTCCACATTAAAAACTTTCCTCCTTCAATTCCCATGATTTTCATGAAGCTCCTGAACGAGATGTGGGATTGTTAACCGCAAGAGTCAGGCAAAGATGTGTTTCTAGAAATGCACTAGGAATGGGAACATATATTCTCATGTGGCTAATATGTCAGGAGCTGAGACAGCCAGAGGCCACTGGCCTGAGCAAATGAGCAGTGACTCATGGATGTTCACTGACATTTGTCACAATGTGAACAGACTTCTTAGGAAGATTTTTATGGTAAAAAATCATCCAGTTTAAAGAAAATGAAGATGGAACTAACACCTGCTATAACCCATGCCATTGGCTAAATGCAGTCCTATAAGGAAATTCTGCAGTGCTTTGACAGGGATAAAAAAAAGATATACACTCCCATGACAGACATAATATGTCTCTTTGTCTTACTGCTGATATCAACCAGGAACCAAAGATAACTTCTGAAATCACAGGAGAAAAGGAATTTTTCACCACTTCTGCTTCACCTGCAATATTTCAGAGTCTCATAATATTTCCTTGTCATAGTATTGGGATGTTGTAATGGTTGTAATGATCAGTTAAGGTTCATAAATACTCAGACCTCAGAATGAAAAGCACCCATAATCCTGAAACCAAATAAATTCACCACCAGAACCAGGGTCCAGTTCTGGTTTTCTGTCCCTCTGATCCCTAGCAGGAATTTGTCTCATAAATGTAATTTTTATAACACAAGGTAGCTCTTTCTTTTGTTGCAGCTGCCATTTTGTTAAAGCCACATACTTTGGCTCAGCAAGCAGCCAAAGCTTTGCTAGAAAGCCTTTCTGAGGAGCTCTGCTCTCAAAACAGATACAGTAGCTGGCCTTTTAACTGCTTTAAAGAAAAGCTGCAAGTTACCCATTCTCCAGGAATTTTTTTGGTGTTGGGGCTCCTTCCTTTCTTTGGGGCAGGAGATTGAGAGCTCTGAAAACCAAGATTTTTCTGAACCTTACTTACCTTTTTTTTTGTTCAAATGAAAAGGATATGAAAAGTAGCCTAATTTGTGAGCTTTCTAGCGTTGGGATTTTCTGGTTCATTTGTTTATTTTTGGTTTTTTTTTGTTTTATGTTTGTTTGTTTGTTTGGGGTTTTTTTGGCTTATTGAGAAGTTTAGCTGTGGATTTTGAGAACTTTTTGAGTTTGCTTTTTCAGAGAGGGTTTAGTCTTTTCAGTTACTGCAGCATAAAAATGCAGACAGCATGAAAGATTCTCTCTTTTTCTCTTACGTTTCACCATGCCTAAATGTAGTTTCTGTTTGCTCTGAATTTTAAATATGGCTACCGTGGAAAAAGTGTTCCTTTTATTTCTGTCTTTCAGAAATCAAATTTTCAGAAATAACTTCGCCTTGAACTGGCAGGTTCAGAAACCCACAGAAAACTTGAAGTGGCAGAAGTGATACCAACAGGAAGCCATGATCCCTTCTTTAATTTACATCCCTTCATTGTGCACCCGGGGATGTCACCTCCATGTCTTCTGTATGGTGACAGACAGATTAAAACAGAAGTGAAGCCTTGCTCTTTGTAAAGGTAAATTTTTACAAGACTGGAGATGGATGTCAGGAGACAAGGCATTTTTCTACTCACCTTGCACTCCTCTCTGCCTTCCCATAGTTTTTGTGGGTGCAGTATTGAAGAGCTGAAGAGTTCACCGAGGGGCAGGCAGCTGAGAGGCTGAGATGTGCTGAGCAACCTTGTGTGTAGCTCCTCCTGAACTCCTGCAGCTGCCCCTCTGCTGCTTTCCCTGTATTTTGGCTCTGTGAGCAGTTTTAAAGGTTCTGCTTTGTTGTTCTCCTGTGAAATGCCCTGAAATGTTGAACTGCTGCCCCGTTCCCCAGGTCCAGGGGAAGGAAGTGCTGGTGCTTCCTATCACCACTCTGAACAGATAAACAGGAACAGTAAAAGCAAGAGAGGACAATGGCCACATTCACTTCAGGTAGGCTTTGTTCTGAGTACCATCAACTCTAGTGACTTATCCAGGGACAGCTTGTGCAGGCTCCTGCTGCTCCAGAGGCCTCTGGCACTGTTTGTAAATTTCTGGAGCTTGAAAATGTCCCATCAGAACATGTCTTTTCCTCTCTGCTTTAGGACATTTTGGCTTGATGTGGTCCCTGATACCAGCATCAATCCTGCCACCCTCAAAACAGCTGTTTCGAAGTGCATAAATAAAAGCTGGTCTCTTAGAATTGGTTATTTTGTCTGTGTACATGTTTTTTAAGGAGGACAATAAATAAATAAATAAATAAATAAATAAATAAATAAATAAATCTGAACATACAACATCTGAATGTCTTGTACAGTGATTACATGATTAAAATTCTCTCAGAATATCTGTCTGCATTTCTGACTTGCACAATGCAGCTTTAATGACTTCTAAGTGCTGAATTTTGTCACAGATGAAAGGAACACAAGAAGTGCAGAGCTTGTTAACATGAGCCAAGCCTGCCATTTATCTGATATTTTCAGCACACTGAATGTGAATGGCAGTTTTCCTGCCATTATGGAACTTATTTTAGACATATCAAGTGCCAGTTTTCTTTCAGATCATGAAGAAAGGCCACAGAACAGGAATTTAGTTGTTCTGTTGATAAAGCTCATTTAGATCATCATAAAAAGGAGCTGCAACAAAGCAAAGCTGTTTACTGCACACAATGCAGTAAATAGCAGTTCTGTCACAAGTGACAGAATTAGAAACCAATTGCTGCTGATGCTTCTTATCTATGCACCAAAGTGTAATTGGATCAAAGTGATGAGGGGAAAGGGATACACAATTTTGTGACAGATGCTGAGTCTGGGGTCTGTGTTAAGGTGACTGGAATGAGGAAGACCAGGAGAACAGAGGGATGAACAGAGAATTTTCAGGCAAAGTGTCCTTCTGCTTCAGCAGCACAGGAGCATCACTGTGTAAAAAATCACCAATTCCTGCTTGTTTTTGGATTGGACATTTATTTACCTTTTTGTCCTGCACTTTGTGCAGCACAGAGAGGCTGCAGGATGAGTGTTTGGCTACCTGTCTCTGAAAGTGACAGTATCAACCCACAAAATGTACTCCAGACACTTCTCATGCTGGTTTTGGTGGTGGAAGATCAGGACACCATTACTCTAGTGCTGTGGCTTTTTAAATCCAGGTCTTAGGAGAATTTCTAGGAGAATTTAGAAGCCTGAGAGTGTTTCAGATGCAATGGTTGGGAGGTAATTTTTACTCTCAGTGGTATAACTCAGGAAGCTGGGCTGGTAAAAGACATCTTTGATCATTTCCTCCCTCTCAAATTTGTCTTCACTCTCTGGATCTGCTTGTGAGTCTGTGTGCACACTCTAATACAGGTGGCTGAGGTTTGCATTGCCATCCAGTGGGAAGGATGTGTGAGCAGAAGGTAGAAAAGTGGAGCTGAACTCAGCATAGCAACAACATGAACTACAGGTAGGTATTGACAGCTTCAGTGGGATTTTGAAGAGTGGGGAGGAAGAGAGATAAGGACTGAAATTCCTGCTCCTGGGGAACCTGCCTGAAGTTTTGTCTTGAGCTTTCCTTTTGAGTCTCAGCTGCAAAGAATGTTTCAGTTTTCTGAATTCAACTGCAGAAAAAAATTGGAGTTGAGCATACAGGACCACAAAGAACCAAATAAACAAAAGCCGTTCCAGAGACCAAGCCAATAACTTCAGACCCTGCTAGTTTGGTCACTCCAAAACTCTCTGCAGCCTTCCATGGGCTGCGGCTGAAGCCCTAAATGTGCCCCATAAATGACAATACCAGGTTTAATCTAAAGCTTTTTCTTGACAGGGTATGCAGTTTGCTGTGTGCAAGAGAAACAGAAAATGTGATTTATTCCTGACACAGTGCTGTGGGGCATTCACATGAACTGCATAGTCAAGCATGATGCAAAATTAGGGCCTGCCAACCTATTTGCTGTCTTATTCTGGAAAGATGTTGCAAGTGATGTCATGAGGGTCAATTGTAGCAGGGAGATAATGTCTTGTTTAAAGACTTAAATGATAAAATGGAAATGTTGTGCCTATCCAGATGGCGTGGGGCTGGGAAAGGCTGCAAGCATGATGGGTAATAGGTTTAAAATTAAATATGATTTTGATTAATTGCAGAAAGTGCATGGTATCAGCAAGATGAAATCTAGTAAGAGCAAATGCAGTGTACTTTTCTAAATTAAAAGAAAAAAAAAGTGAACAAAGAAAAGTTGGTTGACAGAGGAGCAGAGATCACAGACTGAGTCTGCAGCAGCTGTGTTGTTGGGGAGAATGGAGGAGGGGACAGCACTTTTAATTAAAATACCTCCTCAAAGGAAGATCAAACGTTGGATGTAGAAGGAAAGAATGCCTGGGCACCAGTGAGTCCAGGGCCAGGCTCTGTGCCCCAGGGCAGGCACAGGAGTGCAGGGATGTTTTTTGTAAACTGAAGGAGGGAACTCAAGGAGTGAGGAGAGATTTATGTAAGAGGGCCTGTGAGGGAAGGTTGAATGAATTAGCTCTGTTCACCTTAGCAATATGAGGCTGAAGGGAGATGAAGAGTAGCTGTTTTTTAGACCTAAAATGCTCACATAAGGGACAGCAATAAACCATTCTGCATGACCTCTGCTTGGGGAAAGTTAAAAGAAACTTCCAACTTAAAAGAAAAAAAGGATCAAGTAAGAGGCTGGGTGAAACTTTTTATACTAAGGATGGGTGATCAATAAAAGGAGCTACCTAGGGAAGTTAAGAAATATATTTTTCTGGATGCTTTAAGGAGAAATAAGAGTAATATTTTGTAGATTAAATTTAGAGTCTAAAATTACCAGATTATACCTCAGGAGAGAGGGAGAAGGGACTCCCTGGAAATAGTAATCCTCTCCTCCAGAAATCTAGGGATCTGGGAAGTAGAAGCTGAGTGTACAGATCCACAGCCTCTGTCCTTCTGAAAGGACACCTGCTTTCAAGAAATTTTCTAGTTTCTCCGGAGACAGAGGGTATCAGTTACATTCTGAGGAATATTTTCCTGTATTAAGTGTGTATTCAGGTAGCCAGAAACACGTAGTAGAGGTGTTCAGAAGTAATACAGTAATGAAAATGTAGACAGATAAACATGATATATATAGCTTTAAAAGTCAATTATTTTCTTTTTCATTAGGAAATTGCTGATGTTTACAATGAGGGTAGTAGGCAAGACAGCCTGTAAACAGCAGTTTATATCCATCACATTTTTTATATTCTTGCATTTCTTCACCAAAGACTTGTCAAAATAAGATGTATTCAATCTTTTGGCAGCTGTGTTCTTCTGTACTCTGCATTATCTGCAATATTTTCATGCAGAAAAAGCTTAACTTTTCCCTTTTGGTGGCTTAGAAGTCTGCTTTAATAGATCACAATTAATATATGGATTTTAAAACCCTGAAAGATGTTCTTGACTTGAGGCAAAGGGTTGCAGTTGGATAACTTCTCTGAAATCCCTTCCAGCCCTACTGTTTTACTGATTCTATGTTTATCTTTTCATGACTCCAATATAAGAAATTCAGAGAATATTCCTGAGCATGGGGAATGTATTGGTATTTTCACGTACAACATGGTGGGATTTTAGGCTTAAATAGAGAAAAACATAGGGGAAATATTGCTTTTCTTCTGATTACAACTCCTTTGTCAAAGAAAAAAAAAAGGTGACAGGAGAAAGCAAAGCAGCTCTATTAAGGTTTACACTATAGAGGAGAGGAAAATTACTTCTCCAACAGTACCTCAGCACACACAGGGAGCTGGAGAGACCCCTGTTTTCACTGAACCTTTTCTTTTTTCTTTTTTCATTTTTCAAAAGAATATTAACTGTCAATCAGAAGGAGTAAACAACATGAACTCCTTGAGCACTGCTTCCATGTAGGGCTCCTCTTTCAGTAGAAGAGTGTATGGTCCAACTAGTTTTTAAAAAATCAGATTTTGGATCTCTTTAAATGTACAGTTGTTCAATTTTCTTATTTAACTCGGTAGTGACAATGAAGAGACAAGGTGTCAGAAATGGTTTCTGCTCTACTTTTTTGTAACCTGAATTTCCTCTGTGAACTTTCCAGGCAAAAGCTCTAATTTCAGAAGAACTCCAGATTTGTACCACACTGACAGAGGAAACATTTGATCTTCTATTAGTTAAATCAGACCTTTTCATCTTCTTCTAAAGGCAGATTTAAAAGATCATGTATTTTGTTAAATAGGAAAGAGCTGTGAAAAAGAGGAATTTTATCTCTTGGCAACCTCCTTAAAAACAATGACCTTTTTTGTTCCTTTCATGGAGTTAAGTAGCCTTTCTTACCCTTTCAGGCAGGGAGGAGCTCATGGACCTTTACACTTTCCTATACAACAAGAAATTAGCATTGTGGTGGCAAATGTACACCTTTCTGGGGGAGTACCTGGAATACAGATAGGAAAGTGGTAATTACAGAAAGTGAAATTATCTCGCTGGTCTCTGGACCCTTTTCCTAGCCAGAGATTTTCTGCAGACTCAGATAATTGTATAAAGTTTTTGGAAAGATAATTTTATATGGATGGTTCCCTTAGCATCGGGATTTATATGGAAAAAAGAGAATTTAATTTCTTTACCATGAATAAAGCAGCTGAGAACAGAATTGTCTGGGGGGATAATAAGAGGTTTTCACCTTTGTCTAAGGATGTCTGTGCCCAGCCGTCACTCCTGCAGCCCATAACTCTGAGCTGACACAGAGAAGAATTTGGGTTTTTTTGTGCTCTCTGCTTTATGATGTGCCAAGACCCAGAGCACTTCCTTATCTTCCTGAGTTACTATCCTCAGTCCCAGCCAGGCCAAGGCAAATCTAATTACATAATTAAAATAACAAACCCCTCTGTTTTCAACAAGTTCAGGCATAGCTGTGCATACACGGTAGGCTCTTAGAAGGTAAAATGGAGCACAGGATCAGGATTTATTAATTCCAATCTTTGCTATTAGGGCTCAGACTGAGGAAGTGGGTTGCTGAGTAGCTGAGCAACAGAGAAACACACATTCATAAATTATTCTATTTGCAAGGTCGTGCAGATACATTTATTAATACAGCAAGAGACATTGTGGCAAGAGGTGCCGGAATCTTAGAAGTTGTGTTTAAGGAGGATGGGAAAGACAAAAATAAATTAGTAACAAGCGCATTCTTTTCTGTAGTTCACCTACAGATGGTCTGTAGTAGCTTTTTTTATCTTTGATAATTTTTAGCTATTTTCCTCTGGTTTTGTTTGTTTGCTTGTTTGTTTTTTATACTTGCACATCACAAAGCTTTAGTCAAAAGTCTGATTTTTCTGGTTCATTGTCAAACAAAGCAAAAAAATAAGTTTGCCTTATGCCATCAATCTCTTCATGTTTTTAAGAACACCAAGCACTTTTCTTGACAGTTTTAATAAAAGGTAAATGTTTCTTCAGTTGTTTAAATAGTGGGTATGTGGGGGGTGGTTGAGTAATTTAAGTGTGACATGCAAAAAGAAGCATCAGATAAAAATTCAGCAGTTAGACCTTCCTCTGCCCCAAATATACTTTGGATGAA
This sequence comes from Zonotrichia leucophrys gambelii, assembly GCF_028769735.1. Taxonomy (NCBI): domain Eukaryota; kingdom Metazoa; phylum Chordata; class Aves; order Passeriformes; family Passerellidae; genus Zonotrichia; species Zonotrichia leucophrys. The sequence continues at coordinate 25,481,372 of NC_088200.1, read as the reverse complement.
GAGAAGAATGGTGTTTAGTTGATACACTCTACCCTGAAAACCTAAAATTACAAAAAATAAGTGAAAACATAAATCCAGAGATATAACTATGGGAACATTTTTTCTGATTGTGACAGTGAAAGAAATACAACAGAAAATTCAATTCAAAATGGTCTTTTAATAAAGGGAAATATTTTGCTTATTTTGGTCTGATTTCTGATTTTTCTCCTAGCTAAACTTTACTACAGCAAGTGCTGGATATAAACTAGCAAAATTCCTGTTAATAATAGGTACAGCAAAGCAGTATTCACACACTGACACTGCAGCTCTCATTGGATGAGAAGTTTAAATCAGCAAAATTGGAAAGGTGCATTTAAAAGTGAAAATTCCTCTTTAGAGCTGTTGTTACGAAGGCATCATATGAGGTGGAAAGTAGTAAGACAAAGTGAAGGTCTGGTCTGGCCATGGATCCATGTTTAAGAGAGAGAAAGGAAGTTGCTCTCATGAGTACACTTCTGTGCTTGCTTTGGTATACACAGAAATAAATCTGGGTATTTTGTTATTCTCGTAAATCAGTGACTGAATTTCATATCCCTCTTTTTATGCTAGATATCCTTTTTGGAGAATCAGATGTCATAAATCTGTACCATAATAATGAGAGGAATCAGTCCCTTTATTGGCTTGTAAAGAACTTTAAAGATATCATGATCTACCTGCGTTCAGGAAATTATGAGTGAATTCTGCTGAGACAAGGATTATTAGACAAGTAGGCCACTGATCTGTCACAAAGAAAAAAAAAAAAAAGGAAAAAAGCTGGGGCTTTCCCAAAAGATATCCTGGAGGGAACATAAAGGGTCTGCTGACAATATTAGCAAGATGCTAAAGAATTCCTGCAATTAATGGTGTTTCTTCCGCTCTCTTGGAGTGCAAGCAGCAGCTGCGGCTCTGCTGGCAGGAATTCTGGGCACTGCAGCAGTGAATTCCATGGCACGGCTGCCAGCCCAGTGTTTCACCCCCAAGGCAGCACAAACACAAAGGGAGTTTTCCTGTCCCGTCCAGGAGCCAGCAGCTCCCAAAGCAGCTGCGCCAGTGACACCAGCAGGTACAGCTGGAAGAACTTCAGCCTGGCAGTGACCTTCAGAAAAGATTAAAGGCCTCTCAGGAGCTCAGATGCTCCTGCCCTGGCATCCAAATCCCTGTCAGGATAAAATCCGGCTGTATCTGACCTAATCAGAGGACTAAAATTTGTTGGAAATAATATAACTTTAAAAAAAATTAAATTTCTCTAGTCAGGCTTGGTTTGCCTTTGTCTTGGGGAAAGGAATCTAAGTGTGTTTTTTAAAGGGATGTTGCACCACTCAATGGAGATGACCTTAACATCTCAACATAGATCCCATATCTATCTGGGAATAGCCCAAAAGATACCAGAAGAGATAACGACAATCAGCAAAACATCAACCACTATAAGAAAACATCAGTGAATATCTACCCCATCCACGCTGCCCCCTGGCATGGCTGGAGGCACCTGGTCTGGAAAAGGCTGATAAGGAAATCAGGTAGTGTGGACTAATTAATATCAGAGGTGAAGAAATCCGGGTCCAACAGGAAACCAAATACCAAAAAACCCTCATCTTGGGACCAATGAAGATTAAACCAATGATTTTCTACGACTGAATAAATTTTGGGGAAAATCTAGTACAACTTTTGTGTGTATGGTATGTTTTCTGTGGCACATTCTGTCCAGAATAAATTAATGCCTGACTTTCTAGCACTTCAAATGCAGAGTTACATGTTTTTTTGTTTTCTTCCCGAGTTTCAGTGACACTTTGAAATACCAGATTTAGTAGTGGTTTATGGTTTCATTCTGATTTCCTTTCTCTTGTACAGTGAAGCACCCATGTGAAAGCAAGAAGATATGTGGCATGCCTGAAAGATGTAGTAACTATTATCTCCCACATTTGGGACTGAAGCTGCACACACACAGTGCCCTGAAATCAGTTGGCTCTTGAATGCTGCACCTAATTGAGGGAAAATAAGGACACCTGCCCGGGGCCTGATTTTTTAACAATAGCTACTGGCCTGAGATGTCCTTGGGACAAATTAGGAGACTAATCTTTCTGTGACCCCTTGAATTTACATGGGCAAACACATTTAAATCAATAGAAATTAAGATTCATGATGGACAAGGTACCTGCCTTCCTATCTGCCTGTTCTTTCCTTCATTTCGCAGCTGCTGTTTTTGGAACAAACAAACAAACAAACAAACAAACAAAACCCACTTGTTTTTTCAGTTTCAAAATATATACTCTTTTATGTTGTAAGATTAGTTCTACCAGTCCATATAGATAGGAGTTTTGTCACACGTGTAAGCCGGTGGGCCCCACCAACCTTGAGGGTACAAATTTAACACATTTATTTCCTTCTGTGTGGGAAGCATAAAAAACGTAAAAAACAATCCATAATAATCATAAATGAGCCTTCCCCAGGGCTCTAATGAGTAGAAACTGCTCTTTGTTTTATGCAGATGTCAAAAGAGCTAATATAACAAATCACTAGAATAGGCATGTATAATAGAATTTTCATAGTCTGTTTACCTGTCTAATTGAATAAATGGAAAAATCCAGACTGAACACTTTGTAACCTTTGCCAGAACTGCTGCTGGGGATAATCATCCCTGCTTTATGTATGCAATGTGGTTTAGCCTCTTAAAATATGGTAAAAGACTTGAGGTCAGAGGCTGAAAATAAAGAAATAATATTACTTTTGCGATTTGAAAATTATGACAACAATTTTCAAATCAAACACAGCTGAAGAAAAAAAAGGAATTAGCATTATTAGTTTGAATCTTCTAGGTAGATGGCGCTATTAATTCTGACATTGTAATTGAGGCACTGTTTATAGAGTTTTCTTTGTTTATATTCTGATGGACTATATTTTGCAAGAGCAATCGTCAAAAATTACTTTCTGTTTGTCTTTCTTTTTGCTGTTGTTGTTTTGGTGTCAGAGGCAGTGTGCTTAGATGTTTGAGACTCTGTGTTTCATCTGAGTAAGCTGCATACTGTACATGGAAGACATGGCAAAACAGTGTGATAATTCAAATTCAACTGCTTTTAAGGCAACAGCTCATTTTTCTGACCACTGCACCATGTTTAGACAAGAACAAAGCACTATGTGAAAACACAATGTATGAGTGCCATATGTGTTTCTTCAGGACAGTGATTAAAGCAACAATTCTTTTTCTATCTAGGTCTCAAAAATAATATAAGCCAGAATGTTCTATGGAGGGCCACAGGTGAGGAGGGAGCGTCGGACCTTCTGATCAGTTCCTCTTGGAGAGATCTTCTAAATAATTCCACAAAGCAGTGCTTCAGAACTGGATTAAAATTCGGCGTGACTGGGTACCAAAGGGCTCTGACTGTCCTGAATCTCACTGTCTTGTTTGTGCAGGACAAAGGCATGCGGTTGGTTTCCATGTTGGGCCACGCCTGTGAGGTGTGACCTGGTCAGAGCTGAAAATGGAACTTTTCTCCAGCCCTCTCCTTCCCTCACCAAAGGGTTTGCAGCTCCATACCCCAGCACCCTGGGGTGGCACCTGCTCCTCACCTGCTGATCTCCAGCTGGTTCCACCTTCTCAGCTGAGGGCTGGGGATGGATGGGTCCCCAAGGACACTACAACTTCATCCTGGTGTTCAACCTTTGCATTCATTACAAAAAAAACAGCCATATGGGGATTTATGGAAGACAGTGATCTCTCCAAAATTCCTTTGACTTGCACTGTAGGCTATTATCACAGCCATTAGTCTCATTCCATCAAAAGGGTGAGATAACAGATGAGCTGGATTTTGTCTAATCTGCCTTCAAAGTAATGAGGAATAATGACACTGAAAAGGAAATTCTGCAGAGAATCTGCAGAGCAGCCTCAGCTTGAAATTGCTTGAGAAACTCATGCCCCAAAGCCTAACTGGCTACAAGGATTTCCCCATCAAGCAGCCCCACTCTGTTCCAGGTAATTATTAAGTTATTTTTGGTCCAGTGGTTAAAATCAGATTTCCCTGGTGAAAAAAGGAGAGGGTTAAAAACTGCTGAGATATCTTTCTGTGTCATGGGGCAATAGGTCGGCTATGCCAGAATGTGGAGTCAACTCCTGGTGGGAGGGCATCTTCAGGAGCCTGTGTGACATGCAGGGTCGCTTGGACCTGCAGCATCCTCTGACAGCAGGTGTCACAGCTCTGAAGTCTGCTCCACCTCTGCTTTGCTGAATCCTGCAGCAGGATGACTGGGATTCAGGAAAGTGAGGCTCCAATGTGTCATTTCTGCTGCAGTATTGAGATGGTGACAAATATGTTTTACAGAACCAACCTGGAGACTGAAGATTGTTTGAAAGTCATGAACAGAAGAACATTAAGCTGAGTAAATGATGAAGTTGCTCTCCTCCCTATACTAAACTGCAATCCTTTCAAGGTACACAGAATGACTTTTAACATTTATAGTTTCCAGATGTTAAGAATTAAAACACAAACAATTTTTCATTTGCTCTTGACCTTTCCAAAGTCTTATTAGACATCTGGTATGCTCTGTCTATCAAGTGTGGAAGAATAACTTTGTCCAGCTAACACAATTGCAAAATGCAATAACTGTTGAAATTTTTCTTTTATTTTCTCTTTTTTTTTTTTTTTTTTCCAGAGAATTGTTTGCAGTGCCATCATGTTTCTCTTGATTAGAAGCAGAAAGTTATCCAGCACTCACCTACAGACTTCACAGGACAAAGACTCCTTCATGTTGCTTATCCTCACAGGCCACATCTGTTTTCACTTGCACAATTTATTTCACAGAATTTGTTGTTATGTCTTTCTATTCTTCTTTTCAAGGGCATTTTTATATAATGCATTTTTCCTCTTTCACTTAGGTTTGAAGATGCCAATTTTCTCTCTGTATAGACCAAAGAGATCTCTTTTCTCAAAATAGAAAACTCTCCTCTTTTCACCGAGAGAGAGGAACAGAGGATTTCTCAGATATTTGATGATTTGCAAGATATCATTCAGTACCTGCAAGGCGCCAGTGACCTCAGATGTAGATGTAAGAACACACAAGATATTTTTACAAGTAATTAAGTAAATTGAGGGTGTAATTAAATAAAAGTTTAAACTATGACTTTATCGTGGGAACTTAACCCCTAACATTTCAAAATCCTTTGTTGCTAGCAACCTGCTTGTTTTTCCTGTAAGCGAAGCTTATCTTTGTCCTTGGGACATCAAGTCCTTGTTTTTATTCCCTTATACTCTCCTCCCATCCAAACGGATTTCTTTTGCTACTGTTTGTGGTGCATCTTAGAAATGCTCCTTGTTCTGACAGGGTGTAGCAGTTTCTGGCTGCTGCTGCTACAATCTGCGCGAGAGAGGATTTTGTGGTGGTGTTGATGTTTTTGCAACACCAGCAGATGGAAAGGAAGCTGCATTCACAAAACACTTTAAGCTACATAATGGCTCTTGAAAGCCGAAGGAGGGTGAGGAAGGGAGGGCACTCTGAGTGCTCTGGAGGGGCACATGATGTCTCTGCCAAGTGTCATGCTGTCGAGAGGTGCCAGCTGGGCAGGGGTCCAAGGAGTGAGTGCCAGTGGGACTCACACTGCTGGTGCTGGTGCTGCCCTCCTCCTCGCCTCACTGTGCTGCAGCTGTGGGACTGAGCCCATTGCACTACTCCGTGTGTCTGTCAGCCCAGCTCATCCTTCTCCTGGTGCTGCTGGTGCTGCTGGTGCTGCTGGGAGGAGATCTGTACCCTTTCTCCCTCTGCTGGGGCAGAAACGGGGAGGAGAGATGAGGCTGCTGTCTTTTCCTCTGCATGCAGGCAGTGAAATTGCTGTCTTGCTCTATACACTCATGGAAGAGAGCTATGACTCATTTCAAATCACAGTCCTTGAAGCGGAAGAAATAGAGTTTTTCCATGATGGCTTCTTTGTCTTAATTCTTTCCTTTTTACTTGAAGAGTCTGAGCATTATATGGACAGTCAGATGTTTCACCATCTGCATAATGAGAGGAGGGGAGAAGGATACAGGGCTTTTTTACCTGTGGGGCTATTTCTCTGGTTTTTGTGTAGAAGCAGAGTTCTACTTAAGATTCTGTGCTTGCACAAGGTTTCCTCCCCACTGGAGGAAACTGGACTCAGAGTGGTATCCTTAGTGAGACAGACTTTCCCACACCATGTATGGATGGGTAAGCTTTCCCTCTTTTAGAGTTTTCAGGTATATTCTGAAACAACAGCCTTTCCTGCTTTCCTGATTAAGACCAGGAAACCAAACTTGCCGGTCCTGAAAGTAAAACTATGAGAAAATGTGTGATATCTTTGAACAGGGTTGGTTTTCCACCTCCACACAGAGTGTTGATTTTGCACATGTTAAAGTCAAGCTTTCCTTGTGTAGATACTCTGCTTTGGTTTGAGAAATGTCTTTGTTGGAAAGTGTTTTTGATTTGCAAAGGCCCTCATCTCTTTTGATGCTAGCTCTTTATTCCTTCCTTTTATTCCTACATCATTCTCCTCTTCCTGCCTCCCTCCCTCCTTGCCTCCTTTGCCACGGTTTCCCCTCCTCCCTTTCTTTCTTGCATTATCAGATATTTCAATAATCAATAGATCAAACCCAGGGGTTTTCTTGTAGGAACTGTGCTAGCTTTTCTCTTAGGGAAACTAGTGCCTGTTTAAAAGCTGGAATTGAATTGCTCCATTTTGTATTTTGGGAACAGTGGACAACAGTGGACAATCGGTGTAATGGGTACTTCATTTTCATGACTCTTTTCTATTTCTTCATTATAACTTATTTCCCGTGTGAATTTTGAATCTCCCTTCCCAAATGAAGCTTTTCTTTGAATCCATTTTGTTCTTTGAATCCAATCCATCATCAATGAATACCAGATTAATCATACAGAAATCAACAGGGCCATGGTGATTTGGAATAGATGGTGTCATGGTTCTGTCTGGGATAGAGTTAATTTTCTTATTAGTATCTGGTGCAATGCTGGTGTTGGATTTCATACAAGAATAATGTTGATAACACACTGATGTTTTGGTTGTTGATAAGAAGTGCTCACCTTAAATCACAATCATTTCAGTTTCCCACCCCTGCCAGTGAAGAAGTGCACAAAAAGCTGGGAGGGAATGTGGCCAGGAGAGCTGAACTGGCCATAGGGATATTGCACACCACAGAATATCATGTTCAGGGTACAAACTGGAGGGAGTTGGCCAGGAACTGCTGATCACTGCTTGAAGATATTCTGGGCATTGGTTAGTGGGTGGTGAGCAATTGTACTGTGCAGCACTTTTTTTTCTCTTGGGTTTTGTCTCTGTCTCTCTTTCCCTTTCTCTCCAGCTTTTATCTATTTATTTATTTATTTAATAGATCTTTTAAATTGTTGTTGCTATTATTATTGTGGTTGTTATTAGTTTTGGTTATTTTCACCACCATATTCTTATTTTTTCCCCCAGTTATTAAGATATTGTTATCTCAATCCACAGATTGTGGACATGAGGTCCTTCTGTGGTTTCCCTGTAAAGTGAGGTATTTATGCTTCTTGGGAGTCTTTTCCACTTCCTGCTCTTCACGCTCTAATCTCACTGTGCTCACATATATCTCACCTATGGGTCTTGTGTAGAACACATTATCATCATGTGTGGTGCAGGGGTCTTATTTTAGCACCTTTGGCTTGGAAAAAGAGTACACGATTTCAACAATTGTCTTGCATTCATTCTCTAATCTTAATTTGGTTTTAACCTTTAAAATGCAGAGGCAGTGGGCTCCATTTTGCTCATGAGTACAGGAGAAGCATTTTTTATGTGTGCTACTCCTTTCTTCATTGTTTCATGGATGTGGTTGAGTGTCTCCATCACAGACCGGGCAAGAATATGAGAGGACTGCAGACCACCTAAATACTGGAGGAAGAGAGGCCTTCTTCCTTTTAATTACTGCCCATCATAGTGGTGTCTCTGCTGAGGTGTTGGTCTCTGCACTGAGGCACCCCTTATGTTTGTGACTCTTCCAGGGCAGTGAGGAGTTTCTCCGTGGCTCTGTGTATTCTCTGCCTCACCCTGGTGCAGGTTCTCACTGGTTTGACGGTGGGTATTCCTGCAGTGACCTGCAGGGAAGGGAGCAGCTGTGTGCACAGTGAGTCACCCCTGGTGCCAGCTGTATTGCCTCCTGGCCAGAGAAGGACTGGAAAAATGCCAAGCAATTTTAACTTTTAATAAGACAAACCTGTGGCTTGTGGGTTCAATACAGGGCTTAGAAGCTGCAGTGGTTTTTTGCCCTCAGGGCTCTGTCCTACTTGCTCAAACACACGTTTCTGATTTCTCACTTTAGCAGCTGTTTGTACCTGGAGGGGTGTTAACAAAGCCCTTGTTGCAGATGATATCTTGAAATGGCTGTTGAATTTCAGTAAACAATAGTAAATGGAAGTTACCTGTTTGGAAAATTTGTACATAGCCAAATCTTCACTGACTGAAATAAACACGTGTTTAGGAAAAGAGAGCCAGAATCTCATTTTAAGGCTGAAGAAAGTCACATTTTGTCTATATTTGTGATATACACAGTATTGATATGTTGCCTACCCCCACTATGGTTTTTGTTTTAATATTTACCAGGAAAATTTACTTGTCCAGAATATTTCATTAAGAGTGTGACTCTGGTACTCTGCTGTGCCTCTGAGATTTACAAATACTGCAGAACTCCAGCTGGGTACCTCAGGCTGATCTTGCACTTTCCATTCACTTATTTGACATAACATCAATATCAGATAGCATTAGGATGTTCCCAGTAAATGTCTTGATTCTTAATTTTATTGTAACTAAGACAGTTAAAATATTCTGTTGAATGGCTTATACAGGATTTGGGCAAGCAATCATCTGTACAGTTATGAGCAGTAACTGCATCACTGATCCAAATGAACACTGAGCTGCTTCAGTGACCTCCTTTAAAGCAGAGGCAGAAGTGTCACAGCATAACAGGTACACACTCCCCTGGGATGTGGGAGTCTTGGTACAAATCCTCTTTTGCCTGATTCAGCAGGGCTGGCTCCCAAGTGTCACACATCATTAGTGACTGCCTTAAGTGGCATGTGAAGAACTCTGGAGCAAAACTTTCCAAATATCTCAGGGCAAGAGCGTTCCACAAGGATAGGTCAAACAGATATTAGAAGTATAATTGCAAACTAGTTTTTCAATTCTCATGGAAGAATCCTACTGGCTGCTGAATTATTTTTCAGTTTCAGGTCTAGCAGGTGTGTAACACTTCAGCAGGACAAACTGAAATGAGTTATTTGCAGAGAATTGTAAATTAGGTTTATAATTTACTCTTCTAGGAGGCTGAAAAAATAATGCAAGGAAAGTTCTTTGCTTTTAGAGCAACTTGCAGGACTTGGTTTCTTTATTTTACATATTAGTCCTAAGGTTCGGTGTTGTAGGGTTACTCCATCCTTCTCTGATTTTATAAATCTGGTCTTTTACTTCTAAAATATTAAAAACTATTTTCTTTTTTACTTGAGTGTTTTTTTATTTCTGAAAAAAATTAATCAAATTTGAATTAACAAAATTTGTCTTAAGACAACTAATGCCTTCACACAATTAATTGAAGGCTTGCACATTGATGTGCATCAGTGCATGATTTTTACCACACTTTTACTCATACAAGTGCAATAGATTTTGCATTGTGTATCTCCAAAAAAATTGTTTGCATTTGCTAAGCATTTTGCCTGTTAGCACCTTATGTGTTATCATAAATGGAACAATGTTAATGACTTAGAAATAAAGAATGTAATTGCTGCTGTACATCCATGTGAAAGATAAAAGAATATGAAAGATTAAAATGTAACATCTCAGCATCTTTGCTGTATGGCTGTCAGTTGAAGAATTTTAAACCTTGTTGTTGTACACAGAAAAGAGTGAAATCTTGCCAGTTTTGTTGCCTTTGCTGTATCTCTTTTTTTTTCTGCCTGCAGATACCTGGGTGACAAGAATCTTCCCTGTCCCAGCACAGTATCTCTAGATCTCTAGATTTAAAGTATCTCTAAATTCGATAAAAATGCAAGGAGAACATAAATTCTTTAATCTTACATATGGTATCTCTTCATAGAAGTGAGAAAAAGCAAGTTAACCAATGAATCATTGCAGATTTCTGTGGGGAAAAGGCATCTGAGGCAAACAGGTATTTTCTAAAGACTTCTGTGAAAACTGTGTCTTGTAGGAAATACCTCTAATGAGCTAGGAAATTTAGTGAGACATGGCATGAGAATAATTGCAAGGAATTCTAGTGGACTTATTTGCTGCTATTTCATGCAACACTTTTTCTCAATTCAAACTTGGTCACTGGTTTCATATTTGCTTTTGAAACGATTGTCCTATATATGACTTATGAATTGGCATATGCAATGTGTCTAGATGCACTTCAAAACATTGGGATAATTTTTGTTTGCTAGAGAAAATGTTCCTGTATGAAGTGCTGAATTACCCCTAGTGATTTCTGAGTATCTCTTCCTCTTTTCTTTGCCACGAGCCTAGTCCATCTCTGATTTCAGAAGGTTTAATCAGTGGAGTTATTTAGCATGCTGTGCTGAATTGGTCCCTGACAAGCTTAGATCCTGCTGGTATCCAGCTCTTCATGGTTTTCCTGTGCTGTCCTTGTTAAGGTAATTGCCAGGCTTGCCACAGGTGAAAAGGATGACTTGCCCTCAGATATGCCAGAACAGCAGTTCAGCACTGATTGAATTTGTCATGGTCTGGTGTTTGGTGTGTTCCTGGCTGCTCTCCTCAGAACTGAAGAGTAAAAAATTTATTGAGAAGAACAGTTAAAACTGACTGAAATATTACATCAGGACAGGGCTGCCTGCTGTGAGGGGACCAAGTCCAGTTCAGTGTAGGTAGATTTTTGCTGAGGTAGATTTGAAGTAAAGCATTTCTGAATATTACCAGGAAGTGAAACCTTCCCAGGGGAGAAAGAGCAGTCCTTTCTTTCAGGTTATGTTGATTCACTAGGTAAGTTCTCATCACAATACAGAAGTCTTCAGGGACTCTAAGAAAAGACTTCCCACAGATTTGCAGCAGGAAATTGAGAGGTTTCTTCCTTCAGCTCTTTTCTCTGTCCTCTTCCAGAGGCCATCACTTTCAGACCAAAACCAGTAAAGAATACTGGAACATCAGTAATCACAGATGGCTTGGCAAAGAGAAGACTCTGGATTTTAACCTAGGAAGTCTGTCGTGTAGCGAGGGTATAGCTGCAATTGTTTTCAGAGTGTGCAGGTGGAAATTTTTGTCAGGTTGGTGTGGGGTTTTTTTTGTGAGATACAGTTTCACCCTGCTGAGAAGAGCAAAACAAAATATTTAGACATTGGCATCCTTATCTCTCACCATAGCTGCCTTTCTGGGAGCAGTTTCAGGAGGATATGTTGAGTCTGGGTACAAAGGGAGTTTCAGGGTCACTGATTTACGTGGGATGACAGTGTATTTCCTCTCCTGTCACAGTGGAAAGCTCAGGATGGTTTCTTCTTATCCAGTTCTACTCCACTTATTCCCTTGAAAACTGTGCTTGCAGATCTGACCTTGGGCTGAACCAGTGCCAGCAGAAATCTGTTTTCCCTACCAGCGTCCAGGGTGACGGATGTGCTACAGACTGATCGGCTGATGTGAGGGAGTGGTGGCCCCCTGCACACCAACATCTCTGCTACAACACAGCATGAGAATATTTACTTCCTTGAATATTTACTTGAAGTTTTACTTCCCCTGTTTTTCTTACAGTTAGTTAATTTTAGGCTGAATGGCGAGTATTTTTAAGCCTTTTTATGCAGAGAAATTAACTGCCAATCATATAAGAAAATAATGCATCTAGGCTGAAATAAAATAATCCTAATCTAATCAAAGTCCTAGTGATGTGGAGATTATTCCTAGGGTGTTTCACGTTACCTAGTTGAATTGGTGAAAAGTATTTTTGCGCAGCAGAGCCCACCAAAAGGAACTCGAAAGTCCCCTGGACCATTTTTTGTATCACTTCTAGGGGCTGTTATCCTGACCCAGTATCCTGAAAATGTTTTTATTGGAGACCTTGTGGAGTTCAAGCATCAGGTGTACCTAATCCATGGAGGACCTGCAGAGGGTGTGTAATGAGACAGAATTCTTTGTGCCCTATTCACCATTAGCACATGGCCAATGGGGCTAATCAAATTTACGCTTGCTGAAAAACACAGCTTCATTCTTCAGCATATATTTTTTGATTCCAGTACTCACCTACTTATAACAAGAGGAGCAAAGTTCTTTGTGCCATTAGAATTTAAAGTCTGGTAATAAGTAGGTACTTTCAGAAAAAAAAAAGATTGCCTAGGCTGATGAGAAATGCACCTGGCGAGAAATGCGGCAGGTGAAACTGTATTTACCAGGGCCCATACTTACCTCTAATCCTTCTGCTGATTCCTCCAAAATCCAGTGAGGGTGGTGAATAGTAGGAGCCCCGCAGAGTGGGACCAGTCCTTCTGAGACCTCTGGAAGCCTCAGCAGTGCTGACAGAAATCCCCAGCATCCATCTGAGTCCACACCCCACTGTTACAAAGACTGCATCACATATGAGCTGTTGTTTCTTTCCTAAAATTTTCCCCAGTCTTTCCAAATCTTCTCTACACATATTCCATAAACCTGAATTCATGACAGTTTCATTCGTTTGCCACCAAGGCTGCTCATGTAAGGGAATATCCCTATCCAGGATATGGATATGTTGGACTGAAGCCATTAGCTCTTGATCAGAGAGCAGGAATTTATAGATTTGCAGGTTTATGCTTGATTGAGTAATGCTCTGGGAAATGCAGGCATGAGTCACTCTGAACATGCCACTTGTAAGAGAGAAAATATGAAACAAAGGACATGTTGCACATTTTTAAAACTCTATGAAAGGTTAATTTGAATGGACCTTGTAACATTTGGTGGGTTATGCTTTTTTTTAAATTTCTTTTTTCTTTTTATTTGCTGCCTTCAAAAAAGTCCTTTTATTTCATTACAAGTCTTGATTTCTCCAGGAGTGTATTTTGGTAAATCATGAACTGTGGTGTCTGCTGTACTTCAGTTGTTTTTCCTAACGTTCCAAAAACATTCTGAATTGTTTGAGCACAGCTCTTGCAAACTGCAGCTATTTAAAGATTAGGTGTTTTCAGCAAATAATTCAGTAGCTGTTGGAGGCTTTGTGCTTTTGAAGGTCTGGCTCTTCCCTTTCCCAGCGCATTGTTTTAAGCAATTCTGCTGTCTTCTTATGTGCAGTATGAATTCTGGACTTTGACTACACTTGGGATAAAATTTTAATGTTATGAATATTACATACATGATGTGATGCTTTCAGATGCTGCTATCACAGTCAAAATCCTGCTGTGTGTGTCCCTGTTTAGACACAGGGAAGCAGATCTAAACAAAGAACACAGAAGGGATTTTTGATGTTGTGTTAGAATTAACACAGCAGGTGCCACACAATGTGAACATTAAGCAGGTTCCATTTCTTTAGTAAAGACTGAAAATGATGTAAGTTTCCAGAAGCAGTTAGTATTTTGCTGAATGCTAGCAGGTATCTAAATTTTTGTGGCATTGAATGGCTTCTGAGAAGGTGATGGCCCAATTGAAAGTGTCAGAATGTGCAATTCTGCAAAGGTGCTGTGAACTTCAAGTCAGAGTGTTCATGGACAGATATCAGACATAAAGAAGAATGGAGATGTCCACAAATATAATGATAAATCTTACTTATAGATTTCAGCAGTAAAAATATTGGATTTTTTGTTTCTCTTTTGAAAAAAATCAAATCTGTCAATTTCTCTCTGACTTTGGTCTTTCACTCCTTTTAGAGCCAGAATAATAATACCCTATGCTAGTAATCCCTGTACAGAAATCAGGAATACAACTTTTTCTTGGAAAAGTGTCTGAAGGAAGCTCACACTCCAGGTCTTTTATATTGATAGGTATTGATAAGTGGTTTTGAGCAGCTGGTGGTTTTACTGAAACACACTGCTGCTTTCCACTGCTTTACAGAGCAGAGCAGGAGCTGTTGAAGGGATAGGAGTGGAGCTGCCCCCAACATTTTCACCCTTTCAGCTGCTCCCTGAATCCATGCTGTTACAGATGCAGGTTCTCTGCACTGGTTTTATCTGGAATCACGCTCATTTTCTTCCCCTTTCTGGTGGACTGTGTTTTGGATTTGTGCTGCACACGGCAATGAAAACACAGGAATGTTTTTGTTACTGCCCAGCAGTGTTTACACAGTCCAGGGCTTCTCCTGTTCCTCATGTTTTCCCTTCAGACAGGAGGCTGGGGGTGGACATGGAGCTGGGGAGCACAGCTGGGACACCTGATCCCAGCCGAACAAGGAGGTATTCCAGGAGGCATCGTGCTCAGCATGGGGAGCTCTGGGGAGGAGAAGGAAGGGGTTTATGTTCAGAGAGGCAGCATTTGTCTTCCCAAATCCTTGTTACCAGAGCCCTGCTTTCCTGGTGGCGACTGAGCACCTGCCTGTCCGTACAAAGTGGTGAATGAACCCCTTGCCCTGCTTAGCTTGTGCACACAGCTTTTGCTGTACTTATTTAACTGTTTTTATCTCAGACCATGATTTTTCTCACTTTCGCCTTTCTAATTCTCTCCCCACCTTCCCCACTGGCGTGGAGGGAGTGAGTGGGCTGAAGCTGAGTTGTCACATGGGGTGAAATCAGATAACCTCTGAACTTGCCCTACAGGCAATGCAAAGCTTCATTAATCTTTTCTGGGTCTCCCTCAGAACCTGAACAGATGCTCTGAAAGGCTCCAGGCCGCAGTGGAAAAGATTTTTCTCAGGCATGCAAAAGGAATTGTAGAATTGTTTGAAGGAGTGGTGAGCACAAAGCTGCATCTGGGGGTCTTTCTTCACAGGAGGTTATGGACTGCAATGAGGAGCTTGAGGACTTGGAATTTATGGAAAACAATTAATTTCATTTTACATCTTTTATAACCTCTTTCTGAAAATAGTCTTGATTCCCTTAGGCTGCTTTGTGATGCTGTGTCAGAGTAGTCTGTGTATCATAAAATACTAAAATGTTTAGCTTCCATGCTGTTCAGCACATTCTAATTTTATTATCTTCATTTTAGAGGTGAGGCATAACAGGATCAAAACTGGAGAGTATTAAAAATAGATTCTTGACTAGTCAAGGTTATGAGCCAAAATGTGAGGCAACATCCATCAGTTCACAAAACAAACAAACAAACAAACAAACCCACGAAAACCAAAAAACAAACAAAAAAGAGAAAGCCCAATATAAATTTGAGAGTTTTTTTCCCATTGGATCCATGTGTCTCACAGTTTTGTGATAACCTGTAGTGCTGACCTCTGCAGTAAATGAAAGTGACTCTGCACTTATCTTTATGTAACACTGCTACTATTCCTAATTTTGGAAAGTCAGCTAGTGATTGCACAGAAGCTGACAGGGAAGAGTTTATACAAAAACGATGATCTTTTGATTAAAACCAGAATAACTTCCATACGTGGAGAGGGAATAAATTAACATTCTGACACTTCATAGCCATATCTGATAGTGCAAGCTTCACTGTTAATTAAAGAATGTGTGTCCCCGCTGAGCTATACTATGTAATAATTCAAATCTGGGTAAAACACTAGATAGCAATATTGGAGCAAAGTTGTGTAGAAAACCAACCAACCTACCAACCAATCAACCAAAAACACCCAACAACCCAAACCCTAAAGAAACAACAATAAACAATTGCACAAAATACCCCCAAAACAACAACGAAAAAACAACTAACAAAAAATCAAATGACCATAGCAAACTTTCAAGAAGAATCCCTAACAGACAAATTCCGATGTTTTCTATTACAGGACTAGATGCTCCCATGCAGTTATCAGTAGATAAGAATATTTCAAGGATACACCACACACACTGCACTTCAGGGAATCAGAAAAGGATGAATGCTAACTATTACCAAGATATTATTGCAGTAAAAGAAAAAGCATTTTGTGGGCAGCTTTCACAACAGTAATGTGCCTGTTTTGTCGGTGCTCTTTAGACGTGCTCCAGCCACAAATGAGCAGTGCCATAAACACAGAGGCTGCAAAACAGAAAGAGCCAAACTTGGGGAAGGGTTTTTGTGTTCAGTCAGGATCTGTCATAGCAAACAGATCTTAGAGACAGGCATGCAGGAGGGTATCACTGCCCTTTGTCCCATCCCTTCTTTTTCTGTAGTAGTACAGTTTAGTCTTGGGGATATTTTATGTAGAAATGCAGATAGGAACAATATAGGGCAAGCATAACTGACCCTTTTTGACAGCCAGTGATGGCACATAAGCTGATGAGAGGAGGTTCTGTTTAAGCAGTCAGCAGCCTCTTAAAACAGCAAAGTTGACATTTCTGTGCTCGGCTAGGATGACTCCTGTTAGAAGCTGAAAGTGGAACATAACATAATCCATTATGGATGGATGTTTGAGAAAAGAGTTGTTCTCAGCATAGATATACTTTATACCAAGTGATCTTTGGAGGCTCCTGCATCCTGAGGGATGACTGACTCTGCAGAAGACAGGCACTGAGCCTGTGGCAGCATAACAGAAGCATTAACTGAGAGGCATCACGTTAACCTTGTTTTGTGGAAGGGAATAAAAGATAAGGTCAAACAGCAAAAAAATGAAAATGAGAATAAATCAGAAATGAGCAAAGGTTCAAACAATGGAATGAAAGACCAGCTCAGTTTACAAGTAAGTACTCTTTTTCAAAGAAAACCAAAGTGAGACATTAGTCAGACCTGCCTGTCTTTCAGTTCAGAACTTTGTTCCTGGAAAGGCATATTCCTTATGGAGGGGAGATGCAGACCCTCTCCCACCACGGGTTATAGGACCCCAGGTGTGCACTGTTCCTGCTGGAGCAGCCCCTCAGGTGGTTTTCTTTTCTCTCTCAAGCCCTTAATACACCGTGCCACACAAAGACTTTACAGATTGCTCTGAGGAAAATAAATGAGGGGCAAAGGGAATTTTTTCAATTTTCCATACACATATTGCCAAGTCAGCTGCAATTGCAAGCAAGAGAGAAAGCAAAAGTAGAAATACCATTGTCTTTCCTGCCACAAGTTTTACGTTTTGTCTCCCCAGTTCTTAACCTGGTATTGGATGTGGGGCAGAGGAGAAGGTTGCTGCTCTTACAAGTGGATGCTTCTGATCTCAAACAGGTAAGGTAACAGGAATAGCCCAAGGCTGCCACTTTATTGGGCAATGGGCTGAGACAATGAGACACATTATGGGCTGTCTAGAGATGGTCATCCTGTTAATGCAGGAACAAGCAGAAACTTGGAAGCTTTTTTGGAGATCTACAGCCTTTCCTCAAGAAGAAAGGGAACTGTTCTTACAGGCAGACGTTTGGGAATGCAATGGGTATTTATTCTGAAACAAGACTGTTATCCGGAACATTTCAAAATTAGCATGTTTTAAGGCGAGTTATGGGATCTGTTCCAAAAGATCAATAAATAATTTGTAACAGAAAGGTTAGAGTAATCTCATTTGGGCTTAGTGTTGTGTTTACTGACAGCACAGATTTAGCCTGTTTATCTAGGCAGTATATAAATAGATGTTAGATCACAAACATAAATCTTTTTATAATGAAAAAGTTTTAGACTAGAGAAAGAAAATCCAAAAACTGCAGATGTGATTTTCCTCAAACTGCAGGAATTCATGCACTCCAAGCTGAAGCATGGAAGTCAAACTCTTCCCTCTTACTTTTTTATCTCTGTATCAGTCTTGTCACAAAGGTATCTGCAGCTTAATGAGTGTCAGAGTTAAGGCCTCAGGCAAGGAAAAGTCTTGCATAAAAATGTTGGTTTATCTCCTAGATAATTTCTAGGTGTGCTAAACTAGTCATGAGCCAGTCACTTCCATGTAAGCTAAGAAAAGAATTTATATTTGGCTCTTCTGACTATTCCTGATGCTCTACAGAGGAGGAGCATGATTCATATTTTGCATTATCAAGTCCAAATGCTGTTAGTTGATGGTATCTGGCCACCACCTTCCTCCTCCTCCTCCTCCAAAGGTGTCAAAGGCATTGTAATCTGTTTACTTATGACAAATTTCTTTAACTGATCAAACTAGCGCTTGGTGGTGGGGATGGATGTGGTGGAACAGAAATTATTTCTTATGCCAAATTTGGAAAAAACGTTCATTAGCAAGCAGAGTGTCAGCCACTCAATTATCCAAGTACATTCCATATACAGGCAGATCTAGGAATTCCTGAAATTATTATCTGTTCTGGTTAAGCTGGAACCACAAGGCTTGAACTTCAAGAGTGTTTGAAAATCTTACATGGTTTCTTACTTGGGAAATTGGTGAAGCTGGGAGAAGGCTTCCCTTATACTGTTCCCAACTTGTTTAATTTTCACCATGGAACTCTGGTGGGCTCCTGTGGAGAAATACTCAAAGAAAAACTCAGCAGGGACAAATGTCTGTGTGAGCAATAGTTCACCAGAAACAAGAAGTCTGCAGCCCCAGGAGCAGGGACACTGAGGGAGCCTGGTGTGCTGCCCTGAGAGAGGCAGGACACAAAGGATGGAGTGGCATGGAGGTGTTGTGGCCATGCTCTGTTTAATACATGGGAACTAAGCCAAAGGAAGAACCCAGCTGGTGCTTGAAACCTGAACTTTGCTTTATTAACTTGAAAATTCACATTGCTTTTCCAACCAGGTGGCATTTGCTGCCCTGTCATACATTAATGAAGGCAAACCTGTTCATGCTTCACAAATGTGACAAAAGTCACTCAAGCTCCACCTGATCATGGGCTAGCACTTGCTGGAACTTTATCCTTTATGACTCTTTCCTATGATTTGTGCCTCTGACAGCATCAGAGCACACCCAGGTGAAACTAAGCTTAATGAAGGGTGAAGTTAAGCCGAGTGAACAGAGCTTAGTTAGTCATTGGCCTCAGCATGTTTAGTGCTAACAGAGTAAGTGCATTTAACAACAGCAATTCAGAACCTGCATAATCTGTTGCTCCAGTAAACCACACTACTCTTGAATCAGCAATTGTGCAAGTCCTTACTGAGAGAAATCAGACTTGCAGTGCCAAATTGGTCATAATCAGAAATGCAGCCCAGCCGTACCCAGCCACTCTGATCTCTGAGTACCAGCTGGAATGCAATTGGGTTTATTTTCTGCCAATTTTCATCCTCTAGGGCAACAGAAAAAAAAAGTGTAGTCAGCAGGATTGCCATGAATGAACTACAGCAAAAATATAACAGTTATAATTCTGAGAGGGAATAGAATGGGCCCAAAATTTTTGGGAAAATGAGCATAAAGTGGTAGATAGAAAACTAGAAAAGTGTGTAAAAAGTTTAAAAAATATAATGACAAAAAATTATTTGCACAGTATTAGAGATTAAATTATTTTGTGCACAAAAGAAAACATAAGTGTACTGTCTTCCTTCAAAAATTCCAGATTTAGAATATACTACTTTGAAATCCAAAAATGAGGTTCTGAAGACATTACTGACTTTTGAAAGAAAGCACTAAGAAAAGTACATGAGTAGGGCTCCTCACAAGTGAAACCCAAAACGTAAAAACAGGGAATAAGGAACTTGAAAAAGTATTTTCTGCAGCTGAAAACTGAGAAAAATAGCTGCAGGAAAAATTAGGCCTCTCACTGAACCTGTTGCCATTCTTGGTTTAGCTAAAGAAAGCCAAAAAGTGGAAAACTGTGCAGAACCCAAAATATGGCACAGGGACATCTGGCATGGTGATGATAATGATGAGATGGAGGAAGGTTCTGATTGCCCCAGTAGCCATCATTTCCATCCTTATGAGGCTGAAGCACAAGGGCACAGATGCAGTAATTGCTATAAAGCAGCAGACAACCTAAATAAAAAGGCTGGTCACCAAAAAGTGAAAACTGCAGGAATTGACAGAATTTTAAAGAATGTCTCACTGCAAACACATCCTAATGGCTCCCTGGTGATAATAAATTAACCAGTGCTGAAATATTGGTTGGTGCCACTAAAACCTGTATTTTAGGGTATGATTTGTTGGATGACAAAACCTGGAAATTCCTCAGTGGTCAATTTGGAGTTTTGCTGGACAAGGTGGAGGAGACATAGGATCTTTTTATCTGGAATGACTGAGGTAAGACATGGGATCTTACTTAATAATGATTCCACTAAATTTCATCAAACGTGGGCCACATTCTAATGGGAACATTTAGTATGCCAGTTTCTTGTCAACAGCACATGCTTAGCAGCAGCACCTTCACTACATTTGCAAAGCACTCCTTACCTTTTACAACCTTCTGACGATTCCCTGGTTGATCACAGTCAAGCATTTGGCCAAGAAAGAAGTAGAAATTTCGTTCTGCTTTATTCCAGCCGAGAGTTCCAGTCTCACTTACGCATATGAGGAAGAAGGACATTGGTGTTTTGCAGATGTTGCATAATCCCATATCAAATGACTCACAGACCCAGGTACCATCAAACTGATTTATTGCAGGCCCTCAGTTATGTTTCCAGAAGAGTTAATACAAAATGCTTGCTCAGACTCCCATCAGCTCTTGGTGCTCCTCTGATGGTATTAGCAGGATGTCAAAACTGACAACAGCTTTCTGGCCCATGTTTGCTTCTGGATCTGCACCCAGATACCGTGGCAACTGATTTGGTGGTCTTTGCTTGTTCTCAACACCCTCTCCAGAATTTCCATCATTTCAGTTACAGAAACCTTTGCTTCCATGCCTGGCAGAAGCTGTGATCTTCTCTGTGTCAAAGACAATAAGGATACAAAAAAGTGGAATATTAATATATGTAATTGTTCAGAATGACTCACATTTCCATACATTTTCTAGGTCCATTACATCTTGTTCTTTGGGTAATATTTTAGAAGTGCATATTTCTACCCATCAGCTTTCCATCAGTACCTGGTGTGAAATGAATGTGATCTATTGCATTAGCTTTTCATTAAAATGCACTGCAAGAGATCAGTTAATGGAGTATCAATATTTGCCCAAGGTAGTACATTTGGGCATGGGAAAATACCCAGACTTGGTGGAAGAACTGAAGCTGTAATTGACAAGGTAAATTTTCAATATTTGTGCATCGTACAATATTAATTGCTGTTTATTAGTGCAGGCTGTTCAGCACAGGGACTATTTTCTAAAGTTTGAGTTTCACTGAATTGCAGCTCCTGGTGGACTGCAGTTCCACGCTTCCATCAACCCAAGACTCAGTGTCTCAACAGGATTCTTGGAGTATTTGATGAAAAGTCTATGCAGCATGAGTCAGCCCTACCTTTTCTGATAACTATACCTCTTTCTTCTCATTCTGATTGTCTGCTGTGTGTCTCAATCTTCTCCCTAAAGTCAGAGAGTGGCTTAATGGAAGCAATAACTTCCAAGGAGAGACAGAAAATTTGTTTTCCTTTTGATAGCCTTGACACTTATTGTCAGCATGCTGTACAAAAAAAGAAAAGGGGATTTTGTACCCTGATTTCTGCTCTTCTCTACCCAGACCCAAATTAATCTTGAGACTACCCTCTCTGTTGTAAGAAGTTTGAGATAAATTAAATCAGGCCTTATGGATGATTGATTCAGGCTAGCTTAACAGAATTTATATTGCCCAGTAGAGATAGGCATCGATTGCTGCATGTTTCTCCACGAACTTATGGATAACAAGGAGAGGAGAGAAAGACTGTCTCCCATGATACTATTGTTCAAAGATACATAGAACTTGAAAAATGTTGCTGAAAGATAAAACTGATGCAGCAGATCACTGATATATTCACCCTTTTTTAATCAGGAATGTCCACTTCAAAAAAAATCCCTCCTGCTCAGTAGAGAACAAGGTGAAGTCAGGGTAGGGGTAGAGAAAAAGAGAAATGTTTCTAAACTTGTTGCCATTGGAAATTAACTTTATAAGCTATTTGTTTCTTTACCACAGAATCTTCAAAGTCATTGAAGGAGAGTGGAGTGAGGCAGTGAAGGCCCTCTCTGTGTTCCCACGTTGCCCTTGGCAAAGGAGCAGTACCTGCAAAATTTGTGGCAGAACATTTTGAGATAGATCTACAGCTTGTGTTGTTTCCAGAAGGAATCTGAATCTTGCAGCTGCTAGGAAGAAATTAATGTGACACAAGCAAGGGGCTCTGCTGTTTGTAGTGTAAGGCACGATGGGGCCATGCCATGTAAGAATTTAGGAAAGAGACAGCCACATGCTTTCCAGATTATCCACAGATTAGTGGGCCCAGGGCCAACTAGACCTTGCCCTTCTTAGTCTGAATGTTGTCTGTCTTCCTAGTCCTTGCAGGACCCTTGTGATGCAGAGTCACAGATAATCTTACAGAGTAGCCAATTTGACACAATAAACCTGCTCATTTTCAAGATGAACTGTCACAACCACAAGTTCACTGTGTGCTTTGGACTAAATCTGAGAAGACTGATGATCACAGACTCACAAGTAGTGCTGTTTATTGATTGCTATAACAGGACAGGATTCAGAAATTACTATTCATGAGCACACTGGTTACCACTGGAGTAAAGTTTACCTGTAGGCATCCTTATGGGGAGATACGGGTGCAGCCTGTCCGCTGTCTGAGTACAGAAGGATGGCACACCTCCTCTCTGAAGTTACACTTATTTCCTTTGAGGGTGAGGTAAAGGTAAGTTGATGTCATTTCATGATCAGAGTTTGAGTGACTTCAGTCATATGTGCAAAGTACTTACAGATTTTACTTCATTAGAGTATGCAGAGCATGAAAAGCAATATGTATTTTTGAGTTAATGAAGCAAAGTTAAGCTTTTTTTCTTGGTTGGACCCTTCCTTGTCTTAGCTCCCTTTGGCTGCATTGCTTTAAACAGAGCATGGCCACAACACCTCCATGCCACTCCATTCTTCGTTTCCTGCCTCTCTCAGGGCAGCACACCAGGCTCCCTCAGTGTCCCTGCTCCTGGGGCTGCAGACTTCTTGTTTCTGATGACTTATTGCCCCCACAGACACTTCTCCTTGCAGTGTTTTGTCTTTCAGTGTTTCTCCACAGACTGAAGTGGCACATATAATCTTTCTGCCCCAAATTGCCAGCACTTAACAACAGCTACCCTTGAAATGGAGGTTTTTGACAGTTCTGGTTAGAAGTATCCTTCTGCCAGCTGAAGATCACAGCTTCTTTACTGTATGTGGGGCACAACTATATTGGTCAAAATGGGATTTTTGTTCTTGACATATTTAAAAAAATGAAAGGCTGAAGAAGAAAAAAGTGACAAGAACAATTGCCACTTCTATCTCTCCCAGTTATGGGGAAATACTGCACTTACAGCTATTACTGAATATGTCTCTTGCTATCTTAACTTTTACTGTTATTTACAGACTCTGGTACACTCACTATCTTCTAGTCATTCCTGAGATTTAATTCCTCTAAGACATTCTCATCCTGAGACAAAAAGTTACCATTTTAACTAAAGTATTTTGTAGCTGCTTTCTCATACTTGGACCCCCCGTGTTTTATTTTCCCAACCAGATCAGTTAAGAACTAAGAGGCTCTAAAATTTTCAGTTTGCACATACAGAAGTCTTTATGGCTCTGATATTACAGGTAATGATGGGTCTTATATATCTTTACGACATAGCAGTCATAAAACTAAAAGTCATCACAGTATTCAAGATGAGCTTTTAATTGTGCTCATAACTCACTGAAAATCCCTCACTAGCTAGCCAGCATGTTGTTCAGGTCAAACATAAAATTTGTGTTTGCTAGCTGGGAGAACAGAGATAGCTTAGGACTAAAGTTGTGTTTTATTTTGTTTCTCCCAGCTAGATTAAAAATAAAATAAATCTGAAAGGTTTTACTTACAGGTTTATGAATTTACCTGTACAGGTAACAAACCAGGGGATAATACTGAAGTCCTATAGATCCCAGAAACTTCTCTGCTTCTCTGTTACTGCCAAGTAACCCTTTTCATATTTCCTCTAGAGCACAGCAGGGAGACCACACCATATTCTTGGCAGGTTAGGACAAGCTTATGTCTTCAACCTGAGAATATTGCTTTTCAAAGTATTTTTTTTAAACTCTAGCACTTACACCCTTCAGTGTGTTGCCCAACGTGGTTAAAATAGTCTCCTTCCAAGACCATTAATTTTTAAGCAGACCTAAGTTCCTACACCTCCCTAGAATACTTAGGTATTCATACAAATGTACACAAACCTATCCTTAATATAGTCAGGAGAGTTTCTAATTATCTAGGACGAAATTATCTTCTTTTTCTCTTAATAGCTCCTTAAAGAATGATTTTCTGAATAGTGAGAGACCTTAGTCTTTCTGAGAGGCCATTAAATACAAACTACAGAAAAAGACAGATGCTTGCAAAGCCTAAATATTCCTTCTGCTGGACTGCAGAGGTCCTGCATTGTTTTGGGTTTTAAACTTTCCAGTACTATGGCTCAGCTTTTACAGCTCCTCATTTAGTGTGAAACTGAAGGACATTTCCAGGGTAACTGAGTCTAACATTATGAATTTCTCAGAGGCATTTGTGTGGATGCCATTAACAGATGGTGATTCAAGACTGAAGCACTTGAGTAACCCAGCTGATCTTCAGAAAATAGGAGGAGGAGGGAGGGTGGAATGGTTTCTGGCCATCCCCATCCCAGGTGGCATCCTGTCACCTGCATCAGCTGTACTTGTGGCCATGGCTAATAGGAATCACCTTGTGTTCAGTCTCCAAGCACCTTCACCATGAGAAAAGTCATTTGCCAGAAAGGTGGATGAGGGAAGTGGTCCCTGTGATGTGGGAGGTCAGTTTAGAAGGTGCCACTTTCCCAAAAGCACACAAAAACTTCACAGAAACACACACAAAAGCTATGGGGAACACTCATTAAGCAAGTTACTCATTAAGTAACTGCTTTACTTCCAGGAAGTTATTGGGTTAAAATTTTTGCCAGCTCAGACTGAACATTTTTTGTCAATTTATAAGAATTCTTTTCCTGTGGCAATTATTTAAATTCTTGTTGCATACAAGCCGAGCTGAAAACCAACAAATAAAAAGGTTATCACATCTTAGTGTGCACAAACATACCTGAAACAGGACAGTGGGAAAGAACTTTGGCCACAATTATATACATTTACCACTATGAGAACTTACTATTTGTACAAACACTTTATTTCCTTCTTCTATCTTTTTAGTCTTTTCCTGTACTCTTGACTTTCCTTCACATAGCCTACCCAGTGTAAAGCAGGTCTGCTCATCTCATGCTTCAGACTATTGGAGTCTTTACAGGGAATTGCAATCAGGACAGGCAGCACACATAAAAACCTCAGAAAATACCAGTGGTTTCAAAATACACTGTGTTTCACCACTGTTCTTCTCTCCTTCTGAAACAAGGGGATTTGTTCATGAGCAGCAGCATCTATTTCAGAATCTCCTTCCCTTTCTGGTACATTCTTTCCTTTTCCTGTGTCATAGAGTAATGGAGGTGGGAAGGCAGCACTGCAGATTATCTGCTCAACCCTACAAACCTGAGAGAGGAGGAGCAGATTACCCAGAGCCATGTCTGGCTGGGTTTTGATCATCTCCAAGGATGGAAACTCTACAAACCCTGTTTCACTGTGTGTCCACTCTCCTTGTAATAAAAGTGTAGGGTTTTTCCCCCTTAAAATTTAAAAATGGAATTTTCTGTATTTCAGTTCACATCTATGATGGAATAACACTGATGAAAGCAGAAATGGGTATGCTCTAAATGCAAGAATTAGAATCCCTTTTGTTAAATTATTAAAAAGAAAGACACAAAACCTTTCTTCACATAAGTTTGATTGGTTTGCAGTTATTTATGCACAACGCTAGTTAGGAGACAGGCATTCCTCACTTACCAGGTAGTTAGAAGCATCTGGTAGAAAAAGCAAATACCCAGGTGGACTCTCAGGAATTTGAATTAAAACTATGATTTGTTCAGGGTGTAAGCACAAGCTTTTAGATAGGAAGATTTTTATTTTGTAATTTTTAAAGTTTTTTATTGAACTTCTGTTACTCCCAAGTTTTTGGTTGTCCCCTTTTTCCCCAGTATAAGGAATAGTCTTTTTAAATTTTTATTTTATCATTATGGATTTTTTTTTCCTTTTCCATTTTCCTTCTTTTCCTCTTCTTCTCTCTTATGATTCTCCGGAAAAGTTTGAACGGCATATATTTCAAAGACAGCTTTCATCAGGTAAAAAAATTCAAGAGTTTGAGCTGTTTAATGGGAAAAGTATGTTTTATTTTTCCCTTTCCACAGGATTAGGAAAGGAGTACCATGCTATTCTCCTTTGTCTAGAAAACAAGACCTGTCCTGCTGCATCTTCATGGAGAGCTGGAAACAGCTGCGAGCAGATAGGGATTGTTTTCTGCAGATAATCCGTCCTTGACTTCCTCATTCCTCCCTGTTTGTAGGAAAAGAAGAGGATATGAGCTGCTTTAGGAGCAAACAGTGGTGTTTTCTTCCTGAGGAGCAAGGCCACAGACGGGCGCCTCTGTGAGGGCTCTGCAGTGTCCCACGGGGGTGTCTCCTCTGGTCCCCCCCTGCTCTCCTCGCTAGACGAGTCAGCCAGGTTCTCACTGCCCCTTGTAGAACACTTGCAAATTGCAGCATTTTTGGGACCTCTGTCTCTCTTTTTGGATGGGTTACAAGGGAGGCTGCAGAAAGGCAGTTGCATTTTCACACAGGAATCTTTCCTAGGACTAAGAATTACATTTGCATGCAGCTCACCTGCTTGAAAAGGATATAGGTTCTTGTTGTCATAACTATGTCTCTGCGTAGCCACAAGTCTTTCCTTCATAAGTATCTATTTTTTTCTGACTCCTCCTGTGCTGAGCTCACACAGGCATGGGGTGGGGTGCCAGTCTACTCACTGGGCTCTGCAGAACGTCAAGTGGATGTCAGGTCTCCCTGACACCACACAGGTAGCAATTTCAGTTCCTAAAATCTCTTTTTGTGCCCCATTTCATCCAGGAGCGTTTTTTTTTTCTTCTGACTGGGTATTCTTTTCTCACAGGAATTTAGTGATGAGAGTGGTGCAAAAGGTGCTTTCCTTCTTAAGTCTCAGCTGGGGATACTCTGCACCTCCTTTGTTAATGTCCTGCATATTTCTAATCAAAGTCACATGTTTGAAAACCCTTTGCAAAAGAAAATTGGAAATGTGACTCTCTTTCCAGTCTGAGTATTTTGGATGTCTTGTGTTTTGACAATCTACCAAGATACGCTAGTTTGCATAGCTAGAAGGATGATAATCCTGTTTTTTATTGAATCCTAGAAAACAGTGACTGCTACATATCAACACATTATCTCACATTGATCTAAGCTGTCTGCCTTTTCTGAGGCATGAACAAAAATGTGTGCTTTAAAATCTGTTAGTTAAACATGTTCCTAAATGATTTTAGTAATATAAGTTTCATAACTTTCCTGTAGAACTGTTAATTTTTATTGCATTTTCAAGTCACTGCTTTCTTTTAATGCATGGAGACTCCTTTGATATCTTTAGTCTAAAACCATGAAACTGTTTTATGCTGTGCAAATTGTCCTTCCTTGGGGCAGATGTTGTATAAGTTTACCCCCATTTTGAGAAAGAATTATTTTAAGGGTAAATATTTTTAAGTAGGCTTGAATATAATCAAGTAATTAAGTAAAAAATTCACTTAATCAAGTAATCTTGAATGTCTGTGCTTCCTAATAGCTGGCAGATTGTGGTAAATTTTCGGATTTGCCCCAGAGTTGCCTTAAGTTGGTGAAGAATTGATGAAGAATAACATGAGCTGGGCCCTGTGCTTATCTTGCACCTGGCTTAGGCCTGAAGACTAAACATATCTGGAGTGAAGCGAGTCCTCTCAGCTGATGTTGTTTCAGTGAGGAGCAGGACAACATTTGCATCTCTGCACCAGCCACTGGCCTCACTCCCCCTTAACTGTGAGAAACAAGCCTTGTTATAAATCTGGTTTGTTAAGGAGATAACGAAAAAAATCTCTGTTGAAGGTCAGAGAGCCTCTGCTGCTGCCTCAGAGGGTGGAGGAGGACCCAAGTGTTTATTCTACCTTTGGTATCAACTATAAATTCTGACCAAAACCAATCGAGGCTCTCATTTACATATCAGTTTTCACCCCCCTAAGAACGCAAATGAAGAAAAAAAGAAAACGTGCCTTACACGTATGACAGTGGTCACCAACATCCCACCCTATAACAGGTGACTGTTCCACCCCTTTGGGAAGGGCAAAAAATACCGTATAAAAGAAGGGCAGTGTTGGTGGCACAGTTCGGGCGGGCAAACGTCTCTGCTTGCTTGGGATACGTCCATAGGTTCTGCCTCTTCTCCTGTGTTCCTGAGGGCCACTTTGGGTAAGTTCTGCGCTTCCAGCTGTGTTGGGGCAGATGTGGGAATATTTATATATCTGTGTCTCTAGATAGATTATATTTTATATATATGTAATTTTTTAATATATGTATCTATAGATATATATATGTATATATATATAACATATCTATACGCAGACCAATAAATATATGCATGTATAAAATATGATATATATTTATCATATCATCTATACACCTCTAACAGATCTCCATTACTGCACCCTGATATTCTGTAGCTAGTGCACCTCTCACTGAGAGTTCTGAATCATCCTTCTGTTGTTCCAACGAACCGATCCATGAATTTTTTATGAAACAGGTGAATTCACATGCAGGTTTGTGATTCTGGGTTGTGCGGGTTGTTCATGAACTCGGCCACGGTCTCAGGAGAGGGTGAACTGCACCATCCGTGAGTCTGCGACCACAAAGTTCCCACTGAACGTGACCAGGCTGACGGTGCCAAATTGGCTGAAAAGAGAAAGGGAGCCCAGCTGCTCCCAGCCCCTCTGATCTCTGAGAACCAGCTGGAACAGAGGGCTGTTGGGTTCTTTCCCTGCCAAAGTTCTGTTCCCTTATCACAGCACTGGTTTCAAAGAACAGGAGAAGCAAACATACCTTTTGGGTGATGCACAGCGCAGAAGAAACCTTTTGTCCACTTTACTCCCCTACCTCTAACAATAACTTTAGTTAGTCTCCTGCTTGCAGAATTTTCTTCTGTTACAGAACATTTCATATGCAGAGATTTTGCCTAATACAGGGAAATATTAGTTATTAAAATTACAGTTTTTGTTGCAAAAACTTTGAGCAGACATCTTTTAGGCTCTGCTTAAATTTCCTTTGAAGCTGTGCAAGCCTGGCCTGCTTTGCATCATTTGAGCTTTACTGGAATCATGAAATTTTTCTGTGTACAGCCAGGAATTCTGTCTCTTGAAGACAGTTGGCTCTTAGACAGAATTCCACATCTATTTTGATGTGAAGTTTTCAATGTCCTTAAGTTGCACATAGTACTGAATTTTCAAGGGAGTAGAATACACAGCTCACACTAAAATTTGATGTCCCTCTGCTCACAGGCAAAATCTCTTGGATAAATACTTGCCTAGTATGTAACATTTGCTGTCCAGTGACAACTAAGTTGCAGTTTCCTTAAAGAAACTGATTATTATCACATACACAAAAAATGAGAAGCTGCTGAAAATAACTTTGTTCAGAGATTTGCAGAAAAGAGGACAAAAATGGGGGAAAAAACCCCAAAATCTTCTTTCCCATAAGAGGGGAGTGGTAATACTTTATTCCATGTTTGGGAGCTGCAGAATATTGGCAGTAGGGATTAAAGTGTTCTTTGTCAGCTGGGAGGGCTCACAGACAAGAAATATTGCTCAAAATTTATGTGGAAGATTGGTAAAGAGGTGCACGAAATTCTCCCTGGCCCCTAAATATATGCTGTCTGAAGTGAAGAGATATTATTCAAAGGAACCCTTGAAAAGTGAGGGTGTCAGTTAAAATTTGACTTTGAAGGCTTTTTATGATAGTGGGGAAATGGTTACACTTTGCCTAATTATGTAGAATTTTGTGATACCATGCTGTAAATTTCAGATGAGGGAATACCTACAATATCCAAAGATTACAAATACCTACATGCTATTAAAGAGAGTATTTTTACATTCCAAGTACTCCTCTTATCTATTACAGAAGGATAAAATAATGCTGCTTAGAAGAATCTGATTTCTATTAAGCTATTTCCCAATGCAGTGTGAGTTGGCACCATGACATGAGACAAAATGCAGATTTTACTGCAATGCTGTTGATAGTTTAATTACATTCCAATAAATAGGGTAACTAGCAGTCACCCTCAGAAGTTAATTTTATCTGTAAGACAGCTTATTCTGATTGAAGAAAAGAATAATATTAATTTACATATTTTAGCCAAGACTGTAGCCCCTGCATGCTATACCATGATGAAAATAACCAGGGCTGGATTTACTTATGTTAAATGATGATAAATTAAATCCTACTTTGGCTTAATGTTTTTTGGATGTGCAGAATGTTAAAAACAGGTTGGTATATTGAGCAAATGCATTGCTATAGTATGCCATGGGCAGATAAGAAGATGAGGATGTAATGACAACTTCTGGAAATTATATTAGAATTTGAATAATAACAAGAACTCTGTACCCTTTTCCCTCCAGATGATTCTGTGCAGTACCTTAAAAACTTCTGATTAACTCTCCTCTGAATACTTTGGGACACTTGGTGTTTTGGACCATTAAAACATTTGGAAAATACATGTGAAAAACAAAAGAAAAAACAAACACCCCCCTGCCAAAACAAACCAAACCAAACCACCACCAAGAAACAATGACAAGAATCTGTGACATGAAATACATAAAGTTCAGCTACAGCTTTGATGATTGTGCAACTTTAATATTATGCTGTCTGAGTCATAAAAATACATTAACTTCATCCTTTTCCCTAGGATTTTAATGGAGGGTCGCTCCAGAGAGAGAGCAAAGTAATCCATGACTTTCTTTCTGTTTTTCTCCCCCAGGGCAAAACATTCAGTAGGAAAAGGTCTAAGAAGAAGAAGAATCCTGTTACATAAGGTGTGTGCAAATAATCTCCCTCACAGAAAAATTGTGGCTCATTGCTGACAGGC
Source organism: Zonotrichia leucophrys gambelii (assembly GCF_028769735.1). Classification (NCBI taxonomy): domain Eukaryota; kingdom Metazoa; phylum Chordata; class Aves; order Passeriformes; family Passerellidae; genus Zonotrichia; species Zonotrichia leucophrys. Next base: position 25,450,396 of record NC_088200.1, on the reverse strand, counting down.
TGTGCTTTCAGGTTTCAAAGTTTCTTCAGAAAGACACTGTATGTTTAGATGGAAGGTGATATATATATATAGAATCTGGGTTGAGATGTTGTGTTCTCCCCCCCTTATTTTCACTTTTGCTAGGTAAACCTTCTTCTTCTGCAAGACAACTTGAAAAGTATAATTTATTTAATCATTTGTTGCTTGGATACTGTTAGTCTTCTTTGACCTAGAGCAGCACTCCTAAATCAAGTTTACAAAAGTTGAATGAAACTCTAAAGTAGCTTTAGATTAAAAACAACCATAGCATTGCAAAGGCATAATTTTTTTTCTGAAGAATTACATAAATCTGGTTTTGTGATGGAATTTTGTTCTCTGTTCTTCTTGTGGTACAGTTAACAGTTCTACCAGCTAGAATACAATACAGATTATTTTGTCAGAAATAGTTTTCACTTTCTTTATAAATAAACCATTCTAATAACTATTTATTTTCTTTTGTGCTCTTGGAGAACACCACAGACACACAATACCTTAGGAGTACTGTACACACTTCCCCAAGATTAAAATTTGGAGAGCAAAGAAAAATTTCTATTTCATAACCAAGTAATCTGCAAACAGTTGAGAATCACTTCTTTTGCTAGAAATAATATTGAGCAGTTAAACCATATTTTGTTATATAAGAGTCTTTAAAAGACAGATTTCTCTTTGAGAGAAAAATACTAATTGTTGGGAAGCCTAATATATGCTTGTCTATATCATGTAGGTAATTTTAACATTGAGTATTAGATGTGCCTAATAGCAGGTCAAGTGGCATCAATGCTTTACATTCACCACTAGCTGTGTCCTGTTGGACAGCTAGAAAGTGAAAAGAAAATGAAAATCTAGAAATTAAAGAAGAGGGACTATACATGCATCATCTAATTAAACAACCTCATTATTTCCTGGGTTACTTATTCAGTTCAGGGTTAAAACCTCACAGACTTACCAGGTGGTTGATGATTCATCCAAAGAAATGGAAGATGCTCCCTTACAGGAAAGGAAAAAAAAATCCATCAAAACCTCCAGAATTTTTCCATGTCTTTCTTCCACTTTTTCCCCATTCAACAAGATTTTGAAAAACAACAGGAGAGGAAAAATGCAATTATTTTCTTGGAAAACTGGGAGCTTTACTAACATAGGGCACATGAATGCGTGTGATAACGTTACAGCAGTAATTAAAAACCTCTCTCACATATAAAGGATATATTTTACTGAAGAAGGGGAAGGTGTATGAAACAAACCATAAGCTGGGATACAGGGTAGTTTTGCTGAAAATTACTCACAGACTTTCAGTGCAGAGGAGTTTGGTGAGTTGGGGCTTTGCCAAACTCCTCAGGTTGTTGTGTGGCCAGGTCACCTCTGCCCAGTGTCTGGCATAACCCTGTCACCCTCTCAGCCTCAGCAAGGCCTGGATTTAGGGCGTTCCTTGGAGGGGACCTACGCCAGCCCACTGAAAAATTACTGGGTGAATGAGCATGAAATTTGGGTTCCCTGAAGCATTAACAGCAAGCTACATTCAGGATAACATGCCTGGCAGAATTGCCACCTAAGCAACTGTGAAATAATTGCACAAAGATTGAATTTGAAGCCCAGGTACTAATTCTTTCCTTTCAGGGACCATTGCTGACTGGCATGCCATCAATACATTGTTGTAAGCAGTTTTAACACCTTTCAGATGCCCTTGCCTCTGTCTGCAATCCTTCACAGCATGACCTGGAAGAAAAACCTTTTTTTTTTAATAGGTTCTTCCCTGGATCACTGAATCAGCCATTTAGCTCTAGTTAAAACCAAATTCTGGCTTTGATAAGCATGACTCTAATCATCACAATAAAACAACTGGTGAGTGGTGAATCAAGATCACAGGAGATATATGTGGAAGGAGATAAAGTAAATCGATGCAGTCAACCACAGCAGGGTTTTTTACCCCACTTCTCTCTCTCTTTTTTTTTTTTTTTTTTAATCTAACTGTGTGCCTCCTCCCTTGAGAGCCCATGGCAAGAATTAGTGACTCAGATTTAAAGTCTTTTCACCTGTACTATGCAAAATGAAAATTATGAAAAAGGTATTACTTTCATCTCTCAAAAAATGTGACTACAGGAAGCATGCAGATCATCTTAACTTTGCATTTTAGAAATGTTCTTTCCAGTATCACAAGCAATGAAAGTATTCTTAGCTAAAAAGCTGGTGGAATAATTTTGAGTTTTTCAGTAATTCTAACTATAGATTTTTTTCCTCTCATTCAGAATCTATATTTTTTTTTTCTCAGAGGCCTTATGTTGTCTTCTCTTTTAAAGATTGACAGAAAAGCTGTCATGCCTTTGGCAGACTATCATTCATGAGATCAATATTAATCCAGTTTTTAGTAGAGCAATTAGAAAGTCAAATATTAGAGATAGTGTAGTTTCTATTAGCTTGAACTGAGCTGAATATAGAAGCCATGAAAATGAGGATCATTTTATTTTTAAATTTATTAGAATGACATAGCTGAACAAGTTCCTGCATTTGTGGCCCTCTGCATAAAATATGTTCATAAATGACATGTTAACTCAAAAAAAACCAGATAGTTTACAGAAAAGAAAGCAAATTGCTCTTGTTTGGATCTCTCATTGTGTCCTGACAATTTCAGACTAATGAATTTGCACTGTAAGTGACTTAAAGCAAATAAATAACACGGTATTTCTCACCTTTAGGGCATAATCTAAAGGAAGGTTTTAATTTTTCTGCCTGTTTTTTCTTGGCTATTTACAACTTCTTTGGAGAAAATAAGGCAGCTTTTATCATGTTAGTTACTACAGGGACTTGAAGGTGTAATTGCTCTTCTTCTTCCTCATCAGGAGTTGTTTCCCAGAGTAAGGAAGGTACTAGAGTTTTATGTGCCTCCTGCCATACAGGAATTGCTTTATTAATGGACTTAGGTCAGGTTTACTAAGAAATGCTGGCATCTGGGATGCCTCTTCCTACCCAGCTGCCCAGCACAAGCCTCTACTCTAGTGATGGTTTCAGAACAGCCTTGAAAAAGAGAGATTTTTATGTGCAAGAGCCTGTAAAGTCTTCCCAAGACTACACCAGGCTGCAAAAATTTTGATCAATTGTGATCACGTGACAGGAAAGTTTTATAGATCTCTGATTAATGTTTTTACTGTGCTTTTTTCAAAGCATTAAATCACTGTTGCCCATGCTTGGGAATACACATTATTGTTGTTTCAGGTCCCACTGACTACAACATGCACCACTCGAATGTGCTGCAGTTTTACCGAGTAAGGCTGGCTGTATCTCAGCTTTACCAAGCCAAGGGAAAAGGAACTGTTTGCTTAGAAACAGCACTGTGGTAGGATTTAGCTGAGGTGCAATTTTGGTTTTATAAGCTTTACAAATTAATTTGGATTAGGAGAAATTGAGACAGCCTTAAAAATTTTCATTTGATGCCACAACTACTTAGCTCATTTTTATCTATCATGATGTATAGGGCATGACATCTTTTTATGCTGTTCTTTAACAATAAACAGTTCTGACATAGTCATTTGTTAAATATATGTACAGCTGAGACAGGATAAAGTCTGATGGGCTTGAAACTAAACAGGCAACAAAAATTGGTATCCACTATTTAAAATACATTTTCTCTCCTTATCCACTGTTTGCTTTGATAGGTGTTTGAAATTACAGGTTCTGTATTTCTGGTGCTGAACACAAGCACAAGATAAAGCTCGGTCTCACCAGGGGATTCTCCAGTTTGCATTCCCAGAACAGGGACAATGGGGAGGGTCAGCAACTCAACAGCAGTACTGTTAAAATAAACAGTCACCACTTCCACAAAGGCTTGCAAAACTGGACACAAAATCCCTGGGAATAAATATGACACACAGTCAACAGTAATCGCCACTTTCCTGTATCTTTTGTTTACCTCAGTGTTGCCTCAGAGGTGAAAGTAGGAGGCCCTTGGGTGAAAAACTAGTAATTTGGGTGCTGAGGCTTTTTTTGTTTGTTTTTTGGGTTTTGTTTGTTTGTTTGTTTGTTTGGGTTGTTTTTTTTTTTTTGTGTGTGTATGTTTTTTTGACCATAGTGCTTGAAGGCAGAACAGAAGATTTTGTTGCTTTTCAATTCTCCAGAGTTCAGAAATTTTCTCAGAGTGCTTTGATGCTCAGTGTCCAAGTGGGAAGGGGAAAACTCCATGACTGGGAGTTTCCTTTCACCAGGAGAGGAGCTCTGCTTCCCATCCTATCTGAGTTAATGGTTTAGTTACCCACTTATCTGACTTCCTGATTTTAAATCTGCCTAAAGGCAGATTGTGTGAAGGCACTTTCTGCACCAGAGTTTTGCTCTGTTCAGACAAATTAGTGATTAGTTTCCCTGTGTACTGTTAAATGAGCTGCAGAGTGTGCAGCAGCTGAATTTGACTTTTGGGTATAACTTTATGACAGCACTTATGGAAACAGCATTTGTGGAAATCAGCTTTTAGAGACTACAGTCCAGAAGGATCTTTATCACTATCACTTGCTATAAAAGATGTCCACATTTTGCTTTTTAAGTGAATTAGTTGGCTGAGAATACATTTTGTCATTCCATTTTCCTCATAACTTTTATCTTGCTCTTGACATACAGTATGATATTATTAGGATGCCTTGTCACTAGCAGGTTATTTGTTTAGTATTTTAAAATAAAGGAAGAAAAAAAAGTGGCCAAGGATGAGACTGAGAGAAAGAAAATGAAAATAGATTCAACAGATAAATGTTGAGAATTGGTTTTAATAGGACTACTGACAAAAACTTAGATATAAGACATTTTCTGGAGAAAACAGTATGCTCAATAGTGGAAAAAAAATATTTATGGCTTTAAGACAGCTTTTCAGAGCATGCATCCAAACAGAGACATGGCTCTGCACAGATGCTGGGAGCAGCAATGAGGGTTCACTCTGCACTGAGATAAGCTGAGCTTTAAGTTTTAATACCAGGCTTATAAAATAGAGCACCCTGACAAATGGAGGAGCAAAGTAGCTCTTGTTTTGCAAAGTGTAATTGTTTATTTTTGTCGATGCTGGAGCACTGCAGCAAGGGGATGATTTACAGGCTATGACCTGCCTGGGCTTATTTTCTCACTCATGCAAATGACTTGTGTCAATTGGTCTCTGAGTACATAGTCAGGTTCTACTTTCCCAACTTCTAATTAGCTAAAGATCATTAACAAGGAGGGCAAGGCCATGAGGCAAGATGCTTCTCATGTTTCAGGACAAAAGCTAATTATCTGAGTTCAAGAGAAAAAAAAAATCAACATCATGATGCAGTTTAAGGTAATTGCTCACTCTATACAACTCTGGAGCAATTTCCTCATGTTTTAAGACTGTTATTCTGTTCTCTAGTCTAAGGGACCATGATTTTTTTCAATTTTTATCTAGTGAGTACCAGCGTTATTTTTTTTTCTGAACTCCTTCAAGGAGTTCAAGGTATAGTTTTCTCTGCTTTGGTGTGGCCAGTTTGATTTGTGTCATCCACTGTTTTGCTTCTTTGTTTTGGAGCAGCAGAGCTTTGCTGATACATTCTCAGAAAAATTAAGTCCCTTTTTAAAGAGCTATTGACTGGTCAATAATTCCTTAAATTAATTTATGGAGTTGATTATCTCTACTCACGCAAAGAGGTTAATTGTATCACATTGGTGATTTACTTGCTCTTCCTTTCTGCTGCTCATTTATTATTGTCTTTGTGGAAAAGCTTGTGGATGTGTGAATTTACTCTCTGTGTGTGTGTGTGTGTGTGTGTACTTTTGGGGAGAAGCCAAGGGTTCTGTCTTGGGGTCAGGAAATACAGTAATGAGAAATATTTTGGTACAACTCATCATCATGTGAGGTCTTCCTCCTTATTAGTTTTTATAAAATTACTTCCTAAAACTGCCAGAATGGAGGGGAGTTAGCATGCATCCATATCAAAATAATTTTAAGTGAAGCTTAACTGACCCAGTGTCTTAAATTGTAAAGAGCAAAAACACAAACCAGATTTTTCAAGAGGCCTAATTCCTTAAAGGACACCTGGAGATGAGATCAGGGTCCAGGATAGGGTTGCCCTGAGAGGATGTGGAGTCTCCCTCAGTGGGGATATTCCTGAAGCACCAGGACAATCCTGTGCCCCGTGCTCTGGGATGGCCCTGCTGGGGCAGGGAGGTGGGACCAGCTGACCTCTGTGGTCCCTTCCAGCCTGGCCCACCCTGATGGCTCTGTCATACCTGATGCTAGGAAAATCTTATTTGGTTTGGTTTGTGCCAAGCAGCAATGGCTGTAATCTGAAAAGGGGAAGAATCTGATTCAAAAAAAGCTAGAAGGAACTACAGTGTAGTGGGTCTGGCAGAGGGGCAGGTGCCCAAGGCAGCTATGAGAAACAACTGGCAAAATTTTCCCTCCTGTCTCAGGAGGTGTTCAAGACACATCTGGATGTTGTGTGATCCTGAGCTGTCACTCTGAATTTATCTACCTGAGTAAAATGTGGGTGAATTCAGTCAGCTGGTATTTTCCACCACGGCTGGCAATTTGCAAAAATGATCTTGAAAAAATTTTTGGTGTATTGTCTTTACCCTCAGTGATGCAATTCCATTTAAAATTTTCCAGCCGTGGTGTCTTGATTGTTGCCTGAACCAAGGGTAGACACACTGTGCTACCAAAAGCAAATGGTAAAGGAAGGAAGCATAGACAAACATTCAAGCTGAAAAATGCTTTCCAGACCTTTCAAATACCAAACACTTCACAGGGGAGAAACGGACAAGTTTCCAAACTATTTGCTAAACAAAACAGAGGCTAAATTCTTTATGAATAGGATTAATAATTGAATAGTCAGTCAGCTTTAGTTCTAATTTTCTTTCCCTCTGCTGCATTCCTGTGCTTACTAAATGATTTCAGAACATAAGTTCCCAGGTGACCAACTTTTCTCACCCCTGGCAAACCTCTAAAAGTCAGAGAGGGGACAGACACATCTCTTTGGAGGTCAGGTTCATGATTTAGCTTATTATAAATAACATTCCCTACTTTGCTCCTGGAGAGGAGGGAGTAAGATGGAGTGTAGAATAGTTGAACAAGGAAAGAGGGAAAAACAGGTGAGGGTAAGGTAAAATATGAAATGGTGTTTGCAAACAAGAAATTACTCTGTTTTCAGAATTAATTCAAACACAGGCACGACCAAAGCTTTTGATGTGAAGGAAAATAGGATGTGAAGAGAACAAAAAAAGATGCAGCAGTTAAGAGAAAAGAGATGGTTGGACTTTTGGATGTAAAAATAAAACAAAAAGAGAAAAAAGCTTTGTTTTTGACAAACAGAAAGGAACTGGGAAACTCTCAATTTCAAAATACAAATTAACATTGTGGCAGTTAGAATAAATCAATAGTTAGGTAATACAAATGTGCATTGGTGTGTATTTTCAGGGGATCTTTACATTCATAGGAAACTGCAAAAGAGAGCAACCCAACTGCTGCACAAAATACTAACCAGAATTTGCCAGTGACTGGGAATTGGAGGATCAGGGGCAGGAAGGGAAATGTTGCCGCTGCTGCCCTTGCAATTGGTGACAGAGATATTTTTCTTTGACATTATGCTAAGAATAGGCTGAAGGGAGATGTAAATATTTAAATAACAGAGAAATGTGCCAAATCTTTCCCATTTTGTATGTTCTTTCCTTTCCTTTTAAAACAGGATTTTTTAAATTTGTTAATCTGTCTGAATACCTGAATGTCACCCCAGCCATTCTGATTTAGTCTATCTAAGCCACTCAAATAATTCCCTTATCTGAACTCCTCAGTCATCCCCCCCCCCTTTTTTTTTCTCTTGCACTATGGTATAAGAAAATTTTACCTGATTTTATTGCCCCTGATTCCAGGATTTCTGGATTTTCCCATTATACATCTTTGCTCCTCTCCCTCCTGTTCCTCTCCACACAGCCAGTAGCTGCAGAAACACTCAGTGCGCTGAAATGGCAAAATGTTTCCAGCCACAAACTTTATTGGCCTGCTCTGGACTTGGGAGCTGAATTCAAACTAGAGTTTGGCCTTCAGTGCAACAAAATGTTGAGTAGAGGGGAAAATGTGATCTTTTGCTAGGGCTTGTTTCTTCTGCTTCCTGCAAGCCTTTGTTCCTTAGCAAGTGAGGTAAATTTAACATGTGAATGCTTTTTTTACAACGTAATAGTTTTGCAATTTTTTAGTAACTTTTACAAATTGCATGCTGCCACTTTGAGCCAGCTAGAAGAAGCCTTTCACTGTTCTGACTCTTTCCCTTTCATCCTCTTTGCAAAAAAAAAAAAAAAAAAAAAAAAAGAAAAGGGGTCCTACTGGGTTCTTATATCTGTTTGTTTGGTTTTTTTTCCCCTGCAATGACAGAAGAATGTTAAGGATGTAGGCCTAATTTTTGAGATAGATCCTAAATTATAGCTCAGATTCATTCCCTAAAAAGGGAAATTCCTGATGAGAGCATGTAGGAAGGAAAAGGAGCACTCCGAGTCTCCTTTGCTTCTTCCACAAACCAGGATTGTGTCACAGCAGTCACCAAGTTTCACTGAAGAAGTGCTCAGAAGACAACTGAGCAACTCTCTGGGCTGATAATGAAAAGTAAGTGGTGATGTGTTTCAAAATGCCCACTTTTGGTGTCAGCAGGGGTTGCCATCCACAGCACTGATTTTCCTGCTTACAGCAGTGCTGTGTCCGAGGAGCTGGGTCCAGACTTGCTGGCGTGGATGGGGAAGTGCTACCCAAATAACCTGCAGGGCTCCAACCGTGTGAGTGTCACCTCATGGCAGGGAAGGACATGAGGAGCGGCTGTGCTGAGAGGCTGGGTCACAAAAGAGAGGATGTGGCTGTAGGCCAGGAGCCTGTAGGAGTTCAGCAAAGGGTTAAGTGTCCAGCTGTAGGTGGCTACTTCTGAAATCATCCCAACAAAATTCTCCAGGGCGAATTTATTATGCCTTGGTATATTATACATGGAAAAGGAGGTAAGAGGGAAGTCTTCATCACAAGGACAAGATTCTTTTCCCCTGAAAAATCCCTCTTTGGACATTGTTTCTTGGGGACATTTCTTCCCACTCCCCGTGGATATGCAGATGTTCTGCATATTTGCCTTTATCTCAGGTATATAAAAATAAGAGGGTTTGCAGTTGGTTTTGGTAACAATAAATCCCATCAGTTCTCTTTTTACTTTATTTTTCCACCGAGAAACTTTGGTCATTTATGTGTTTGGATTATTTCTGAAGCTGGAGAAAGTTTTGTTTTGGAAATACCACTTCATTTTTACCTCCCCTTCATCTGATTTCCCCCCCTTTCTTAGTTCAGCTATGCTACATTTCCACCTTATTTCCTCCTGTCAAAGCCCTTTCACACTGTTGCAGTTTAATATACCAATTATGTCTCCTACAGCAGCCCATGGACTCAATTATCCCAAAGATATTTTCCAACTTTAGTGATTGTGTGATTCTATAACAATTCAAATTCCTAAATTTTCACGAGTGTCTTGAGAGGGTCCATGTCCTTTATGGGATATCCCGGGCAGTGTGTTAAGATGCCACATTCCCACATGTGACTCCAATTTCCTCCAAACACCATCGGGCTCACCAGGTTCCTCCCTGTGGGCTTGAGGAATTCTGGCTGTGATGGGAGTGTTTAGAAGACTGAAAATCAGACCACTTTTAAGCTTTATTCAATTAATTCATTAACAATGCCCTTGTTGCTGGTGGCCAGTTCTCACACCACGTTAATCAGCACTTGTTAAACGCTTAATCATTAATTAAACAATTGCATTCTAAATCAGCTGTGGCTTTTACAGCTGATGCCAAACAGGGAGTCCAGAGGGCTGGAGTCCCAAACTGGTGCTTGCCCTGAAATCAAGGTGAGTGGGGGTGAGAGAGCCTCAGGGAGCAAAGTCAGAGCTTAGCTCAATTTGATTTCCTCCTTCTCAGGTCCTCCCTCCTCATGACTGTATTTATCCTGTCCACAGGTGGAGGGTTTCTCTTCTGCTCACTGTTCCATTTATTTGGATTTTTTCTTCACACTCATCCTTCTTGTGTAAATTTCCCCACTTTTGCTGCCTTTTGGCATGATCAGAACAGTCACATCCTTATCCAAAACTGTGCCTGGCTTCCAGGATTACAGAAACTTTGCATCCTGTTGTTATTCCACTCTGGTACACCTATATCCAAGTCCAAGCCAAAATGACATTAATTTTATGCAGATTGGTACTTTTGTGATTTGTAGGTGAGCTTCTGCTCTGGCTGGAGTGCTGACACACCTGTGAATATCCACCCTTTCCTCCCAGAGCTGGAGGAGTGCAGAGAGGGCAGCAGATTTTCTTCAGAATCCAGAGGTTCATTCCTGAATAATTTAAGGAGAGGGAGCAGTTGGGAAGTCAATTTTTTTACCAGGGTCTGTTTCAGACAATTCCATCTGTGCCAAGGAGCTACAGCCAAGCCTGGCTGAGCCCTTCAGCCTCAGCTGGGGCTGAATGGAATCTCTGGGTGAGTAAAGGAGTGAGGAAAGCAAGCACAGGGCAGAGGGGGGAAGAGCACAGAGGGGCAGGTGCTGCCAGGCAGCCTGGAGCTGCACAGGAGAGGGCAGAGGGTGACCTGTCCCTGCAGGGCTCCAGGTGAGACGACTGGGGTGGCATCAGGCCCTGGGGAAAGGTGCTGGAGTGTGTTTTGTCTTTGTTAAAACCTGCATGGGTTTTAACCAGTACAAATTAAACTTCTCTCACCAAGTCGAGCTGGACTTGCCTGCAGCAGCCGCAGCTGCCAGGCAAAATCCCTGCATCCCTCTGGGCCCACAGAGCTTCCCATCCCACTTCCCTTCATCCTGCTGAGGGTGACTGGCAGGGATGGATGGACAGATGGATGGATGGATGGATGGATGGATGGATGGATGGATGGATGGATGGATGGTTCTCTCACCCTCCACAGCTTTAAAGCTGAAAGAAGCTGATGCTGGAGGCTTGTTCTTAGAACGTGCCCTGTGAGATGCTCTGTCCTGCTGCCTCTGATTGGGAAGAACTGGAATTGGAGGCCCAAGTGAGTGCCTTCACTCCTGTCTTCTCAGAGACTGGGGGCATGGCAGTGTGTGAATACCTTGGGAGATGGTCTCTTCATGGCACATCACTTGCACATTATTGCTTTTCTAGTTAGCCTTGGCACCCCTCAGATTTAAGAGAGGGTCAGTATATAATTCGTATTTTCCACCAGAAAAGATGAAAAACAGACTGCAAACCCTGCAGCTGAATCTGTGGAGAGGGGCTGATGGCAGCAGTATCTCCTACAGAATTGCTGTTGTTGTTAACCTATTTAGGAAGTTGGATTTTATATCAGTCATAAATTAAAGCATTTCCAGTGAGTAGTGCTTGATACTTCATAAATACTTCATCAATTAAATGCTCCTTCTGATGCCTGCAAGCTCAGATGTTACACTTCACATCATTAAAATCCTCATTTATGACCTTTGCAGCATATAAGTCATATCCTCTTTCAACTGATGGATTTTATTATTAGATCATTATATGTAAAATTACTGTGGGAAGATGTTTGCCTTATGTGGTTCAAAGACATGCAGAGTCACAGACCAAGAGCTTCCATGAGCTCTGACAAGAAGGAACTTCAGTGTCTCCTTTATTTTCAGGAATTGAGTGCAGTGTGTGCATGGGACTGGCTTTTATGCATAGAGCTGCCACATGGCTAAAAAAAAGAAGGAATGAAATAATGTTTAAATATTCTGTGTGTTTGCATCAGAGTGCTAAGACCAGGTCAGGTTTTGCTTCCAGCACAATAAAAGGCTCAGTGGCTTATATGAGAAAACAGAGAGTTGTGTAGCTCAAATCTATTCAGAGTGGCAGCAGACCAGGACTTCTGAAATCATTAGGAATAAAAGGGTGGGAGAGAAGTCTTTCTTACTGAAAGCAAAGGGTCAAAATAGTTTTGAGAATATCAGGAGTTGCTTTGACTTTAAGCAAAAGAACACTCTGTTACAATTCCTGTGCACTGTACAGAGCTTCCTAGTTTTTATTTTACATCTTAAGAGAAGATGTTATGAAATGTTATTTGCATTTAACAATGCTCCAATTTATCATTCAATGCTGACTGAAGTCAGGTTACCATGAAACTACTTTACAACAGGTTCCTTTTATGAACACTTCATGGACATGAATAGCACTAAAGGCACCATCAAGTGTCACAAAAGCTATGTAGCAATGCACCTCTAAATGCACTTTTTATTTGCTGTGCTTCCTAATCAGCAAATACAGGTTAAAAACTGCACTGACATTGAGTGTTATTTTATTGCAGTTGCCCATGAATTTGTGTGGCATAATCAGCTTGCACAAGCTGGAGAAATTAAAGTTATTAGAACATTACACTTGGCTTTCTAGCAAAGACCAGCAGCCCAGGGTTTGGGAGCTTCAGTGTGAAGCAGAACAGGGTTGTTCCTTGCTGTGCCAGGTGTGTCACCATGTGCTGCTCACACATGTTGAAGTGAGGTTTCTGACTCATCACAGCGTGGTGTGAGGGATGACTTTTGGAGGAGTTTCTTCTGAAAGAACTCTTCTAAACCTGTGGACACAAGGGCACAAGAAAATCCTGTTTTCTTTCCCATGTGTCTTCTACCTAAGTAGTCTTTGTCCTTTTTGTGAGGCTCTTTCTTTAATGTTTTTCAGATCTGATTTTAGAATAGCACATTTTTTTTCCTGAGTCATTCCTTTAAAAAATGCTACTCCCCGTGCAGTGACCTGAACAGCTGAGTTTGTGTTTGTATCCATCAAATGAGGAACACACTTCAGAGACTCCTACAGCTGATGAGGCACAGCCCCACTGTAGGCCTGTCTTCTTCAAATTCACATTAGCAGCTGGCTATGAGCTGGCATTGTTCCATGGACTTAATAGTTTCATGGATTTTAGGGACAGAAGGAGCCATTATTGCAATCAGCGTGCCTCTCTTCCCATGTGAAATGAACATCAGAATTTCAGCAGATTATTCCTATGTCAAGTCTGATGACCTTTACTGGAACGGGAGCACATTACAGAAAAATACCTGCTTTATTCAAAGGATCAGGAAATGGGGTAATCTTCACTGCCATTCCTCCTAGCTAGTGTTCTGGGGGTTGATAACACTTTTCTGATAAAAGATGTGTGTGATAAGCAGCTTAAATTTTCAACATCTGAAGCCACTGTTTTCCATGTTCTTTCATCAACCAGATAATTATTCAAGGTTTTCTTACATAGCCAGCTCAGGGTCTAGTCTAGTCCCTGCTGGCATTGCACACATTTCATAACAGCTAAGAAGGTGGCCTGTTGTGTCTTAAGAAATGCTAAATATACATTAAGAGAAGTAAAAAACACATTAAAAGAAGTAAAACTTATGCCTGTTAAGAAGGCAAGCCCCAAACCACACATCATTAACTGTGTAGGTGGAAATGAGACCTGACATGTGGATTGTGTGGACTGATTTCAGCAGCAAGTTTATCTGAGAGCCTCATGAGCTCCACACTTCCCTGACAGCTCATGTACCTTGGTACTGACCCACAGCAGAGATACGTGCCAGTCAAGAGCACAGCTCTTCACAAGCTGGTCTGACTGACAAGCCAAGCTCCAGCTGGTTTAATTTCAGACTATCTTCACTCTGAAAGGGCAATATTACAAAAAATGCTGTTGCATTTCATGCTCTCTCTCTTTCTGTTTTGTAAATGTCTGCAAAAGACATCTTGGAGGACTTGGATTCAGGACCAGAGTCATGGAGTTAAAAGAGTGCTGAGGGGGACAAGGCTCAAGGCAAGAGGGCAGGTTTGTTCCTCAAGGTAGCTTTGTAAGCAGCAAAGTTACTTGCTCGAGGAGGAGGAAGCCTTGGGGACTGGATGTCTTGACACAAACTAGAGGAGACTGAATTCATCAAGAAACTTGGGGATTTCCTCAGGCAGCTGACTGGTGGCTCCCAAGGACTCCCGAGGCAGAAGAAGCTCTTTGTATAAAAAATTAGAGGGTAACAAATCCCAGAAAGGACAGGAATGGAGGATGGGAGCAATGAAATGGAGAAGAGCTTGGAGATGGAGCAGCACAGTCCAGTGTCTGGAGATATGTTAGATTTTAATTTACTGTTTTATTTAAGCAAACTTAAAAATGGGAGCTGTTCCCCGCCACAGACAGGGAACACACAGCTGTGGTTGCATTTCTGAGGGCTGCCCTCAGCTGTAACCTAAAGATTCTGGTTAAATGGTTCTTTTTAATGAAGGCTGTTTTAGTTTTCATTCTCATCTGGGCGGCTTTTGAGTTGTATTTTGTTTTGAATTTGAATTTGCTAAGAAGTCAAGGGTGCCCATGCTAAAATTCCGCTCCTGTTGCCCATGGATAAATCCAGAGTAAAGTGAATGATTCAAACTGAGTTAGTGAGTACTCATAGAAAAACAAAAATGAAGCCATAATTATATTTTTGGAAATGTTTTTCTCTCTCATGGCTTGTGCACTTGTGGAGCTGTCTGAACAGAGCACCCACCACGTGTCTCACAGGTAACCCAAGAGAGCTCACAGGGCTGTGGGAGGAGATGCTCCCTGCAGGGGCAGCCTGAGGATCTGTGTGGCAAAGGGGGACAGAAACACGCTTTTCTGACTTTTCTCCTTTTTCTGTGCCACATCTCACATTAACAGCTATTGACCCTGCACCGGGAGATGAACAAATCTGATATTCTGTCAAGGAGAGAAATAGTGGTTTGTTAGTAGCAGTGTTAGAAGCTCAAGTCTGCCCTTAAATTGTTTTCTAACTCTGGACATCATCAAGGCTTCTAAAAATGGTCTTGTGTTTTTCCTCACAGAGTTTTCTGTTGGTAAATTTGTAGCACTTACTGTTCTACATTTGCTTGAAACTTTACCTTGAAGAAGAACTCAGTGTAAATAGCATAAAATTTCCATGTATTTTGCTGCATAGAGATTCTCATTAGTCCCTTGTAGTGATACATTAAAGGCTTATAAATACCCATCCTTTTTATAAACTAATTTTTTTTTAAGTTGTGTTTCTGAAAACAATGTATTCCCTCTAATTACTCCTATTTATAATTTTTTGTTAATTTGGATGATATTTATTCACAAAAAAAAGAACAATTTTGACCTTTTGCCAGATACATTGTCTTTGCACTGCCCTAACACTTTCAAATACAGACATTATGTTGACTATTTCACAGCACTTTATCACAACATGCTAACAGGTTTCCTTTCCTTGTTATCTTTGACAGATCTTGGTTCTCTGCAACTCCGCATCCCAGTAAAAGCAGAAAACATATTGTGCAGTTATTGTGCACTAGTGGCACCCTTAAGAGCTTTGTTTTGGTAACCATGTGGGTTACAGGAAGGGGCTCAGTGAAAGCAGTAGAACGTTTTGCCATAAAATCTCTAGACCATTTTTGGAAAAAACCTGCTTTTCCTACTCATTTGTTTTATTCTCATTAGCACATGGATTGTTCTTCATCTCGTAATTATCAGGCACCTTCAGGGCGAGGCAAAATTCTTCTGCAATTTTGATTCAGTTTATCAAAACCAAACATTGGTGGGGGACAGGGAACCCAGAATACCAAATTCTAACTGAGTGTTGAGAACCTGCTTTAGTTACTGGGATGTGTAAACTGCCTCCTTTATTACTTTAATCATACTCTAAAAATACCCACATTTAAGCTTAAACTTGTGATTGTATCAACAGTGAAAACCTTGCAGCTGTGCCAGCCTGTTATTGATTAATTTTAGATAAAATCAAAACCTCTGGATTTTATTCAAGAATGAACAAAACCTAACTTCTGAGACATGAAATATCTTTGGATATGGAGCATCTCCTAGCCACACCCAGACAGCTTCATTGGGTCTCATTGTAGTGAATCCAGTTTCGTGCTCTTTAATTTACCTGGACAGTTAGAATGTAACTGGGGTTTTTTGTCCAGTTTTTGGGCAAGGAGAAAATCCAGGTCCAACATGTATTTGCATGAGGAAAAGTCTTGCAGATAAGTAAAATTATGCACCTGTATGAAAAAAGTCTCCATGGATTGATTGCAGCTCTCAAAATTAGTGAAGCAGAAGATCTGTCTTGTAGGTAGTACAAGCTTTAAGTAGATGTCTGCAGTCTTTTCCCTTATGAATAATCGCTGAGCAGCTGAGAAAATTATTACAATATTATTATTATCAATCCCCTGCTAAATCCTGCAGATTTTTTAATATTCTGGCATTAGCCTTTTTTAGGTTTAATCAACAATTTTTACTCCTCTAAGCTATGATATCAAGAAGTATGTCAGTGCTCTGCATTTTTAACATTTTAATAATCATTTTACTTCAATGGTTGGAAAAACATTTTTAAAATGAAGTTAGGAAATCTGCTAGAAGGATTTTAGATAATTTTAAAAAGCTTAAACCTTGCAGGTGATATTGCTCCATTACTATTTTAGCAGAATGTTAGCTGTAGTATTTCCATGGCTTCTTTCAGCATTACCTCATACGTTAACCAAGGATCTGAACTATTAAATTTTCAGTGTTAGATGCTCAAGTTGGACTCAATGGTCTTAAAAGACTTTTCCAATTTCATTTGATTCTATGAGTTATTCTCTGTTTTGGCTTTGAATAAACTAAACACATATGACTCAACATTATGCTTCCAACTTCCCTTTGCTGACAAGATTAGTATCCACTGTAATGTTTTGTAGATTATCAAAGGACAATAATTAATTTTAGCCATGGGTGAGCTCAGTGTATTAAACACCGTGAAACAATGCACTAGAAAATAGCTGTCCAGTTTTAAAGTAAATTAGCTCAACAGCAACCTTTACCCCTGCATGAAAACTTGTACTTTTCTCCTGCAATGATAAATTTTAATGTTTTCCCCAAGGAGCTTTTTAAAATATAAATAGTTTTTTTCTCCTCTTTGGGCACATATAGGATAATTTGCATTTATATTATTAAATGAATATACAATAAAAAGTCAACAAACTATTTCTGATCAAAAGCAGACCTGCAATGTGCATGAGTAAGATAAATCTATAGAAGAAAAAGAAGATTCTGGTCTTCTTGTAGAGTCCCTGGCGATGGAGAAAATTATAGTAAAGAAAAGTTCTATCCCATTCAAGAGAACCTATTAAGTTGACCTGGTTTCACTAAAGATATTAAAGAGAACCCACCCCATAAACTACCCATCAATGCTTCCAATTTCACGTTACCTGAGCATTTGCCATCCATGAAATAGGAAGCTTTATTTTAGAAACAGCAGCATGAGGTCTTGCTGGAGCACATCCTAATTTGTGAGGTGGAATGTTACAAACTTCCACCCTGGAGATAAAAGCTGTGCCCAGTCCCAGCCTGTTCAGTCCAGTGAGGGAAAAGGGAAGAAAGGCCAGAAAGGGAAGGGTCTACATCAACCAGGTTTCTTAGGAGGACAAATTAAGAAGCTGCATTCCCACTCAGAGTTAGCAGAGACACTGAGCTCCCCCAGGGCATTTCAGAGATGGACTCAGGTGCTGCTGTTTCCTGATGCTGCACATGGGAGGGTTGACTCAGTCCATGGACAGCTGATGGAGAATTTGGGATGAGTAAACTGGGTTTAAGGACAGGGCAGGCACAGCACCAAATCCTCCTGCAGGACAGGCTTGAATCTGCGAGTCTCCTCTGAAAGAACAAAGTGATTCACCCACCTGGCATGCAGGTGTGAAAATTCAATACGTTGTTAAGCATCCAAGCTTTTCAAATTATTTTTACTTGTTTCTCAGATTCTGTTTAACGATTTTTCAGATTTCACGAGCCAGGAGGGAGAGAGAGAGGAAGGAAGGGAAAAGGAGGAGGGGAGGGAAGGGTAAGGTAGTGGTGAGAGGGGAGGGGAAAGGAAGACGGGTAGGAAAAGGGAGAGGGAAAAAAGGGAGTGTAAAACAGAGGAAATCAGTATAAAGTACAAAATCACCAGCTTTGAGCAGCTTATTATTGATGTCCTGAAACATTATTGTTTTGCCAGAACTGGTGTTATGACAGAGCTGCTGTAACAGCAGCAGTAGTTTAGAGAAAACTGTGGCTAAGCGAATACTCTTCTACTAATTCATTTTACAGCTACCCTCTAAATTACTCCTACTTTGCTGGTAGAGTAGTCACTGAGGTTTAATTAAGCACGCATGATATAAGTGAAAACATTTAGTAGTGCAAGAGGTGCATTAGATGCAGACAAAAAAGAACTGTGAACTCAAAGCTCATTGATTATTTTCAGCAAAAAGAGACCTGATGTTGCCAATCTCTTGCAAAAAATGGATTTTGAATGTTGTTCGCTGCAATGTTTTAGTAAACCTGCAACCCCTTTCTGATTCTAAGTAATAATTTTAATAGTAGTAGTAGTAATAATAATAATAATTCTAAATACTTTTTGCCTTATCAGCCAGTTGTACAGTCAGTGGCGAAGCTGCCATATAGAAAGTTCTCTTCCTTAAAGCACTGAGATAATACGCATGCTGTAGAGAAATGCTACATGTAAGCACCTTATTTAATGGGTTGCTGTCCTCTTCTTTGATTAGAAAACCAGTTTTGAGTCAAAAAGCAGACAGGCATAAGCAGCTTCTGCAGTCTGTAAGAGTCCAAAGCACAAGCAAGCTGGAAGAGCCTTATGGAGTGGAAGTTTAAAATTCAATGATTTCAAGGGTAAATAAACACGTAATGGCCTTACCCAAGCATTGTTCGGAATGTCTGGCTCATAACTGCTGTCAGAGGAGTCAGAATGAAATGCTTTGTTGTGATTCAAAGTGGGCTCAATATGCTGACAACATCTTATCAAAGAGAGGCAGTTCACAGGAAACAGCAAGATTCTCAGGAAACTGAATTTTCTGATACAGCAGGTCCTGTGAAGTTTCTTTAGTCAGTCCTGACAAGAAGGACGTGATGACAGTTTGCACTCCTCCTTTCTGCTGAACTCCTCTCTGTGTCCCTTGTTCCTGTGAGCATCAAGGTGTCATGCTGACTATGAGTCTGCAAAACACACTTCATGTCAGAAAGGGTCCTGTAATACTTATCTGTAGCTTCTACCTGTGATTTTAAACAGAAGATGAGAATAAAATAGAAGTTAAAAGTAATTTCATATCTGTAAGTTCTGTTTTCACCTAAGTTCCTCTTTCTCAAGGGTATTTAAGCACTTGGAGAGAAGAACAGATTCTGAATGCCTGAGATGAGAAGCCTCTTTGAAAACACATCCTTCTGGATCACAGTAGTGCTTCTGAACAAAGAGCATATTCAGAGCTGTGAAGCTGCCAGCACACAGGTGCTGCTCTCTTCTGTGCTGTTCAGAAGGTTCATCCTTCTGAAATTGCTTACCTGCCTCCACTAACTGCCCAGAGAGCTGAATTTCCATTCCTTGGGCTGCCTGCCAGATTGACTAGTTTTAGAAGCAGCCATTTCCTAACCAAATCTGTTTGTCCTGAAAAATTTACTCTAGTTATTACTGTTGTTAGGAAAATTAATCCACAAACACCAGAGGTTTATGGCCAAAAGGGAGACAGAGGAGTCCTTTCTGGGTTTATTCGAATAAAGGGAGAGGCCATGGGGCATTCCCCTGGGATCTCTTGAATTTTTGGAGGACGCAGCCTCCTTTTTATCCCAATTTCCCGGCCACATTTCCCTTCTTTCTTTCCCCATTGGCTGAGGTATTTGAGAGCTACGGACTTCCTGATATGCCTGATACCAAAGGTTTCCCTCTAATGTATAACCCTCCCTTTTAATTTTTAATTCTTATGGAATTTAGGGATTTTTCTTCCCCATTGTTTCTTTCAATGTCTAATTTCATCTATCAGCAAACCTAAAGTTTATTTGTAAAAGCAAATCTCTTTTTCCATTAATCAGTCAGTGGAATCCTTCCCATTGTTTCTTTTATCTCCCGGTGCTAGTTTTATCTACCAGCAGACCCACAGCTTTTTCGTAAAGACAAATCCGCTATTCCTCTCACTGTCACCCTATGATGAGCTGGAAACAGCTCTTCACACAGAGCCTCTCTTGATGCCAAGCCTTCTGCATCATTTGTGTTTCACTTTAAGCTGTTTGAATTGGTGTGTGGAAGAGAGCACTTACCTTTTCTTGCTTTTCTAAATTACTGTCACTAAACCCCTGGGGTTTTTATGAAATCTGACCTCTTCTGCAGAGCTGCTAGTATTCTAAGAGATTGAGATTGTGTATTCTAGTAATTGACAGTGGGAATACAGAGCATTAGAATAACTTTTTTTTGTTATTGCTCCATCTGTTTGGACTCAAGGACTGAGCAAGAAACAAATGAGAAGAAAATATGCACTAATACATAAGTCATAGCTTGAAAGTTTTATTGCCAATAAAAAACCACTTAGATGAATAACCAGTTTAGGGGTTCTCAATGACTCTGAGTTGGTAATGGAGTGGAAAACTGCATTGCTCAGGACCTGTTTGGCTTCCATTAGGTAACTGTTAAGCCATCTTGCTCAAGTCCAACACAGCAGTGGGTTCAGGATATTTTTCTGATGTGTATTCCTAGTATACTGTAATGGTAATTATTAAATTAACTTGAAACTTAATGGAGGTTTCACAGGACTGGCACATATTAATGGCACGTGGGGGTATCATGTAGCAGTAGTCATATTTGAATCTCAGCTGCTCAGTTATTGTTGCTGTTAAATCTGAATATCAGAATTTTGTGTCTATGGTTTCACAAGCAAAACCAACTTTTCTGGGGGTGTGTACAGACATTTACTGATGTGTATTACTTCCTGCTTATTCTTCCAGCAATAGTTAAGTTTAGAGCTCCCAGTTATGAAATTGAGAGGGGCACATCAAAGTAGGTAGTGGGTATTTGGTAACTGTATTTCATAGGCAAGGGGTTTGCCAATGTTAAGAGGAGCTTATGTAGCATTAAGAAATACAGCATTTTCTATTGATAGTAAATTAAATTACTTCCTTCTTTTTAGTTAGTGAAAGTAAATTAGATTCATTTATCAAGGAGGAGATGGAAGGATGGAACAAGGTAAGGAAGAATTGTTGCCTCTTACTGAAGTACATAGTTTTTCTGGAGAATTCTTCTTCTCACAACAGGCTTTGTAAGAAAAACATACTCCCTGAACATACAGATTTTATTAAAAAGACTTTGAATCTTATTCCCACAGGTTACATGCCCAGCACATTATATATGGCTCTAAGCCAAGGCTTTGCTTTAAAGCAAATATATATTCACTTGTATACTCACACAGCCAGGCTGTGTCAGAATGGGCATTGCTTGCCAAAAAACAAAGGCTGAATGCTGAGTGAAATTCAATAGAATTTCTAGGTTGGAGGTGAGTGGAATAGGAACTTTCTGCAGTTGATAGCTTGACCTTGTGATTAAGGTGAAGCTGTGCCATTTTCTCACCATTCTGTTGGTGAGGAACAGCTGGGGGTTGGCCCCCAGGTCAGAAGTGGCTGCAGGCTCAGCTGCTGGGGAAGAGGACAAACAGACACAACCCAAGCCCCCAGAGGTTTTCCTGTGAAATCATGGGGAGATCCAGGTGGGTTAGCTTCCTGTACAGTCAGAGACTTCTGGAAAAAATGGTTCTTTCTAATGGCATATTAGGTGAGAAAATTCCTTGATTTCTGAAATGGGACATACTGAAGTTGTTATCTAACAGCTTCACTAACTGTACCTTGTCATGGCCAACAGGACCAAATCCTAAAGTTCAGTAAACCAGCCTGCCAACCTCAGAGTCTCTGGACCTCATTATTTCACATAAGTGAGAAGTCCTGAGGGAAAACTGTTGTCACCATTTTTTTCTGAGAGATGGTCATGCTTGGATGGTAGCCTGTACATCTATTTACAGACTGGAATAGAAAAAACTTCAGAAGATCCATGAGTGAATTACATGTCCTGAAAAAACCCCATGGCAATAAATCTACATATAGCAAAACATTTGCTCTAATTATAATTTGAAAAATGACCAAACCCAATTCAGAGCAGATTTTATTTTACACCTTTGTTTAAAATATTGTTCAAGCTTCATTAGGATCTGTTTATTGTGAGTAGAAGTGTTGAGGTCTACCTCTTGAAATGTCAGTTCCTGAACATTATTTATTTTCTTTTCAAGCCCTGTTGTTAGAAGTTATTTGAGGATTAGATTTCTTTTTCTCCTTGTGTCTAGAAACCTGAACAAATGAAAGGAAATATGCAAGTGAGATTACTGTAGAAAGTTTGACATGATCTGTCTTGACACAATCACTTGCAGTCTTAACTCTCTCTAGGATGCCGAATTATTAGATGAGAAATGTATCTGGAAGCTGCCACTTTTTTGCCCAGTTTTAACTAGCTCAAGTGTTCTTGAGAGATCTGTGTCTGTTTTCTTTGTTTTCACAGACAATTTTAAATCAACAGTATGGTATAATAGTGTGTGACAATTAGAAGGATCACTTTCCACGCATTTAGACAAGAGAGAAATCCAACCCTTATTCCAGATCAAGATCTATTAGTAGAAGAATATCACTGGGTCTTCTCTCATAAGAGTTTTATCAGAAAAACAGCTTTGCATTAGGCAGATAGAATGCAAGACTTTTCATACTGGTTCCTTTTTTTCTTTGGGAGATCCTGTGTGCACTCTAAAACACCTATATCTATGTACAGTGTTGCAACAAAATATATGTGTACATTATCTATCTATCTATCTATCTATCTATCTATCTATCTATCTATCTATCTATCTATCTATCTATCTATCATCTATCATCTATCACCTACCTACCTACCTACCTATCAACCTATCTATCTCAGGGAATTTGGGATTGCTATGATGGGAGTGTTTAGAAGACTGAAAATCAGACCACTTTTAAGCTTTATTCAATTAATTCATTAACAATGCCCTTGTTGCTGGTGGCCAGTTCTCACACCACGTTAATCAGCACTTGTTAAACGCTTAATCATTAATTAAACAATTGCATTCTAAATCAGCTGTGGCTTTTACAGCTGATGCCAAACAGGGAGTCCAGAGGGCTGGAGTCCCAAACTGGTGCTTGCCCTGAAATCAAGGTGAGTGGGGGTGAGAGAGCCTCAGGGAGCAAAGTCAGAGCTTAGCTCAATTTGATTTCCTCCTTCTCAGGTCCTCCCTCCTCATGACTGTATTTATCCTGTCCACAGGTGGAGGGTTTCTCTTCTGCTCACTGTTCCATTTATTTGGATTTTTTCTTCACACTCATCCTTCTTGTGTAAATTTCCCCACTTTTGCTGCCTTTTGGCATGATCAGAACAGTCACATCCTTATCCAAAACTGTGCCTGGCTTCCAGGATTACAGAAACTTTGCATCCTGTTGTTATTCCACTCTGGTACACCTATATCCAAGTCCAAGCCAAAATGACATTAATTTTATGCAGATTGGTACTTTTGTGATTTGTAGGTGAGCTTCTGCTCTGGCTGGAGTGCTGACACACCTGTGAATATCCACCCTTTCCTCCCAGAGCTGGAGGAGTGCAGAGAGGGCAGCAGATTTTCTTCAGAATCCAGAGGTTCATTCCTGAGTAATTTAAAGAGAGGGAGCAGTTGGGAAATTATGTTTTTGCAGTCTGAAGGAAAAAGAATTACTCTAGTGAAACCCTTAGGAGAGTTCTGTAGCTGTTTAGCTGTCTTGAGGAAAAGTGGAAAATATTAGTTTATTAAGCTGTATTAAATTGCTATTGCCATTTTTATGCATACACTTAATCAAATTGGATGAATTAATTATCTACAAGTACATTTTAAGATTGATATTTCATCATAGCCTGTTAAAATTTGCTCAAGAATTTGTTCAAGAGTAACTCTGCTATGTCTCCAAATTTTTTTTCCCATTTTTACATCTGACCATCAGACTGAAAATTATTTTCATGGCCTTGTAAAGTGTAAGCCAATACGTGCCAACTGATCTGCTCCTTTAGCAAACAATTTCTACTACATTATACATGACCAACTCTGTGTTTAATGAAGTACTTATGACAATAAGTGCAGTGTCAGCTCATGTTTTATGTAATAGAGGATTAAATATTTGCATGAGTTGAGCATAAACTTTCTGGAGTCAAAGATTTTTTTTTTGTATTGCATTTATAGGGATATTTTTGTAAAAGGAAAAGCCAGCCAGTGCAACCAAAGTGTAACCCAAAATACGTGCAGTACACCGAGCTCTGCAATAAGGGATGACCCTTTGTGTCCTCTGCTATTTCCTAAAGATGATGGCAGTATTTTGAATGAGAGAATCAAGTCAATGAGTTAATTAGTTTGCCATTTATTTCTGCCTTCTGCAACCAAAAATATTCACAACGACTGAAAGGCGAGATGGGAGTTGCACTGTAGAGATTGACAGGTTTTCTTTGTGTGTTTGTGGGCTATAAATATGCTTGCACTACTTCAACTTCTCACCAGGGAATAAAGTTTCATCATTTTGTTCAAGTCAATGAACATTGCACAAAGTGATGACTACATACTATGACATGGTGACTTATTTGTGTTTCCTTCAGCAGTATTTTCTGTCACTCTGGTATTTTAGGATCATGTTTACTTGAAGTTGTGTAGGAGGACACAGTATGGGTAATGTAGAATGTAATCTTATCCCCCAACGAGTTGCAGCTGGACCTATTACTAAAGATTAGGAGCAGGCCGGATGATAACAGGCAACACCTGTAACTGATAAGAACAAGAGGAGTCAGGGCTTAGAGGAGTTGTCTGTGAGAAACATTGAGGAGGCATGAAACTCTGAGGATATGGAATCCTTGCACCGTAATGATAATAGAACTGTTGTAATATGTAAGACAACAAAGTTGAAACTGCCATAAGACATAGAAGGTTCTACAGTGTCCTCTCCCCCCTCCAAATGATCTCCATGGTGCAAGAAAAGGATGCCAGACTGTCATTCTGAATTGGCTCTTTGTCTGTTATGACTTAACAGTAATCAAGAGACTGGGCATTGTTGAGAATCCTTTCCTGCACTGGATTTGGCAAATCCAATGAAAAATGGCCATTTGGGAGTCCGTGTGTCAGAGAGGACATGGCCAGTCTGGAAAAACCTGATTTTAAGTCCCAGCAATGACTGGGATAACATTTTCTGTGGTAGGTCTGTCATTGCCTGACTTTTTGATTAATGTTTCTCATAATTTCTCTGACACATGCTCCCTGTCACCACTAGCGTACCTGACAGGACACTGCTCTGCAGCCCCTGAAAGTCCAGCCAGAGAAAAATCACGAGTAGTTCCCTACAAGGATGATGTGATATAAATCAAAAAATAGGAGGAGAAGATGAGGCAAAGTCAGGTTGTCTTTGAGAACACACACCTCCCTTGGCTGCATGAGGACTGAGCCTGCTCTTGTGATTTGTACAGGTGAAGTTTCAGCCTTGACTGGGAAAAAAGGGAGACATCAATTGCCAGCATTTCATTAATGAGCTGTGAGAAACATTCATAAACTGCTCTGTACTGTTTTGCAGAAACACACAACTCCATGATGGCATGCCTCTGGTGCCTGTGCCATCCACTGGCTGTAGTAAGATTCAAGCGAAGAAGAATTCTTTTCCATTTCTCACAGTCCTGATCAGGATTTTTTCCCTCAGCCCTCAGTGAGGGAAGCTGAAGCCAGAGCTCAGGGAGGGAGGTAATGCCCTCTTCAGTGTTACAGGATGGTTTTCATGCACAATTCACTGTCTCCATCTGAAGTCTGTTGTATCATCATCAGATAATATTTTTCTGGGCTAAAGAGAAGAGCTGGGTATTGTAACAGCTTTCACACTCCCTGAACATTACTTATCAAGCTTGCTGAGGAATTTAGAAACTTAATTAGTCCTCACTGGAAATAAGTTGGAAGTTTCAACTGACTTGTTGGAAAATCAGAAATTTAATAAGTACTTACACTGGGACCAGCTGTAGGATCTATGTTTCATGAAACCAGCATTTAAGGACATAAAACCCTGCAGCCAGTCTGAGCCACTGGTCATTTTCAGAAGAACCAGGGCTGTGCTGTTCATACCCATTGCTCCAGGTTTTCTGAGCACCCTGATGCACTGGGAATCTTTCACTTGCTCTGCTCCTCTGCCAGAGCAAACATCTGTGGGTCTAGTAAGTCAAAAGGAACAATAACAAGCAAAGCATTGTGATGTCCCATACAGTATTTACAACCTGTATCCCAATGCCCCATAAAGATTTTTAATTTGTAAATGAAACTCTACAGGAAACATTGGGTAGGGAAAGCATCCCTGTGTTACCAGCACTGTTTTTAGCACAAATCCTAAGCACGCCCCATATTAGTTACTGTGAAGAAAATTCACTCCATCCTACCTAAAACCAGCACAGTAATGATTTGAAAGCCTATAAAGGCAGTGTATTTCCCTTTGGTTTTGACTACTAAATACCTGCAAAGCATCTTTACTGATGCTGTGCTTTTTTTCCCCTTTATATGAAAGAATGCTGATACTCCCTGTGAGAGTCTGCCCTTGCTCCTCAGACTGGCTGCCCTCTGTCCCTGTTAGTCTGCCTGTCTGGCTTGTGCATCCATTAATGCAGGTGTTATACAGCTGTGCTTCCACATGTGTACCCACTGGGAATGCATCCTCAGCCTCACCACCCATTGCACTTGGGTTGCAAAGTTGTGAAAACCTATCCTGTCTTTAGCACCACCTAACAATTACCTTTTCCACTTTCAATTTGCACACATGTTTCTCTCTTGGCTCTTTTGTCAGTTGTTCAAATTTCAGGCATTTTCACATTCGGGAAAAGAAAACTTTCAGACCCTGACCTCTGTATTTGTAGATTTTGGCTCTGAGGAATGACTCTGCTGCCTTCACTGCAGTGCTTTGTTCTGAAAATCGTACTTTGTGTCCCCTTTGCATTTTGTAGCTTGCAAATCTTTGATTACGATTTGTTCCTTAACATGATTTGAACCCTTAACAAGTGCATTCTACTGCTTAAGAAATGGCCCTGTGTAGTTGCTTGTGGGCTCAATGTGAATTATTGAAGGTCCAAGTTGCATCTGAGGTGAGACCTTCCTTACTGTGAACAAACATATGGGGGGAGGTTTTTTGGCTCAAATCAAGTGCTCAGAAGAGAAAACCCTGTTGTGATGCCACTGACTCTTCCAATTGTTTTGGTAGTAGCACAGTTTAGCATGCCTCTGCTAATAAAGCTTGTGGGGGTGTACAGGTCAGGGCTTTTAAAAACAGCTTCTCAAGTCATTCCAGAAGAAATGGCTCTAGTTACTGGTTTGTCATCATGTCCTCAGAATCATTTGCTTGTTTTTTTTTGCTCTCAGTTTGATAACCTTCCCTGAGGTTTCTCTGACCTGGTTTCAGTTACTGTAAAACTGTTCAATTTTACTGGCTGATTTTTTTTTTTTACTTTAATATCTTTCATGCTTTCTTGAAACTGTACTAGTAAAAACCATTTAGTTAACAAAACCCCCAAACCAAACAAACAAAAAAAAAACCAACCAAAAAAGAAGCCCCAGAAAAACAAACACCCCCACCCCCAACAAAAAGATTAGGAAAACAGCTCATTAGTAGAAACCAATTTGTAATAATCACATTTGAATCAGGTTCTTTCTCTCTCTTTTATCTGCTTTGGTACTCTCCTAATATCTTCATGTGATTGCAGCTTTTTATCTGACTTCACCAATGTTTCTTGACTTCAGCACAGGTGATCTCTGACTTCTCCAGCTTCTCTTTATTGAAAAATTTTGACTGACACTGCATGTTACTGAATATGGGTGAAAAGCCTGGTGTTGCTACATGAATGCTTTTTAACTCACCCTTACAACTGGCAAACAATCAGATGGTTTGTGGCAAATCTTTTAATAAAGAACTTGCAGTAGGTTGATGTTTCCTGCAGGCTGATCACTGAGGCTGCATCTTTACGAGCCAGTGTCTCCTGGCCAATTTGCAAAGTGTCATGGTCTGAGGTCAAGGTCAGTTTAAAGGCTTTCATTCTTTTTTGGGTGCCTCATAGGAAAACCTTTTCAGCTGTGTGACCATACCTTGTAGATTAGTTTGTAGGGTGGGACAGTCCTTTATGTCTGTAGAATCACCCCTGGTTTTGACTGAATGACTTTGTTGCAGCTGCATCAATCAGTAACTGTCTATGAAGTTACAATCTCAAGTGGGCAGAACAGCCCTTTGGAAAGTGTGTTGTGGATAAAATATTAAAATTAATTAAAACATATCCCTCTTCCTCTCTCCAGTTGCTTTGGTCAATCAGATCCTTGCTGTGGGCTGCTATAAACCTGAAAATATCTGAAAAGAAATTCAAGGATCAGCTACAAAGATCACTGAAAGTAATGGAAAAAGTTCTCGTGATTTGAAATGTACAACCTTTGGAGTAGGCACTGCAATTTTATTCAGGTTTGAATGGAGCTGAGCGTGAGGAATCAATGATGACCTCAAATCCTTGATGTACTGCCACAGGGCACACAAGTAATTGGCAGCTGATGCTACCGGTGTAAATGCTTCAGCTCAAGTAATATAAGAGAAATTATTATGGGGGGAGACATTTAAGTTCACAGTGAAATTTGTAAATGTCTTTGATGAGGATTATTAAGGCAATGTGAGGTGCAAACATAAAAACTGGAGAGCCACGGTAAGATTGGTGCACTGAATGATCAAAATCTTCAGTTCCTACAGCTTCAACTTATTGCATTTACATCTTATTGACTCAGTAACCTTTTAATATTTTCCTTGATATTTGATTTAGTGATAAATAATCACTCTTAAAGACCTACTTGGAGTCAACACCCTGATTTCAATGACATTGTTTATCTTTATGCCTTTCTCTTCCAAGGATTTTGGCACTCATAAGCTAGAGATTTAGGATTTCTTGATAAATCAAATTCAGGCAATATGATAGTCTGTATTTAACCAAGACAGTGATGAGAGTCCACTGTGGAAGAAATTTTTTCCTTAATTTTGGTGTCTTTTTGATGGCCTCTAACTGGATGACAAAAAGAAAATAGTCACATGTCCTGTGAGGAGCAAGAAAGACAGACCAACTTAGCAATAAAGGTTTTAACTCACGGGGAAAGTTAAATGCATTTTGTTTGGGTCATAAAAGACTATCTAAAATACATATATTGATAGAGAGGGAAAGCAAGTGTCAATTTGTTCTGACTATATAGTTTCAGATCCCTCAGAATGCCTGACAAATTTAACTGACAGCAGGCACTGGAAGTTCACTAGGATTTTAAATTTTGTTTGAATTAAAGAAAGTTCCCCTCTTCTGGGATGTCTCCAGAAGATTTTGTGTATGTTTGTCATAAACAGACATGGAACAATCCTTAACAAAGCGCAGTAGGAATTGCTGCCTTTCCACGGTCCTCTAAAGGGCATTACTAAAGATCACTCAAACTGCAGCAGTAATTGTCTCTGATGAGATGAGACACCCATTCCTCCAGGGCTGGAACTGCCCAAGACAATGGAGCAGGTCCTTCTCTTGCTGTGATCATTTATGATTTTTGTTTTAATGATGTTTAGGAGCCACCGAGAACAACAGATCTTCCTCCAGTCATGCTAGCTTCTCTGATTTTTTATCATGTGTTTCTTCTCATGCTCCTTCATGACTTTTTTCACAGTTTGTCAGCTGCTTAGCTGATCTAGAGACCTTCCCAGGGCATTCCTGCTCTAGGATACCTGGTTTTATGATTTGTTTTGCAAAAGTGCTCCTCTCTCTTTGCATTGACTGATCAGGTTTTGTGTGCATCAGGAAGAAGTCTTTGTCAGATGTGACTCAGACCATGCAACTCCAGGTCATTTTAAAAAAGGCTTTGAACAATGTATCTGAAGAGCTTTTCTGCACATTATTAACAATATCCTTGTGCTTTCTCAGTCTCCAGCAGCCCGGAGTCTGGTGATGAGGAACTGCATACACATTGCAGGAATGCTGCCTGGAAAGGAGGTCTGACAGCTTGGACACACTGAACACAGATAATGGGTTGGGTGGGGAGCAGAGACAGAGAATTCAACCAGTTCCATTTACATCAGGAATTAGTTGCTGCAAGACCAAGATTTCATCTCTTTCTCCTTTTCAGAATTTCATTTCTGCACTTGTTAGGACTACAAGGAGGAAAAAAAATAGTCTCTTTTCCAGTTCTTCAGTAGGACATTTAGAACCTTGCCATTGTCACAGCTTACTAAGAGCATGTATACCAGTTTCAGAATTAAGTGAAAGGCATTTAACTCCTCCATTTTGCAAGATATTCATCCTCTTCTGGGCCTGTTTTAGAAACAGTTCTTAAGATCATGGGGTTCTGACTTGTATGAACACTTGTTTTTCTCTGGGCTTAAACCTAAGATGTAAAACTGGCTGGAAATTCTGAACATAAAGCTCTTCTTTTCTGTCTTTTTATTGTTTCTTATGAGACTTTTATGAAGGATGGGTAATTGAGAGGGATCCACCTTTTCTTTTGAAGCTCTCCGTCAATGGAAGCATCCCATACATATAAAAAACTCTTTACTTTTAATTGTTCTTTTGAGTTTTGCCAAGGATTTGCCTGTTGCCATGGAAACTTCTGAGCATGCAGAGATTAAGCAGTCCCTGTCCAGAAGCCATTTGTCAAATAGTAACCATATTTTTTTTAAACAAATGATAAATAATTCAAAGGTGACAAACACAGCCTGCAGCTAGTGATCCATGTCAGGTTAATTAGGAACATAGGAGAAAGGAGTTTCTTCATCCTCCTGTGGTAATTCCCCAGTTTTCCTCCTTCTTTCTCCAGGTTATTCTGATTTCATGAATGGAACATGTAGATACCATAACTGACTCCCCTGCAGTGATATATTCTACTTTCAGCTTTCATTCAGAAACAAGATAATTTCTGTTTTGCTCTGTCTAGTGTTCTCTGGCTACCAGGACATAAAATGTCAAAGAAACAGCCAAAGTTTCAGGTAGCTGTGCTCTGCTAATATGTCTCTGTTTCCAAAATGTTAGTATAGGTGAAAAATCCTGGATGCTTTCCTGAAAGTTGGGCTTCATCAATCATAAGCTACATCTGGGATCTTGCCAGACTGGGCTAGAAGCTGCTGAGCACAGAGCAATTGAGAATGCAGCCGTGGTGTCTGAACACCTCTTTGATTCAAAAGCCAAAAAGTCTCTTCCCAAGGAGTTCCACAGCTTCTTGGACAGTCCAGGCAGCAGGAGGGATGGAGAGACAGATCACTTTGTCAGGAGTCAGTCCTTACTAGTTTATCCACAGATACTTAGGACATTGATGCCTCTGTTTGAAAACAAAACCCCTGTAGTGCAGTGCTGAAAGTCCCAGGTTTGATCTGGGCTACATGGAAAATTTTGATCTTTAAAAAGTGCTGACTTGACAGGTTGTCACTGGCCCTCAGACACTGATTGTTTGGAGAATTGTTTGGAAAAAAACTGAGAAGACCTGCAGGTTGTCAACTTAGCATTAATAATATGCTAAGACATAATATGCTAATACAAAAATATAATTATCTTTTTCTTCTTGACCAAAGGAATGGGTTAGCTCAGAGCTCATATAGCCATAGAGAAAAGATGCTCTTTCAAAGAGCAATAAACTAGATTTTTATGAGTCCTTGCAGCACTTTGTGTTTCAGTATTTCCTTCAGTATTCTCTCAACAACATTCCTGTTGTGAATTTCAGCAAAAAGGACCAGAGTCCTTAGATTTGGCACAAAACCCCTGCCTTACTTGCTGAAGAATTGTTTTTCAAGCTTTCCCCTGTTAATTTCTGAGCTCATAAGGTTCACTTGCCTGTTGCCTTTAGAAACCACTGGGATCTCTTTGTATTATGTATCAATGCCCTCACTGGAACTCAGTGTACCAGGTTGTCTTCAGAAGAATGTCATCAGAAGTACGTACAGTCATGCCGAACACAGCACTTATTCCTTTTTCTGTATGTTGAGTAAGCAAAGCACGGCCTGGGGACTGCAACTTACGTGGGTTCTAAGGGCATGAAAACCATTTTAACATCAGGTTTGCAGTTTGCTCCTTACTTTGCAAACCAGTTGCACAGTGTTTAAGCCATCCCTCTATTCCCTGATTTTTGGCACCAAGATATGATCATCTGCACATGAAGATCTTGGGACCCAAATAGCTGCGGTGTTGGAGTTCATCACGTTGGAGAACAGGCACTTAGCAAAATTCCCCCCCACCCCAGCTTCTGCATAAAGACTCTCCAGGTACTTGATTCAAATGTGCTTTGTAAAAACCTTCATCCTTTATCTTTCCATCCCGCCATCAGTCTGACTTCTGCTGTGTTGCCCTCCTGTGTGCAACACTATTTTGCTGTAGTTCTGGGCCCTCCACAGGAACTATCTAGAACTCCTGTGAATTTTTGCTCTTTTTGGTCATGTTTTCAAAGGTGAAAATCCCCTTTTGTTATCTTCGCATGTTCTGTGCCTCCTTCTGTCTAATTCTTCTATTATTTCTTTAGGATGTTTTGGTAAAATGGACATGAAAATGTGAAATCTAGTAATTCTGAATTAGATGTTTTTGGTTTTGTTCTTGTTCTGTTCTTTATTTTTTCTCCTTTTTTTTTTTTTCCCCTCGAAGGAAAGCTTCGAGGGGGAAAAAAATAACCGAAGTAAAAAGCTTGTTCTAGAAGAGGAGAAACCGCAGAATTTTGGAAGTTTTCAAAATTAATGACAGATCATATGCCCTAGAACATTTCCTTTTCCAGACAGTGTAAGTTTTTTGTGACAAGCATGAGAGAAATTGTGAGAAAAAGCACTGCTATGCATGTAAAACACTTTTGGATGCAGATAGGTGTCTTTTTGTTACAGTGTTATACAAGTTAATTTAAAAGTGAAGTTGAAACTGGTCATGCTGTACCTGATGACACTTTTGCTTCACATTTTGTTGAGGTTTGATGAAATTCCTGTTAATCTATAATAAGCACAGTTCTATTGTTATGTCTGAGTGTTGTCTGAGTAAAGTTGCATACAAATAGATTGATTAAAGGCATAATGAAAAAAACAATCACACTACAAAAATACATCTAGAATTCACAGGCTGGGAATTTTTTGTGCTTCATCCAAATCTCTAATTTAAGTTTTTTAATGACCTATACCAATACTTGCAGCAGCACATGGTAGGTCAAGATGTGCTGAGCAGCAGCTGTGAGAATAAAAAGATCTTTGCTCTTATCAGGGACATAGGGAGTGGGAGAGGAAAGTGCTGAGGAAAAAGACAGCAATTTGCTAAAACTTGATTGCTGAGGTTCCCCCCCCACCCCAATTATTCTTCTGAGTGGGACAATCAATGCGGACGCAGGTGCTCAGGTATGTTAAACTAAAAACAACCTAGAGCAAATAATTCTTGCAGATTTTTGTAACAAAGAAAATAAGATCGAGTTCTTAATGAAATATCATTCAAATGTTTTTCCTCCCAAAATGTTCTGAAAATACCTATCAGCTTTGATTGGGAAATTTAGAATTATTAAGCATCTTTAAATGCTTTTTATCTTTAGAATTATTAAGCATTCTTTCCTCACTTAATAATTGTCATCTAATAATTTCTACCTAAATTCTCCTACCAGGCAATTCTAAGCAGTGCCACCCTTTCCCCTCACAGTAGTTACCTCCGTGTTTGTTGTCTGAAAATGCCATTTTTGTCACAGAGCAATTCTCTGTGTTTTAACATGCATGTGCACCAGTAGAACCCACCATACTTGCACTTTTATTATCCATTCTGCAAGACTCTCAGCTGCTGCCTGTTCCAATGAGCAGCAGCAAGAGTGGGACAGGACTACTCTGAAATGGAAATGTTCCTAATTATTCCAAAATGGCTCGGCCAGGTAAGTCAGAGCTGGCAAAGTATCCTGTCAAGGGAATTAACTTTCCCTAATGGCTGAACAGGCAGTGAATAGATCTGCACGCTGTTCACTTCTCTTAACCTCCTGGTCACAAACTCTGTATTATTCCAATTTTTAAAACTTACTTTTAGCACGGAACTTCCCTTTTGTGATTGTGAGCTCTTATGAATTAGCCAGCCAGCACATTGGTACAGAGTTGACCAAGCTGGTTGGTAGCAGAAGTTATAGCACATTGATTTTTAATGCCTTTGTGCTCCTTACTCAACTCTTGTTTTGGTGAGTTGCTTTTTCTTCCTCTTAAAGTGCTGGTGCTTAATAGTCTCTGGACTATTAATATCTCTGGAGTTTGTCCTAAGGGCATGCTGGACTATTTCAGATCCTCTCTTCAGTGACCCTCTGCTTCCTCCTAGCTACCCAGTGCACTGTGAAGTCTATTAATTTTCAAAGTAAGAAAAGGGATATAGGAAAAGAACACTAATTAGGTGTAAGCCACAGGGCATAAGAGATGACATTCTTCAAGACAGAGGCACTGCTCCTTTTAGAGCTAAAATTGTCATATTTCCATAGAAGCACAATATCCTTTAACACGCCCGAAGCTCGGAACTCTCATAAGAGAAAAGGTAACAAAAAAGCCAAGAAATCAAAACAATTTGTGAAGGTGCACAGGTACCATTTAGTAAGAAACAAGGAGAGGAAGAAATGGAAGATAACAAGGAGATGATATCTCTAAGACTGCTTAAATTCTGGCTGGCTGAATTTGAACCATTTGGAAGGCAATCTTTAGTGTACCCCATCAGTGATATTCTGCCACCTTTTCTGAAGGAATGACCCTTCTCTAAAGAAAAATCAGGCGTAGATGACAAAAGGGCCATGAAATTCTGTACATGGAGTGGATGTTGCATTCAGTGTGCTCAGATGTGAGGTGTTGGGGGGATTACCCCAACCATGAATGTCCTCACAGACTTATGAATCTCACAGATTCATAAGAGGTTTAGCAGCAAAGGCGCTTCCTAAGTAAAGATCTAGGAGCTACTTACTAAAATAAGAGATATTAATTTGTTAGGTGAGAGAGTTAATTAACCAAACATAGAAACTGATACTTAGTTTCACTTCCTTCAGGGAAACGAGTTTTTTGAACCCATTTCAGCACAGAGGAAAAGACAGATAATTTCATGAACATGACAGAATGGCCAAGGTAAAGAAGGATTTAGTCTGTTTCAGCCTTAGGTCTTCAGAAGGCCAGGTTGCACAAACCAGAATGTGCCATAAGAAACAGACTTTTACTCATTAAAATGAGTAAGAGGAGATTCTCTAGCAAAGTGTTAGGAAAAGTGATAAGTCAGTCTGCCAGTGGGGGAGCAATACCACTTCTGATTGAATTTAGCCATGAGAAGTTTAAAAGTGCTTTTTTGTTCATTCTTCATCTAAGTCTCTGTAGCTGCTTCTATATGAATGATTTTACTTGCATTTTACTGTGATGCGGCCTGAGCTAAGAATGATTTCACAGTAAACTGGATAGCATTAGATTCTTCCTTCACACAGCAGCACAGTGAACTTAATCAGCCAGGATGGTGGGACCCTGCCTGCCTCCCTCCACATTGCACAGAGCATCCCAGGGTACCAAGATATGTCCCAAGAGGAGTGATTCAGCAACTACAGCAGTGGCCTGAATGCTGTGAGGGTAAACTTCTTCTAATGACTGAGGGTAGCCAGGAAAGTTTACTGGTACTTAGAAAATCACGTGGTAGCACTAGCTTCTGCGAAGATTTTTCCACAGTGACATCAAAATCTAATATAACAAGAACCAGAGAAGGGGGACCTTATGTTGCCTCTTGTGGCTTTGGCTCTTTTTTCTTACAGGAGCTCAGATGCTGCATAGTGCAGTCCTGCCTTGAGGAGACAGAGAGCTGGTGTTGTACAAAGGAAAGGCTGGTAGAATTAACACAGTTCTCTGGTAAGGTCAGGGAGCTGATGTGCTTCCAGGGCCTGGGTTTCCTTTGGAGCTTATTTTTTTTTTCTGTGTTGAAATATTTAGAGAGATTAGATAAATGATGCTTAGGCTTATAACTTTTCTAGCAATAAATAGAGTTTATAGTCTGTGATTTACAGTCAATTGATGGCTGCTGTTACAGCTGGACATAAAAATCACATCCACAGTAGTTCAACAGGTGTCTGCCTTGCAAACATTTTGGGTAGAGGGGAAAGCCTCAAGCATTAACATATGTGCTCTCACACAGTTGGGAGGGCAAATTTAATGTCAGATGCCATGCTAGTGGAGAGAAATCTGATGGAAAATCCAAGTGTAAACAGAACTTTGAAACCTAATTATGATTCAGCAAATATTCATACTGGTTACAGTAGCATGCAAGTCTTTAAATTTAATCAGCAGACCTTAATTCAAAGCCTATTTCTTCAATAACTTGGAAGGCATGAACAGCAGAGCAAGAACAGTCCCTTTCTTGATTACAGAACTCCAGTCAAAATGACATCAAAATGTTTGTGAGAGATGAGTACAAATTACTGTGGAGAAAAAATGAATGAAGTATTACAAAGTGGTAACAACGTGGTAAAGTAGTGATGAAGTATTTAAAGAAATTGCATTTTTTACCATGTTTGATGGATGCTTACATGGCAGTCTTGGAGGACAGCAGTACCAGAAAGAGCTGAATGATCAGGGAGGCTTGTGGTGTATGAGACAGTGAGCCTGACTTACTGACACATGTTCCATGCTCACTTCTCTCCCTGCCTACAGAAACAGAGAACATGTCACCTCTGGATTGTCACTAAATCATTAATTTGACTGTGCATATTAGCCTCAAAATAGTCAGCTTTCAATTTCTCTGCACAAGGAGACTTGAAATGGAATCCTTACTGTTCTTTCTTTATCATAGACACACTGTGTGTGTCAGGTCAGTAATCTGCAGCACAGATCTTCTAAACAGGTTAAAGCTTTCTCATTTTTTGTTCAAGTTGTATAAGATTTTGGGTTTGCTTTCTGCAGAAAGAGAATTATTCATGTCATGTTGACATCATGACTATAATGAAAATATGTTACTATAATGCAAATATTGTTACAGTTGGATTATAGGTGCTTCCCCTGCAGGTATTTTTTAGGTTCACTACAGCTGGTTTGATTTTCTGAAGATGTCCACTAAAAGAGTTCTCAACTCTCTTATTACTGGTGTCTGTTTGGAGTCCAAAGTTTACCTTAACCAGTGAATGTTGCTTTCTTAAGTCAAAATGAAGGCTTAGATTTAGATCCCCTGTCTCAGTGATACACTACCTCCATCCAGCCTCATATTCCTCCTGGATCACTGACTCTTTAAAACACAGACAAGAATATAAGCATCACAGACTAATGCAACAGAACAAAATTCTACTACAATAATAGAATCTCTTTAAATCACTGTTTTATTCAGTGAAAGGAATCTGTGACTGGTACCATTACATGGTACCATCTAATGATACCTAAAGGAGAACACTTCAAAAGAGTCTTCAGTGCATTAATACTGTTTCAGTGCTAGTATGCAGTGGAAAAAAAAAAAAAAAAAGGAAAAATATTTCATCCTTTTAGGAAAAAACCCAAACAAACTTCCCCCAAAAACTCAACAAAATATTTTCCCATCCTGATACCTCTAATGTTAAAAAAAGATGTACACTTCCAGGTGAAAGAAAATTGTTTCACCCTCAGTCATGATCATTGTTTCTCCTAGATCTGGTTTATTTGCATTACAGATAAAAAATGTTTTAAATTCAAATGCTTGTGATTCATGATTTAAAAAACAGACTTTGATTTTCAGGGTTTTATATTTTCAGGTTTTTAAATACCTGAGAAACACAACTTTGTAGTCTTTTAACACTGTGGAACAATGAATTTTAGCATAAAGACTGACTTATTTTACATTCAAACAGCCAGCATACTAATGAGAGAAGAATTTAGCCTGCAGCTGTCCTGATTTTGTACATATAATAAGTGTTAGAGGTGTTGCTTGTAAACCTACTTATTGTTTTTAATGGTAATGTTTTCATTTTGAAAGGGACCTATACATTTCAAATATATTTGAAAGCTATGCTGCAGATTTATACTGCTATTAAACAATCCTGTGAATAGAGTACAATCATAATGTTAGACTTCATCAAAACAGTTCTCTTTCACCAAAGAAAGGCTGTCAGTATTTAAGCATCTGGTCCTCAGCTTTAAAGAAGTGACTGTTTTGTTTTTTGTTTTGTTTTGTTTCTTTGATTTTTGTTATTTTTTGGATGCAAGAAAGCAAAAGAATATCTCAATCTACTCTAGCAGTAACAATGAAGACAAGTAATGTGATTCAGTCATGTGGCTCAGGGTGATTGTTGGGCAAAGAGAAAGGCTCTGGGGTGGAGGACAGATTCCCTGTGACTTCCATGGACTCTTACTGGGCCTGTACAAAGAAAGACTCACTATCCTTCCTCCTGGTCATTCCTGGTATTTTAATTTTGAAATGCCTACAGAAACTTGCAGTTAGCCACTGATTTCCTTCAGCTGCAAAAACTGAAAGATTGTGTTTCATTTCTTGTTCTGAGTCTTTAGTTGGGAGATTTCTTTGATGTTCATCATTAAATCTTTTAGCCCCCCCCTAGGTAAACTTATCTCACAGGCTTTCTAATGTATTTCTCAGTCTGGCTTCTATGCATACAACAAGGGTATTAAATCAGCAAAATCTGAAAAGCACAACTAATTTCCCAATGTAATTATTTATACCATGTCTGGTCTTTGTAAAAGTATCTGCAATGCAGTTGCAGCAGAAAAGGTGGAGGGAGGCAACATGATGTCCAGGTGGCAAAGAGAGCAGGATGTGTCTGGCTTCTGGAGAAAAACCACATTTGTTAAGTAGTTATATTTATTTCTCAAAAATGATTGCCTGAGGTGAAGGTGAGGCCACCCCTCCTACAGTGGCTTTTGTAGGGAATTGTATGCAGTTCCAGCAATCTTGAGGTCACTGATCTGCTCTGTAACTACCACAGAAGCACACACACAAGAAATAATCAAAAAAGGGAGTGGAGAAGCATGATTCTAGACACAGTTAATTTATTACTCTTCCATCATCTGCTCTTTTTTTAATTGCTACCTGAGGAGGCTGGACATGGAGTTTATAGGGTCAACAGGTTACCTGATCAGCCTGGATGGGTTTAAGAAAGGCAAAAGGGGTAACTTACACCCAGAATTCACTAGCACATATTAATTCCCAGTTTCACTTATAAGGCCCTTTATTACCTGTTTTCAATTAAATGTCAACACAAAAAAATAAAAACTCCAAGTGAGAATTTTAAACAGGAGTGAGGTAGAGGAGTTAGTGTTATCCTGATCATCTTCCTGGCAGAGAGGCATAAAACAGTGGAGGGAGAGTACACAGACAGGACACCTGGCTGGTGGAGGACTACACAGTAGGTAGGAGGTCTGTTCCCTGCTTGACTTGGGAAAACATTCCTACTGATTCATCTTCCTTCCACACACCTTTCATGACCCCATGCTGAGCAAGGTCAGAGAAATCCTCAGGCATAAAAATAAACTCTATTTAAAAAAAGAAAAAAGCATTAAAATAAATTTAAAAAAAAATTTACAACCCCGCCTTGTTCTAGCAGATCAGCAGTACAAGTGTTGGTGCAGGGAAGAGAAAAGGAAGAGATGTGGAAAAATTCTTTTCAGAAACAGTTTGAATCTATGCTGCCTTCAGTTGAGTGCTCTCAATCTAATGTAGTTTATTGCACACCATGTTCAAGCCTGAGCAGATATTTCCATGCTCTGATTTTGGATTTGTGAGTAGGACTCAGCCTTGGGCATTAGTGAGTGGTCATGCTGAGGACTCAGGTTTAACACCAGCAGCAGGAGAGCTTTAGGCAGAAAAGCCTCAGGCCACTTATTCATGCAGTTTAAG
This sequence comes from Zonotrichia leucophrys gambelii, assembly GCF_028769735.1. Taxonomy (NCBI): domain Eukaryota; kingdom Metazoa; phylum Chordata; class Aves; order Passeriformes; family Passerellidae; genus Zonotrichia; species Zonotrichia leucophrys. The sequence goes on along the minus strand of NC_088200.1, from coordinate 25,410,735 downwards.
AATGCACCTCCAGCAAATGTTTTTTTGGTTTTGCCAGCAGCTGAGCAAGAGCTCAGGCATTTTACTAAGGAAACCTTGTTTCTGAAAGCTGTTACTGTATACTACAGTTGTTACTGTATACTACAGAACCTGCACTTACACTCTAATAAGACAGAGTGATAATGTTTGTTTGAAATCTCTGATAGAATCAAAAAACCCTTGAGGCTGAATGGCACCACTGGAGCTCTCCTAACCTGGTCAAAGAAGGACCAGCTCCAAAGATAATTACACTGGTCCCTTTTCAGTTACTTGATATTTACCTCTTAACATTAGGGCATCTTCTTACAAGTCTACTACCACTTGAAAGAATCACAGAATTTTCTGAGTTGGAAAGGACCCACAAAGATCATTGAGTCCAACTCTTGAGCAAACAGCCCATAGAAATGAAATTGAAGTTCAGCTTTCAGCCCCCATAATGTCACATACTTTTTTTTCAGGGACTATACACAGCAGGACAAGCGTCCATTGTGGAAGTGTCCAGTGAACTGAGTGACAAACATATTACAAAAAAAAAATGAAAGGGATCCCCCTGACCCTGAACTGATAGCTGAGTTCTCCTGTAGAGATGAAAGACTTATAAAAAAAGGCTGAGAGAGAGGGTTTGGGGGGGTCCTCTTTGAATTATATCTTCAGCAGTCCTGCTTTCCTTTCTGCTGCAGTACTGCAGGCTGAAGCCCTGCAGGGCACAGCAATTCACCAGCCTGTTATTAAAGCTGACTGGAGGGTAAAATTTGCTGGGAGTCCTCAGAAACACTTATGAAAAATGGCCTTTTGGTCTGTTTTTTTGGTATTTTTCTTCACTTTTTTTTTTTTTTTTTTTTTTTTTTTTTTTTTTTTTTGGTATTTTTCTTCTTATAAAACATTCCTTGTTTTATAAGAGGTTTCAATGAGATTTTATTTGGGAAGGGCTTCTTCTCAGCTTCAGGCTTATCCTAGGTGGAGACTGCAGGCAACACTCCCCTGCCTCCTCCCTGAAACAAACCAGCACGCTGCCAGTCCCCACCTTCACACTTTGTTGACTTGAATGATTTTGGGAGGGGAAGGACTAGAAACTAGATCTTTCCTGTCCTGCTGGGACATTGTGTTTGATAAAAGAATAAAACTCAAATCTGGTCAGTCTAAATGAGCTTTGAATTTCTTTATTATTTGGGATATTAGAAGCAAAGGTGTAGTGATTTTGTTTTTGCAGACTTACTGTCATTTTTATTCTAGAAATAGTTGCTATTGCTTTTTAAATGAAAAACTTTTAAGATCACATATTTATTCTCATTAATACCTTGTTACTTCTCAGTTCCATGGGAAAATGTTGAATTTCCCTTAACCTCAGTTTGTGAGTATAGCATAAATTTTGCATATAGCGTTTAGACTCTTTTTTCCTTCAGTCCTTGCCAACATCTGTATATCCTGTTAACATTTGTATTTCAGGGGGTTTCAACAGATTCTAACTTTCAAAACCTTTTTTTCATTGACTGTGCTTTGTCTGTACATTTCACACTTATCACCTCTCTCACAATGCAGGAAATTTTCAGAGGTGTCTTGGTCTGTGTATTAACACATCCCTTCAAAAGACTATCTAGTGACAAATCAATTCTTGTGTTAAGCAGTTCTCTGTTGGCTTTCATAGGGACTGTGTAAGTATATAGGATTGATTTGTAGGATAGAATTTATTCTCTTGAATCCCGTTACAAAGATATCAGTAAGTTTCTATTGACAATCTTACATTACAGTGTATCAAAAAGCCCTCAAGGGAAAGCATGTTGAAAATGTTAAATAAGAAGTATTTTATTCACAGTCTGTCTCCAACAGCGATGTCTTAATTACCTTATTTTCTGCAGAACAGCAGGTCTTGGCACTGGTGCTATGAGAACTGTGGTGCACCCTGGTGAATTTGTGTCAGGATCACAGGGATTGAGGAAGCTGGTCCCTGACACAATCTTTAATGCCAAGGAGCTATTCTATGGGCTTGTTGCTGGTTCTGCAGGACAGCTCATGAATAACAAAGCTTTTGTGGAAGTTTCTGAGTTTAGAACTATTTCCAGTCTTTTCAGTTTCCTTAAATGCCTGTGCTGCCTTAGGGCAATAAGACACCACTTACATTTCAGTGTCTGGCAGAAATGATCATGACACATGGGAAGAGAAAGGATATGGACTGGTGCAAAAATAATATTTCAATTGCGGTGGGTGTGCCTACTGCTGTGTGCAGTACAATACCATGTGGAATGACAAAATGCTGCTCACTGGTGAAAATCTGCAGTGGGTTGACCATGGCTGGATCAGAGATGCCCACCAGAGCCACTCTATCAAGTTCCCTCTTCAGCTGGTCTGGAGAAAGAAAATATCAGAAGAGGCTTGTGGGCCAAGATTAGGGCAAGGCGAAATCACTCACCAGTTATCTCATGGGCAAAACAGACTCAACTTGGGGAATTTGCTTATTTATTACCAATCACATCAGAGCACGATAATAAGAATTAGAAGAAATGTTAAAAGGTTCTCCCATCACTTCCTGCCTTCTTCCCAGGCTTAATTTTATACCCAATTTCTCTACCTTCATCAGCAGTCCCTCAGCCCCTCAGCAGTCACAGGGGGATGGGGAAAGGGGGTTCATTATATGTTGTTTCTGCAATTGAGGCTGTGTAGTTTTTTCTTCTTTCTTAGGTGCTTCTGTCACCTTATGGGCTGGTCATCACACCAACACACCCACCCAGAATAAATCAACTGTGCCTCCGGGTGAACTGGACTTGCACTTCTACTTTTATGTAAGTCTGTTTGAGTCTGCCAATGTTTGATTTGTTTTTAAACAGAACATGGAAAGTTACTCTTGTAATAGGTAGCAGCCCTTCATGAAAGACACAGCTTTGACATCTATTATTTATTACGATAATGATAAGTTAGTCTGAGATCTGTCAGGGGTGTGACAACACTTCCACTAGTCCAATGACTGTAGGAGCAGAAGGTCCTGGTCTTTCTCTGGGAAACGTGTCCCACTGCTGAAAGCCAGCAACAGAAGAATTGTACACTAAATTCAAAATCCTAATTCAACACTGAGTTCTTGATTCTAGTTGAGCAGAGCTGAATATGAATTCAAGAATGTCATTGCCATGGCTTGTTTACTGCCTTTCTTAAGAGGAATAAAATTATATCCCATGGTTCATAGGGCTTACAGAAGTAATGTGCAAATATGTCTATGAGATACAGAACCAGGACTGAAGTTAAATTGGTATTTTCTCAGGGCTTGCACACAGAGGATTTGGGTCTATTCTAGGTAATCTGATTACCTCAGAAGGTTAAAACAGGAGCTTTCAGGGCAGAGCTATGGACACTTGATTTAAGACTTCTAGGCATAAAATATTTACGGCTGTTTCTCAAGAGAAAACTGTTGCCGAAAAAAAACTTTGGACACGCTCTGATTGGTAATTTGACACCTGATTTAATGCTGGTGAAATGGCTTCCCTGATCCCAGTAGAATCTGCACTGTGCCTCAAGCATATCCTTACATTGTAACTCATATTTACATGTTATTAGGGCTAATTAATGTACTAGAATCATAGAATTATCAGCTTGGTAACAAAAGTAAAAGGAAAGAACTTCCCTTGATAAGTACTTCTGCTTAGGAAGCAAAGTTAGTGTAGAATTAGCTAATTCTGGCAATTATTTACTCAAGCACAAATTCAATATCTAGATATATGCTATAGATATATGCATTTTAGGACTAGCAACTTTTGTAAACCACTATGCACAAAATGCTACCTTCTCCCTGAGGCTCTTGTCTCAAAGGCACACCTCCACAGCTAAATGAGTAAAATATCATTGTTTCATGTTGCAGGCCTGTGGTTTACCCCAAAACTTTGAAATTATTGCTGTTTTGAAGAGCGGACTTGCCATTAGTTCCAGTGTTCTGCAAAATGATGCAGAACACTGGAACTAATGTTTCAGTGTTTCAGTGTTTCAGTATGTTTCAATACACTGCCAAATCAAAACTCACTAATCTCGACCTCTCACCACGCGAGACACATATCCTTCCCCCTGGTAAAATATCATCACTCTTCCCCCACCCTCACACTGGTTATTTGGGGTTAAAATGGAGGGAAAGGGGACTGAAGGTGAGGCTTCCTCCAGTGCTGGGTGGCTGCCATTGGAAGCTCCCATTGCCAGTCCCGGGGCACCACTCCTGTTTCCCGACCCTGCTTTGGCACAGGCAATTGAGGCGAGCTGCGTCCCCCGGTTCCCTCTGGGTGGGTGGCGGGACTCAGCGAGCCGGGAGGATGCCATCTCCAGGGGCCGGGCCATTCCTTCCTCCTCTCCCTGGGACAGCAATGACCACAGCCTCTCTCTCTCGACAGCGTGCAACACCAGCGAGGGCGAGCAGCTCGCGTCCCTGAGCTGACCCCAGCCTGCCACCGCCGCCAGCATGGCAGAGTGGAAGTGCTCCATCTGCCACGAAGCCTCGGACAACATTGCCTACGTGCGCCCCTGCTTGCACCAGTTTTGCATGGACTGCATCATGGAGTGGGCCAGGAAAAACCCAACGTGCCCGCTATGCAGGCAGACGGTGCACACCATCACCCACCCGGCGCCAGACAACCAGGGCATCGCGGAGATGGTTGTGCCCAGGAGTTTGGAGATGGTGTCCAGGAGCGTCGGCCCGGATGAGGAGTTGGACTTGGCGGAGCCGCAGCCCCGGGCTCCGGTTGAGGAGTTCCCTCCCGAGACCTGGGCATTTTTGTTCAGCAACTACCCCGAGATCCTGTGGCCGCTGGAGATGTGGCTGCACGAGGTGCTGTGCGGGCCCAGCTCGTGGGACGTGGCCTTCGCGCGGGGCAGGATCGTGGCCAGCCTGTGCCGCTACGGGCTGCACGAGGAGGCCCTGGGGCGGGAGTTGCAGCCCTTCCTGCGGGAGCAGACGGTGGCCTTCGTCCGGCAGCTCATCCTCGTGGCCGCCGAGCGGTGCGGCGTGCTGGCGCGGCTCCGCATGGACACGGGCTCCCAGCAGCCGGTCCCCCAGCAGGCCGACCCCGAAGCTGCCGCCTTGCCGGGCACCAGCGGGGCGCAGGAGGAGCGCCGTGAGGGGCCGGGGCAGGCCGGGGCCGGGACCTCGGGCGCCGGGCCGAGCGGCGACAGCGGGCCCGCCGGGCTGCGCAGAGACGGCGGCGGGCAGGAGAGCGGGGGCCACAAGGCGGCTCACCACCGCCCGAACTAGAGTGCTGTGGCAGCCCCGGGAGAAACGGGATCGGGACAGCAGCGGGGATCTTTCTTTAGTTCACAGTAAAGTAATTTTGTAAAGCAGCCAAACCAAAGCAAAACAAAATCACCAACCCCAAGAACAATTTAAAAACCGCGTGAAAAGCCTTAGTCTCTCACTACAAGCCTTTTATGTGGCATTGCGCGCGCTGTCACCCACATGCCTTCTCCTTCTGCCGGTGCTGTGCACACCTTCCCCCCAGTGTGTGTCCTTCAACTCCCACGTTGTCTGCCGTAGTTTGAAGCCCCAATTCCCCTCTTAGAGTGTATTTGTCACAGTTTCTTCAAGAGATTGCATTATTACGGGCTCAAGACTTACTTCCAGTGTGTCTTAGTTTATTAGCAAATTGATGGAATTCCAGACAAAAAGAATTCTCCATTGTACTGCTATTCCAGTTTAACTTAGCTATGTTTGATTGTTGTAATCTTCGATGCAGTGTTGTTCTTGCCTCTCTGCTGGGGCTCTTCTCCATTCTCTGCAGCACAGTCCTCCCTGTCTTCTCAGGGGCTCCTCTTGGGCTCTCGACCCACCCCTATTTATCTCAGTTACCTTCACGAGCTACAGCTGCTGCCCAACTAAGGACCCTGCAGCTGCAGCTCGTTTGGAGCAACTCAGACCCACACAGGTCTTACAATACAACATATATTCAGGCCCCCACATTTGATGATATTTTATATGATCGTGATCAAGACATTGAAATTTGTATTAAAATTTAGGTTTGTTTCCTTTAAAATATGTTACATGAATTCTTTGTGTAGACATCCTGTGAGTGTGAAGACTTAATTCTTTCTATCAAGAGATTGACATATTGCTAATATTCCAGCAAGAGGTCTTTACTGTTTTTCTTACCTTTACTGGAAAATTTGTATTAAAATTTAGGTTTGTTTCCTTTTAAATATGTTACATGAATTCTTTGTGTAGACATCCTGTGAGTGTGAAGACTTAATTCTTTCTATCAAGAGATTGACATATTGCTAATATTCCAGCAAGAGGTCTTTACTGTTTTTCTTAAAGTAGAAGTCTCTGTGACACATGCTTGAAATTGAGATTTTAGTCAATAAAAGAGCAATAATTCTGGAAAAATAAAAAAGTTGTGAGCCTTGATTTGCCTGAAAGTGAAAAGATCAAAGCAAATCTGTTCCTCTCTGTCTTTTTTCCTTGAAGCACTGCACTTCTGTGCTGGTCCCAGCTTTCAGCAGCTGTAACTTGTATGTGCAAGCCTCAGTCTGCTCAAATCAGAGACAAAATTCCCAATTCCTCAGCACTGGAGGACTGCACCCACAGTTAATGAAATCATTCTCTTGAACAACACAAAGAAGTCACAGAAGTTTTCACAGGTCCTCAGCATTAAATTAAAAAATACCCATACAGAATTTCAGTAGTAATTTTTGTTTCATTTCTGGTCTTCATCTTTTCCTACAAGTCCATATGCTTTTATACTATCTTTTTTGTTTTATTTTTTTTTATTTTTGTATGTTAAAGCTGCATCATCATTCACAGTTGTGTTGCTTGCACTACTGAGAGTTACTTAAACAATTTTCTTAATTGGGTCTTTCTTTAATAAATACATTTTGCATTAGCACACTTAAATGGTAGCAATAACAGAGCACTTGTAATAAAACTGCATTTCTGTATAAATTCCCGTTTTCCCTTCTAGATACTTTGAACATCTGTTTGTGGTTTTATTACTTTGGTTTCCATTCTCTGTCGTCCTGTTAAGAAATATAGTATTTAGAAGATTTACTTGTCTCTGAAAAGTGAAAGACTCTGTGATCTCATTGACTGAATAACAGTGGAAGCCACTGGCTTCTCCTCCCTCACTGCTTTTCAGTGGAATTTGCCAGGCTTTGACAACTGCTGTAGAGAATAATCCAGCTATTCCCCTTAAAGATGATGATACTTGGAGTGCTTATGTGGGTGAGGGTCACTTTGTACTGCAAGTGTTCTCTGTAATTTTAAGGTTCTTTAAATGGTGCATTCATTATATAAATAATTTTATGAAATTCCAAGACAGTACAGGAATCATGCTTAAAGGTATTAGATCTACATTCCCCACACCATACTCCTTCTGCTGTCTCCCTGCCTTAATCACATCAACTAGTTACACAACTCGCAAGCAATTAACATTTCTGCTGCTTCTTCTGAGTGCTAGGAGTTGTGTGGAAGTCTTGATAACAAATGTGAGGCTGTTTCAAAGAGATTAATCAGAATAAAGTAAGTTTCAGGAACAGAACGCTTCCAGAGAGGACACGCCTGCTATGAGGAGTGTGATGCTGGAAATGGACACAGCAAATGATAACATATTGAGGTTCATGAGATGAAATTAGTGATGAAATTAATAAATTTCCTCTATTAGCCTAATTAGGAAGGACACAACTAAGTAAAAAATAATCTTCCAAGCCACAATAATGCAAAAATGTAAATGCCTGTGCCAGGGATGTGTGTCACCTTATGCCAAATTAGACGCATGAGCAATAAGTACGGCAGGGGCAGATTAACAGAACAGGCAGAGAAAGCACGTCTGGCTTTCATTTTGTGATGTGTTAAAAAAAAAATCAAATTGGAAGGCACATACTGCATGTGATAGCAGGTGAAAATTACAATACAACCACATGCATACTGCAAAAGAGAAATATACCCACAAATAATTGTCACCTAATTACGTTTTAAAAACTTTATTTTGGTGACACTACTTTGAAGAATTTTGACTTTGCAAGAAAGAAGAAATAGCCTAGAGTTGAAGAGCAGAGTTGATTCTGATCTTCTGACAAGGGGGCTTTCCAAAGATCATAGCAGCTCCCCAAGCACCTTTTTGATGATGGCAGTGGAGGGTGATACCTGCCTGTGACTTATCTGTGGTGAACAGAAGTTCGAGTGGGAATTGTTTAGGAATGTTCTAATTAAGAACAGTAATGTGCTGTGAAGGAGAAAATTTTTCGAAGAAAATTGCCCATTAAAGAGAGAACTGGAAGAAACATAAACCAATGGGAAATATGAGGAACAGGCCGTATGCAGTTACATTCTGCCCCCAGGTCTGTGCTAGTATAAGAACTGCAGTGCTCTTTTTCTGATTTGCAGAGAATGTGTGGAGGAAGTAAAAGGATTTGCTTGGCTGTAGGTTGGAAATTTTCCTTTAGTGAAGGTAATTAGTATTTTACCCCTTACTGGTTAAATGAGTAAAAGGAAGTCGTGTGGCAAGGCTACAGCCATAAGGCAGAGGGGCTTCTGTCCTCTCCTTAGACCTGGTCAGACAAGTTTCTTCAGCATTCACCACTTCCTTTGCCTCATTTTTGAGCTGCACAAAGGGTGTGAAGGCATGGCTGCTGATAGCCCAGGAACAGGTATTCTCTTTATGTGCTTCTCCCAGGGTGGTCTGAGGAAGGAGTTTCCATCAAGCCAAGTTTGTTTAAGTTTAGAGAGCATGGAGAAGTCTTTGAAATGGAAGAAGTTCTAACAGTCAGGCAAATGAGTGTTGTTACTCTGCACTGCTGTTGGCTGAGACTTTATAATAAGCCAGAAATTGTTGTGGTCCTCTTTTGGGAAGGAAGAGTCTGCAGGGAAAACAGGGTTGCACTATTTTCAGTCATTTAATGAAGAGGAGGACTACCACATCAGGTTTCTAACAGAGGATCATAAATCCTTTAATTTCTGCCTTCCAGTGGCCTTCAAATGAAAAAGAGGAGAAAGGGACAGAGCTTCTTGGTTAGCAGGTGTGGTTTTTACTAGCACATTACCTGAAGTTCCCTGGGACAAAGCTTGTGGAAATTATTCCATTACTGAAAGCTAATGACAGCCCTTCGTTCTGTGCTGGACTCTGCCACATCAATGAAGGAGTCAGGGCTGCCTGTCCACAGCTGCAATGTGGCTATTCCTCAGCGGTGATGGTGCTGATGCAGCCCATTCCTAAAAACACAGAGGGGTGTTGTGGGCTGTGTGTCTGTAGGGTGCATATACAGGTCCTGCGTGAGGTTTCCATGGTCAAACGTGGCAGAAGATTCTATATGCTTTGCTCAGAAGCTTCCTGACATCCAGCTCAGCATCTGCACTGAACTCCTGACTTGATGAACTGGGTCTAATGACCTGTCATTTAATTTTACTGCAGATTAAATATTGACAACCCAGAAGTGTTGCTCTCTGTTGACATCTTGATGAATGTTTATGGCTTGATGTGTGGAATATGAGAGCAGCTGTCTTCCTTAATGTTACTTTGGAAACAGAAAATAAAGTCTTGCAAAGGTGATTGTGCTGAACAGGATATCAGTGTGGATGTTGCCACATTGTGCTAATTAGATGGTGAAGTTGCTGTGGTTTTTGTGGTACATATCCTGTCATTAATTTGTATGCTTTTCAAAGATTTTGCGGAACAGATATGCTGTGGAGGTTAAACCATTAACACAAAATGCAGAACAGAATACCTTGCTCTGTTTTTCATTTCACAGTATTGAAAGCTAATTAGGCACCTTTGTGTAGCATTGGGAAAAAATAAATCTCAGATGCATTTTGCTGGATTAAATGGCAAATCCAGCCCTTGGTGTGAACTCATGGTATCAGTCATCATCCTGGAAATTGCAGTGATGTGATGTAGATGGTTATATCGATATCAAATGCAGCCAAAGGTTCAGGGATGAAAATCCCACAAGAGGAATGATGACAAGGAAATGAAACAATCCTGGAATAAAATAGCTTGTCTTGAGAGCCATTCCCCAGCCTGCAGAAGGGGGAGAAAGATAATTTGATTTGGGTAATCAGTTTTTTGCATATTCTTGGGAGTGTTGGAAAATGTGTGTGATTTCTGCTTTGAAGACAGACCGTGGAGAAGTTACAGAAGGAGGGGAACATTTATGCTCTGCTGAAAGGCAGCTACTTTGATCTGACACCAACTGTTACCTTTAAGACCAGACCTTGTGCTTCAGTGACAGCTGCAATAAAGATGTCATTCTGAAAAGCATGAATATCTTAAAATAAAATTCGCAGTTTAAAATTTGGTTGAGTTACATACAGAATATTTCACAATATTTTACTCTGAGTGTGTGTGTGTTTTTACCAGCTGTATGTTAGGGTTTCTCTTTGCTTTTTCCTTATCCCTGAAATTAGCCACTTCTGTTCTGTGACCTGCAGCATTGGCTTAGTTCATGGTGCCAGAAGTGTCTTTCAAAAATCCAAACCTTTAAGCATTAGGTTATATGCAGTTTTTCAGAAATTTTTTTGTTTGCTCCATAAAATATCTTTTTCACTGACCGCTCTTACTCAGATGCAATGTAAATATCTCTAGGATAGTGTGTATCTTCCCACCATTGCCCTCAGATGCTCATCAGCATCCCTGCTTGTTCTTAACCATGCATGGATCATGTACTTGATTCACACCATATGTTCAATTACGTCACCTTTGGTGGTTTATTTTTTTTTTTTTGTAAGTTGTTTCACAGAGATAATACTTTTCTTATATTTTTCTTAGGCAGCAGTCACTGTACACCTAAGAGGTAGATTTGCAAAACCTTCAGTCTGTCACCTTCACTGAAACACCTGGAGTTCACTGAGATGTGATGGCAATCCAGACTTTGACAAGCAGATTTGCATTTCTCAGAACTGATTTTTTAAATATTTTTAAAAAATTTTTGCAATTTCTGCAACTCTGTCCAACTTGCCACATCCATGGCTACAAACAGCTGAGACTTTTAACAAAACTTAAGCCAATTAATGACAACATGGCCAAATTAAAATTGGCTGTTTCATCACACCTCCAATTTACAGCAGGTACTTCAATGGACATGTTTGGGTACTTTGGTGTGATCCAAACCATTGCTTTTTTGGGATGAATTGGGCAGCTGCACTATCCAGGCTGCACAGCATTCCACATCTGGGTAGCTGCTGCTGTGGAAGCTGGAGGCACAAGCTCCTGCACCAAGGCAGAGTGCATTAGAAAGTGCATTAGGAACAAGGCACCTTGACAAGGAGACTTGCCTTCTTTTCCCAGCCAAGAAGCAGTTTTTCTTAGCAACAACTGATATTTTTCCTGGTTTGATGAAACAAATACGCGTAATCTAATCCTGATCTGTGTGGTCACTAATTGTTGTGGTGTTGTGGGTCCCCAGGTCGAGGTAAGAGGTGAGAATTGACTCCCAAGTTCTCAGAAGGCTGATTTATTATTTTATAATATTATATTATATTAAAAGAAAATTGTATATTAAAACTATACTAAAGAAAGAGAAAGGAGACATCAGAAGGCTAGACAGGAAGAATAATAAAAACTCGTGAGTCACCAGAGAGTCTGACACAGCTGGACTGGGATTGATAATTAAGTAAAAACAATTCACATGGAACCAACCAAAGATGCACCTGTTGGTAAGCAACCTCCACACCACATTCCAAGCAATCAGATAATTATTGTTTACATTTCTTTTCTGAGGCTTCTCATCTTCCTGGGAGAAAAATCCTGGTGAAGGGATTTTTCAGAAAATATCATGGTGACCGATCTGCATGTGGAGACAGTCTCAGCTGATGGTTGCAACATAGTGTTGGCTAAGAGCTTTCTTAGTTCAAGGGCTGTCCTTTTTTAGGTCAGTAGGTTTTGGCCTGTGCATGTGAAACTTCTTCCCAAGCAGAGGACGTGTAGGGTGAGAACTGGTAAAACTCCTTGCATTTTTTCCACTGGAGATGTTCTATCAACAGTGGCTGTTGTCACTGCTGGTATTTCTGTTAATGAGTAGTATCTGACAGTGCTTCATTCCTGTCTGCAGAGTGGGAAAGAGCAGAGGAAGTGGTATGCTGTGGTGCTGTATGGCTGTGTTTGATGAAAAGGAACAAGATCACTTTGTACCAGACCCTGAGATCCCAGAGGAGAGTCCCCTTGCTTGGCACACTGAAACAGAACAAAGGGGAAAAACACAGGAGAGTTCTGATGGGTTTTTTGCCTATGGTAGGCAGGGATTTTCTTCAGGAAAGTGGTCTCAGTCTCATCTAATTTTCCCCAAAAACTGCTAGTTTGGAGAGAGAACCACTTCTGCTTCTTCCAAATAAGGCTGGTGCTCAGGGCTCTTCATCATTTTTACACCAAATACTCGAGCGAGGCTCCACCTCAGGAAGGAAAAGTCACCTTTGGTGTGCGCACGAGGAGCCAGGACAGAGCAGAGAGTGCTAGGGTAGGAGCTGGGGGTGCTGCAGTTTTCCTTCAACTTCATTGCTTTTCAGAGCTGCTGAGTCCCACTTCCACTGGTGCCTCATTCTCCCCATCAGAAAACTGTGGAGAGTAATGTGTCCTTCAGGATTTGCCATTTGCAGGGAAAAATACAGTGAAAGAGATAGTTATTTCAGTGCTTGTGATGTTAAATGCCACCTGCTCAAAATATGCTGTTGGAAACTCCATGGTTTCAAAAAGCTGCATTTCTTAAGTGTTACATTTTTAATGCTGTTTAAGTGGGGACAGTGGGAAGGCCAAGGATAACAGGAAACAAAGTGAAGAATAATATCATTTTGGGCTTGCAAGGTCCAGTTAACATCAGTGTTACTTGGTGTACATCGTCATGGGGGATGAGTACTGACCTGCTCCTGCTTGTCTGCCTGTGCACAGTGAGCAGGAGGGGTGGAGCAGGGTCAGTGTAATTCACTTATGACCTATTCACGTGGAGAGCAAATAGAGCATTTCATCCACTGCGATTTTCCATTTTTTGCTTTGCGAAGGAGGACATAGGGTTGCAAAGCTAATACAGCTTTAAGAGGTAAATAGCTCACAATAAAAGATTATCTTTCCAAAGATTCAATTCTGATGGCTAGAAAAAAAGCAAGGTTGCATGCCCAGTTAGCCTGCTGTAAGTCTGGCAGAAAAAGAAAAGCACAATCTATTTATTTATTTATCTTTGAAGTAATTTAGTCTAGTAAAAAGTAAAACTTTTGCTCAGTGGCATTTTGCAACAACAAAAAACACACATACAGCCAAAATGTTTGGACCAGCTCCACTTGAATCTATCTTTTTACCATTATTGGGCTTTTGAACTTAGAGTGTAATTTCTGATGTCTTATTTCAGAGTTATCAGCTGAAAATAGCTTTTGCTGAACTGATTTCCTGACATGAGATGTTATGAAGGAATTACTTCTAACTCATGTTTCTAAGCTACAAAATACAGTGTTTACTGAAATGTCATCATATTCTTTATGTTTTGAGATCAGTAACCTTTTTTTGAACTGCCAATTTCACTGTATTTGTAGTTTGTGCTCATTTCAAAATATTTGGAGAGAAAAAAAAGGAGAAAGGCATATATGCACCAAGGAACAGATCTGATAAGATTGCACAGGAGATTTCTGCTTAAAAGTAATGTTTTTATAGCATGACAAATGTCTCGGGTATATGATGACAGGCACAAATGGACACGTTATTTGTGATTTCTGAACAAAGTGAATAACCTAGTCGAGGTCAGTGACAATGATGGATGGATCTGCTCAAGACTGCCATAGATTCATTGCAATTCTGCCGTCTCTGTCTCTTAAGAGGGCCTTCAATCAATAAATGAACAGCAGTAGAATGCACTAGAATTGGGAATAGGAGAAGTTAACAGAAATTCATGCTCTTTCTATTGGGGCAGAAAGTTAACCATGCAGCTAAATGACCCTTTTTTGTTCCCTCCTATCAATATTTCGATAACACACGCTCTACTTCCATGATTTCTATATGATTTGTTTGGGGTGCATGATAAAGGTTGCACAGTGAGAGCAGTGCTGTGGTTTCTGAAGAGCTTTCCCTGAAGTGACTCACCTTGGACAAATGTTTCATTTATATACGGTCAATGGTGCCGTTTCACCCAGAGTTTATACCAGGAGAAAAAGGGTCATAAAATAAACCAAGAGTGTATCTATCAAAACAGCTACACAGCTTAGGTTGCAGGGTATTTAAATTATTTTGTTTTCAAATGCTTCTGTAATTTAGCTCTGGACTGAACACACTCATGGCTATGGGACAGGATGCTGGAGTTTATCTTTCATCAAAGATGCATTCTGTAGATGTGAGAGCATCTGAACCAGAGAATGCCTGAGCTTTTATCAGCTTCTGTGAGACGGAGGGGAGACCTCATCATAGTCTACAACTTCTTCATGAGGGACAGCACTGATCTTTTCTCTGTGGTGATCAGTGACAGGAATGGGAATGGCTGGAGCTGTGCTAGGAGAGATTTAGGCTGGATATAAGGAAAAGGTTCTCCCCCATAGAGTGGTGGGCACTGAAGAGGCTCCCCAGGGAATGGTCACAGCCCCAGGGCTAACAGAGCTCCAGCAGCATTCGGACACCACTCCCAGTCACAGGCTGGGATTGTTGGGGTGTCCTGTGCAGGGCCAGGAGTTGGACTGGAAGATCCATGTGGATCCCTTCTGACTCAGGATATTACTGTGTAATTCTTCCAGATGTCTGTCTCCATGCAAAAGAAATCCAGGCACAAAGCCCAGACTGGCATGTTGGTGGGCATACACCCTTAGACAGATTTAGAAACAGGCTATAAATTTAGGTTTGTAGGCTTACTAGACTTGTGTTTTCTTCGGGCTCCGTATTTTCTTTCCTCTTTGGCTAGTATTGAGGTAAAGCTCTAAATTTACAGATTCTTTTTTCTCAGTAGAGAAATGCCATGTTGACAGCGTGCTGACTTCTCACAGGAGGGACCTGTTTCATGTAGATCTCTAAGCTGCTCTGGAGTTTACAGGATGAGGAAGCAGCAGTGTTACTTTGTCAGGCTCTCCCAGGAGGTGATGTTCTGCCCCCTTGGCCAGAATACAATGCAGAGATTTGAAATCACTCACTCAGTCACTCACTTTACCTGTATCCCATCCCAGATTTATTTCCATCTGTGTGGAAAGAGAGGAGGACCAGGCCGCAAAGGTGGGAAGCACTTTCCTGAGGAGCAGAGTATGTGATCTCCAGAAATCTCTTTCAATACTTCCAGTCATCGCTCTTCTTCTCTGAACTTTTGGGTCCTTAGTTGTGTGAAACAGATGAAGCAACTGGGCCCAATGCTAGAGACTGGAATGTCTACAGGCTTGTCTATTTGCTAACTCTTCTTTGGCCTGCAGTGAAGTGGTGAGGTGGGACTGAAATTTTACCTCTTTTGTTGATAAGCAAAACGATCAAGTTTTTGCAGAAAAAAACAACTGCTGAAACAGCTGCCTATTGAGCCTTATGGAAGACTATGTAACTAGTTATTTCCCTGATTCTAGAGAAATAATAGCACCTTCACAAACTGCAATTCTGACAGAGAAGGCTGGAGGATATTTAAGACGTCATAAAGTGAGGCTCCTCACTTTCCTGTGGAAACAGCAATCCCACAGACTCTCTGAGTAAGTGCACCTTACATTTCTCCTTAATTTCTCTTCTAGACCTTCCTTAATCCAGTTTTAGTTCCTGATTTCTTTGTCAATACTCTTTAAGGAAGTTTGTTACTTTCTCATGAGAAAGTACCTCCTGTGGATTGGAAGACTTGTATTCTCTCTCTGCACAAAACTACTGCTGCTCCGTCATCCCTCCATCAGAAGCTGCATTTTGCAGAGCAATCTCTGTTCCGTATTTCCATCAGGTGTTTCACCATCACCAGTTAAAATTGTGTCAAACTGCAATCTAACAGTACTGGGTAGAAGAGGAGCTTCAGGTATCTCACAAGGTCTCCTTCCACCCAGCGCAGTTACAAACTGGATCAGTGACCTCAGGACCCTGCCTTGCTGACTCTTTTCACATTTTATTATTCTGTTTGCCAATATAGAAAAAAAGAGTCTCATTTAACATGTAGGGTGATTAAAATCATAAAGAACTATCATACCAGATAGGAAAAGTATTTGATGTATCACTTGTAAGAGCTCTGCTATCCTTTTAACAAACACACAGACTGCAAAATGGCTTCAGTAATACTCTTCCTGGCATTATAATCTTTAACTAGAATTAGGAATTCTTCTCCTCCCAGTTTTTTAAGCATGGTGGGCTCCACCTGCAAAATGAGTGTGTGAAAAAACATCAGCCACAGAAGAGGAGATTTGGATAAAAAAAGAACTGCATTTGGATCTGCAGCATCATTCTGTGTGGGTCAGTTTGAACTATGTTCAGTACAGCAGCCAGGTAGTTGTAAACTTGCAGGTCATTTTAGAGAAATTTCTTTGAACAGCCACAGTTCTGCTGAATTTAAAATTAATTTAAAATCTATTATCTTGTAAAAAATAAAAAGTTCCCCCCCTCCATTTTCTTCTCCATAGTATTTTCTTTGTTTTTCAAAGAAATTGGAGGAAAACTTTTATTCCAAGATGTCACACTAAAGAAATATGCAGCTCTTACTAAAAAACAACAACAAAACAAAACCAAAACTCTGGGGCCTACAAAAATGAACAGCACGTGATGTAATTTTCTCCATTAGAAAAGATGAAAATATGGGAAGCAGTCCTGCATTTTGTGCAGTGTTACAGGCATGGATCAATACCAAGCACGGTACAAAGCCAGCAAGTGGGTGCATTGTTGTGGTAATTTTCCCTCGGGGTTGCCTGTATGAATGGCAGGTTTTCACTAGCACTGCCAGAGCCAAGATGTGCTCTGTGCTTGTGTGTGCACACTGCAGAGGAAGAATTGGAGTAGCTGGTATCTCTGCAGTCTCTTCATGAAGTGCGAATCCTCTTTAAATTCTCAACACTTGAAGCTCAAGGCCTGAAAACCTGAAGTAAGTTTACAGGAATGTCACAGAATCTTTCCATGATCCAGCCCTTCTGCCCCTTCATCCTGCATAGGCATCAATTATACTGCCTGGCATCATCTAGAGTTCATTTTTCTGCACGGAATTAAACAACAAAAAACATCTCTGAAAAGTTAATGAAAAGAATCATAAAAGTGGATAAAAGTAGAAGTGTTCCAGTAATATTTGGCATATGGGTTGGGAGGCATGAAGGATGTGGCCACTTCAGCTGTGGTTGTTTTCACCTTGCTGAGAATGCACTACAGCTTCCCCTTCTCCTGTCCTCCCTTCCCTCTCTTTTTTTCTTTCTTTTTTCTTTCTTTCTGTTGTGCTGCTTCTGAATTTTCATAAGACACCCTTTGTAAGGTGCAGTTCAGTTAATTCCATTGAATTGGGAATGACTATTAACCAGGGTGGGGAATATCTTAGTACCTGTTATATCTGTATGTAAGTATATATGTTGTATATATCTGCTATTGTGAGTGTCTGTTATTTGAATTCATGTTTTTTAAATATGAACTAAAAAACATCCTCCAAGGGAGACTGAGAGGTGCTTCAAAATTTGGTCCTGAGTGTCAGTCTTCTGACACTTCCCCATAGAAAAGAGTAGAGTCAGTCATGATGCAGTTCAGAAATCAAAGTGACAGTGGAAAGAACTGAATATTTAATAAACATGGTCCATTTCCTAAGAGTCAGTTTATAATTTGAACATTCGAAGTGTTTCTGGAACAGTTCTGTTGATGAGCATTGTTTGTGGTAATTCTGAGCAATTGAGTGCATTTTTTTTCTCTAAAGACGAAAACAGAAGTAATGAAATTAATAACTGGAGTACGAAATGTCAAATAAGAATTTACTGCAATCTGGAATATTTTATTGAAGAGTGATATTAAAAAAAGTAGGTAGATGTGGCTCCCTGACTATGAGATGTAGCACTTGTTTCTTTTCAGTTGATAGTTTCTGTATGTAATTAAATCTTACCTGTAGTGACACTGTGGGATGTAAACCTGCATCTGTTATAAAAAAGTAAAATCTGACACTTTTTTCCCATTCAGATTCTCTTTTTTCTACAGGGCAATGCAGGGAAAACAGAGGTGCCAGAAACATGTTATGTATGCCCTGGCCAGCAGCTGGCCTCGGGCAGAACTCCCGCAGGTGTCTCCATGGCCATGACTGCTTGGAGCAGAGCACTGAGCACAGCGACCACCAGGAGCACCAGGAGCACCTCCCGACGAGCCCAGGCATGTTATAAATGACCCAAACCCCAAGTGGTATTGAGAACAATAAAAAAATCAGCCAAGCAAAAGAGACAGCGCTGGGTGCATGGCAAAATTCCAGAGGCTCGTGCACAAAATGGCCTTTTATACCCTTGAAATTGCATCAGCTTTAGGCATTGTGAGAAACGATGTCTCACTTCTTAAAATTTTAAAAGGTTTCTTGAACCACAACAGGCGACTGAATAATAAGGAAAAAGGGGCAGCAATGGGTGCTTAGCAGCCAGAGGTACACCCCCCTCACCTGTAACAATCCTTGTATACGCTTATTGCCCCACCAACCCCCTGGTGACCGACCCTCCCCACACCGGCGCATGTGGCACTCTTCTGACCCAGCTCCTCCTCCATCCCACCTTCCCACCTCCCACAGTTTGTGCAGTTTTGCTTCAACTTTCCCAGTGGTCGGAGATCAACCTTCAACATTATAACATATACAACGTTACAACTTTCAACATCATCATATATAAAACCACCAGATCTCAACAGAACTTCTTTTAACCTTATAAGATATATTTAATGTTTGTGAGAGCCAACATGGCACTATCGCTTTATTACATGCATATTTATTTTTGGTTTTAGATAGTCCTGCCCTATCTCACTCTTTTTGGTGAGATAGAGCATTCTGCAGACGTAACAGCATCTGAACCAGCAGATTCTACAACCAACATAGTTTTGTTGCTGTGGTCATCACAGTTCTCAGTGGATGAAATTTTACTCCTTTTAAGGTCATGTCTCAAAAGTCTGTCTAGGAACAGTCTGTCCAATACAAACTCATAAACCCCCATTACAACACACGAAACCATACTGCCCTCATGAAAGCCAATTTTACAACTAGGCTATTGTAACAACATTAACCACTTTATAACATATATTATTACCTGAATATTAACAACATTAAATAATTCATAACATATATTATGATCTTAACATTAACAACATTATAATATTTAATATAAATTAATATAATACTTTGTGAAATCCAGTTCCCACTAGCTTGTTTCTCACAGGTTCAAGGCAGTCTGAGCCCACTCTCCCCTGATTTTGAGCCCTGAGGGGCTTGGTGTCACAATGCATCCCCTGGGGACAGTTGTGTGGGCCAGTGAGGTCAGCCCATTATGACTAAACCAAGTCAGAAAGGGAAGATTGACCACACCTTCATCAGAGAGCAGAGGAAATTCCAATTGTGCCTGACAACCTGAAACTACAGCCAATTACAGTTCATTCATTGATGTATCATTGAATTGATATGAAAAAGAGACTTTTGCATGAATGCAAAGGAAGGTGTGATAGAAAAGGAGGGCAGGAAGAAAGGGAAAGGAGCATGAAACTGGGCAGAGAAAGAGGAGGCAATAGCAGAAGCAGAGTTCATATGGACACTGATCATACATGGGCATCTGGCAGCTGTGCTTAAAAATAATCACTAAAGAACAGAACCAAACCCAACTATTCAACCCATCAAAGAATCCCCAAACCCAAGAAAAAACACACATACACCAGGCTGACTGGTGTGGCTGATACATCTGAGGGCTGAGATGCCATCCAGAGGGACCTGGACAAACTCAACATGGAGGGCCATCGGAAAGTCACCAGGTTCTACAGTGCTGCAGTTGCAGCCCAGAAATCCAACCGTATCCTGGGCCGGCCTTCAACATACCTTGCATCCAAAACTGACTCTAGAAATCCATAATTTCAGGTAAACTTACTCAGTTATCTCTTTATTTAGAGATTATTTAGAGTTTATCTCTTTCTATTGGGGACTTGCTGTGTGTAAGGCGCCTTTCATCCTCCAGGCCAATGGTTCACCAAGAGACATAAAACAATGAAGCTTCTCCTTCAAAATCTCACAAGCCATTACAGAGCTTCAAAATGGAACTGTTTATTTCTTTAGAATATGAAAACATTGGCATTGTGCATGAAAGCAACATTACTTACCAGGGTCCCCCATGGAACGTGAGATGAAAATAGGAATCCTGTATTCCAACACTGCAGGCAATTTTATTCCTTGCACAAAATGCTGTTCTAACACAAAGTGAGGTTCCTTTTAAACTCAAGAAATTTCTGGACCCCAAACTATGCTCCAGTTAATACTCTTTGGGTCAATGCATTTATTTGGAAGTTAATTACTTACCATGGACACCTATGTAACCTGAGATGGCAACAGGTATTCTGTGTTCCATCACCAGTGCCTCAGGCAATTTTATCCCTTGCACAAAAAGCTTTTCTGATACGAATTTTAGTTCTTTTTAAACTAAACAAATTTCTGGACCACAAAACACACTCTAGTTGAAATGCAGATGCCACTCATAAAACTCAATACCACTGCATTTAGCTGGAAGCTCAGATAGCAGCAGTCTTTTTAACTGAATTTCACATGAATCTAATATTTCTATCATGTCCAAGAAGCAGTTGTTGTGACTCATGTTTCTTGTGTCTCTTATGAATGCCAAGAAAATGCATTGTTTTTCTGACACAGCTCTCTGTTCATGACGTGGGACAGCGAGTGCCGATGTGCAGGAGCTGATGGAAGGGACAGGGATGAGGATGCAGCAGGCACAGTGCCAAGCTGACAGAGGGATGATCTCTGGCAGTGGCACTAAAGGAGAAGAGTTTGCAGGCAGGACAGAAAATGGCTCTTTGTTTCACTTCTTCTTTCAGTGCTGCTAAGAATGTAGCCTGGAGTGAGCTGGGAACACCAGAGCATGGAGCCCTTTCCAGGCAGGGCTGCATCTGCTGAAGGGGCAGAGGGAGCCCAGCAGGGATCAGACACAAAGCAGCAGGGGACTGAGGAGCCCCTGTGGTGGCAGCGAGCAGCTTCGGGCTCTGGTCACTGCTGGTGGCATTTTCTATTGAACCATCTCCAAGGACTTCTGCTGTGCTCTGTATTTCTAAGTGCCTGCATTCTTGGTATTGGTTGTCTACTGCATCTTTATTTCTCCAAATTACTGGAAGTTTTAAGCTGCACTGGACAGGACATGTTAAAAAGTTATATATGAATTCAGTCCCCTTAACTGTTTTTTGCCAGAGGATTCTCTGAGCTCTTAAAATCCTGAAGTCTTGATTGCATTAAATCAGATTAAAATTGAGAAGCAAGAAATGCTTTATGAAGTATTTTCATAGCACTGAAAAGAGGAGAGAAACCCTGGATGGGGAGCTGATGTTCCTCATCCTTTCTAAGTGGAACCATAGCAAATAAAAAATTATAGAGGGAGGGAGGCAATATCTAATGAGAGCCTGGATCAGCCCACACCTCATCAATATTCTGCTTGGCAAACCAACCAATTCTATATATGATCATGGAGATGTTTTTCGTGGCACAACTCACTTGTGACTATGCAAAGGGCTGAGTTTGCCTCCCTAAAGGATGAAATTGGCAGCCCTGGGCCTTGAAGAATTACTGGCCATAAAGCAAAAAACCTAAAATCACCAAAGCACAGGTATTTAATCCAGCGTAGATCTGCTGTGTGAAACCAGGCTGGATTATCAACATCATACCAGTCAGGAGCTGCAAAGGCATCTATCCACTATGGCAGCAGGGAATGATGCTCAGGTGAATTGAACTCACATACACAGTCTGACTCAGAAGGTCATTTGGCAGTCAGAATATAAAACATGGCACACTGTTAAATGTGGCAACAGTCGGACTGAAGCTATTATGATTTGTTTATGGTAATAGAGATGAAATTTCACAGAAAGTCAAATTTCAAGAGTTGTACGTATTTGAAATTTGATTTTATGTGATTGTTCCATCATTGGGCTTAATTTTCTTCTTTGTTTTTTTTTTTTTTCCTGAAATAAGATAATTCTGAATTTTAAGAAAGTTTTAATTATAAATAAGCCTGAAATGAGGGGATTTTTTTTGGAAAATGGGACTGTTCTTCCCAGGATTGTACTATTCCTATGCTTTAACTCAGGTCAGGTGAGGACTGTCCAAAGACTGGAACCACTTGAGTGTCCAGCCCAGAATTACGTGTGCTGTGAAGAATGAACCTCAGCAGTCTCACATCCCAGTGTGCAGAGTTGGTGCAGATAAACAAACAAGAAATGCTCTGAGGAAAAGGTCCCCATTCTCCCAGGAGCCTGGCGCTGCCATTGCAGCAGAGAGCAGTGGGGCACTAGCGAGAACTCCCCAACACTCACAAAATGTTGATTTGCCCTTTGGTTTGCTGCTGGGTGCTCCAGCCAAATTCTACAACTCTCAGACATGAGGCTGTGGCTGGATGAGGATGGATTTCCTCTCCCAAGAAACAAAGGACAGGAGGAGAGGAAATGTGCTCAAGGTGCTGCAGGTGAGGTTTGGGTTCATTCAGAGGGCAGTCAGGGGTAGTGAGCACTGATCATCCAGCTGCAGTCCCCATCCATGTCCCTTTCAGTGCTGGCTTTAGGGTGTCTGCAGCCTGGATCCAGAGCGCCCTGGGGGGCTGCTGTGGCTGCCTTTGCACTCAGGGTGAGGATGCCCAGGAGCCACTGAGGCCGGCAGTGGGGACCAGGGCTCTGGGGGCTGTGACATGCCAGGGCACGGGTCACAGTGGGAGCTGGGAGTAGGGGCACGGCCAGCTTGGCAGCTGAGTGACATGGTTCTGCAGGTGTGACATCACAGAGGACAGGTCACGCTGGCACCTGTGTCCAGGGGCAGCACAGGGCAGTTGAATTCTGGCAGCCAGTGAGTGCATACACAGGGGGACAGCTGGGCTGGCTGGGGGCTGGGAAAGGTGCCCTGGGGGTTTAAAGCCAGAGGGAGAGCTGGGACCTTCAGGGCAGGGCACTGTCCCCAGGGCTGGGGGAAGAGGGGCTTGGGGCTGTCAGCATGGCTGGTGCCCAGAGAGGCTCTGAGGACATTCCAGGTGTCACCTGCCCCCTGCCCCCTCCCAGCCAAACGAGCTGAGACCCCTTTCTCCCACCAGGCCATGTTTCCAACAGTGGCCTTCCTCCTGGCCCTGTTAGCCACCCACGGTGGGCTGAAGGTGGAACTTCCAGTTGACAAACATGAAGTGAAACGGATGCTGGAGCATGAGGAATATTTACATCAGGAGATGACTCGGCTCCTGCAGGAGATTGAGGGGAGCAGTGGGACCATGGAAGCCCTGCTCTGTTCTGCACTGGAAAAGCAGTGGCTTCTTTGGGTTGGTGCAGCAGCCCTGCTTCTGGTTCTAGCTATGGCCTGCTGGCTGGTCAGGAGGAGGCAGGAGGGATCCAGCAGCAAGGAGAAGGTCAGTGAGCATGAGGAGGACAAGGGCGCAGACTGGGGTGGCAGCACATTGGCTGTGCCCAGCCCATCACCAATGGGCACATCCAGGATAAGGCTGGAGTGGGCTGTCAGCAACCTGATCTCATTGGGAATGCCCCTGCTCATTGCTGTGGGGTTACACTGGATGGTCCATAAAGGTCACTCCCAAGCCCAGCTGTTCTGTGATTCTGCAGCAGGGCCTGCCCAGCACGAAGGTGCTGCAGGAGCTGGTGGACGAGCTCCTCGGTGTCTGCCGAGTGCTCTCCCGGAGGAGCTTCATGCTGGAGCTGCACCCAGCTGTTGAGATGGACACCAGGGACACCAGCCCTGCAGCCTGCGGTGTCCAGGAGCACGGCAGCACCTACCGCCCGCTGGTCATCCTGCGGCCACCTCCCGGCCACTCCTTCATCCTGGAGAGCACCAAGTGGCCGCCAGCCAGGCGCATCCGTGTGGCGCTGGAGTGCCTGTGCTCCGGGGAGCAGCTGCTGGGGCACACGTGCTTTCTGCATGCCTCCGGGGGCCAGCTGCCCACGGATCAGGACTGGTACCTGATGGACACCCTCTGCACGGGCTCCTACTTGGATGCCAAGAAAGTGACCCGCTGGGTGCAAACGTTGGTGCTGTCGGCCTGGCTGCTCCTGCCGCAGTCGCGCCACTGCCAGCTCACGGCGCTGCCCTGCGGCAAGTCCTGCGGCTTCCGGCTGAGCGGCGCCTCTGGCCTGCACTGCAGCATCGAGATGGCTCTGGCCGTGCAGCGAGGCTGCTCAGGGGCCTGCCTGAGCCTGGAGTAGGCAGCAGCGGCTCTGCCAGCAGCACCGTGTGGGCCAGAGAGATGCCACTTCTCTTTCCTAAATTCCACCCAAGCTGTGCAACAAATGGGGTGAAATGACAGTACTTCTGTAATGAGCTTTTTTTGTTTTGTTTTAATAAAATGAAGAATTTATGGCAATTTTTGAAAACAGGTGGAATAATTTGTAATTTTTTTTAGACTGGGCTCTGTCTTTTAACTCTCATGGCTGACAGAGCTTTTGTTGCAGCCCTGGAAAGGGTTCTGGGGGCCATTGCCCGAGGATGGGGATCAGGGCTCAGAAAAAGGAACCAGAGGGTTCAAGGTAGGTGAAAGCTGAGAGGACACAGCTGCCACAACATAGTGTTGCATTATGGTTTTGTATGTCATAGTTGCAATAAATTATGCCTTGGTTTTTTACGTTTTTTCCCCTGTTGTAATGGTTCTGCCCCTGTTGCCTCCTCCCTCCCTTTCACTGTCAGTCACCCTGCCTCCTCCTCATGTTCCCTAAAAATTGCTGTGTCATTCCCTTGACCCCTCCTCGGGTGTCCTGTCCGTCACTCGACAGCCCCTCCCCTCCCGAAAGAAACTTCTACCAAGGGCGTTGAGTGACGTGCCGGAGCCCCTCCCCTGGATTACCCCCCCCCCGGGGTCACTAAATGCCTGTTCCCCTGATCCCCACACCCTCCTGTACACCTACTGGCAGATGGGCAATCCCCTCCGCTGTTCACTCCCATCTTTATAACGTGTTACACTGCCCAGTCCTGTGTCTTCGGTTGACTGGACCCCTGGATTGCAGATCTCTTTCCTGTGCTTCTTCAGTAAACCTAGACTGAACCCTCAACAGAAGTCCATTCCTCCTTCTGCCATTGTGAGAGTGTCCCCCGTCGCTCGCTGTGTCAGAGCCAGCCGGGGTGACTCTGAGTGGGCACTCAGAGGGGCACAGTGACAGCATGGCATAGAAAGAACCTCGTCTCCTCCTCAACCTGCGCCCTCTGCGCTGCCCTTTGCGGCGTTGGCGGCTCCTCTGGCTGCGGGGCTCCAGGGCATCCTGAGGGCCGGGCCCCTCGTCTTCAGGAAGCGCCGGAGCCTCGGAGGCGAGCGGCTGCTGCTGTGGTCGGCAGGGGCGAGCTGCCGCTGTGGCCCCGGGCACGGTGAGCTGCCGCTGTGGCCGGCTCCTGCCGCGGCTCCTGCCTCTGCTCCGGCCCTGTGCGCACAGACATGGCCAAGGGCTGCCTGGGAGCCGCAGCGGGGCTGGCTGCTTTTCTGTGCTTCCACAGCATGGCTGTCCCGGCTGCTGCACTCTGTGGTCTCTGCATGCCACCAGCCAGGGACATCTGTGTGTCGCTGGAGTGCCTGTGCTCTGGTGAGCAGCTGCTGGGGAACACGAGCTTTGTCCAAGCCTCTGGTGTTACTGTGTACCAGCTTGTTTTTGATAGGCAAACTAACCAGCCCCTGGGTTGACTTGCTGCAGTGTGCCTCGAATCCTGGGGCGCAGGCCCAGGTGGAGCTGCTGCTGGTTCACAGATCTTGGTGGTAGTAGCAAATATTCAAATAAGAGCTTTGAAGGCTGAAGTGGAGCACGGTTCCATGTGGGGCTAAGCTGTGATGAGTAGGAGGGCCGCTGTTGCAGTTAATATTTATTTTTATTAGTTCACTCTTAAATAGTTTATTCTGTTATCCCCCCTTGTTTTCCCCAGGTTGGTTCATCCCTGAGTGGTACTCTGCATTAAAGCTGTGTTGTGGTTTGTGCTTTATTTTATTAAGTTATTGTTAAATGGTTCATTCTATCTCCCATGTTTTCCCCAAGTTGGTTTCTTCCTAAGTTGTGCCCTCCCTTCCATCTGTTGCTGAAGGTATCCCTTCCCTTTATTCCAGACTCTTCCATGCCTGTCATGGCAACCCTGCCCCTTCTTCCCTGTCTGTCAAGGCAACCCTGCCCCTTCTTCCAGAACATTCCCTGGCGCTCATTGCCTGGACCAATCCCCAACCAAGACTTTCTCCTCCCCCTATCCTGGTTGGTTTCTGCCCCTAAACTCTGCCTCTAGTGTACCCCATTGGCTTCATTTGGTGTCCACCCCCTGTTTTGCTGTGCCTCAACACCCCCTGCAGAGAGGTGCTTGGGAGTCTCCTCTCTTCATCCTGACCCCTCCAACTCCAATAAAGCCTGTTGGAACTTCATGACCAGAGAGTCTCCTCTTCTTCTTAGAGTTCCTTCCAAAGCCTGTTGGAACTTCATGACCAGAGAGTCTCCTCTTCTTCTTAGAGCCAGCACTGCTCTGTGCAGAGAGACAGAACACTGTCTCTCTGCACAGAGCAGTGCTGGCTCTAAGGTTCTGCCTTTGGCTTCACCACAGGCAAGGCAGTTCCCTGCAATTGCTGCTCCACCCGAGCAAAACTGAGATAGCCCAGGTTCTGGTGCGCAGTGGAAGCTGGTGCCCAACATGAGGCCTCCCTCGGGGTCTGAGACCCCATGAAGGACTGGACGGCCCCCCCTTGGAGATCAGCAGAAGTCTTTGGTTTGTGGCTACGCCGGTTGCAGTTGGCTGAGTTTAGCTAGCAGTGCTCCCAGAGAAGGACATGGCAACCTCTGCGGCACCAGGGATTGTCTCCAGGACTGAGACCGTACTTGTACTCCAGCTGTCCTTGGAGCAGGCGAGTATCCTCCAGGTGGGAGTATTGTGAGTGTGTGGCTAAGGGGGCCCTGCCTGTGGGTGGTGTCCTTCCCCAGACTGCTCCTTGGAATCCTTCTTTTGATTTGAGTTTTCCTTTTAGTGCGAATGTGGGTGAAGGGTTTTGCAGACAAGAGATGATTTATTTCCATGTTGGGGAAATGCTGGAAAGTGGGGGAAATTTTTTTCTAAGGGTGTGTCTAAAAAGTTGATAAGGTGGCTTTCCTTTACTTCCAGGCGTCTCCTGTGGGAGGTAGCCATGGGGAAGACAGGGCAGGAATGCCATGGGAGGACACAGTCATTTGAGTCAGAGTCCTTGTTTGGTAATGTTCTGTTATCAATGAACTATTGTTCACTCCCATTTCCAGAAAGTTCTATGATTCCTGTTCCCAGATTGGTTCCCCCTGAGAGACCACTCCCTCTCTACTCCCTCACTGTTGTAGCCCATGTCACCGCACCTCAATTCCTCCCCTGACTCCCTTCTCTACTGGTTAATTTGTATCCTGACCCCTCCTACTTTCCCTCAGTTATGTACCCTGGCCCCTCCCTCATTCTGTGGTCTGCCACTGATCCCCTTCAACAATGGTGGTGCTCCTGTCTGTTCCTGCCCCTCTCCTTACCCTCACCCAACCTGGACCCTCAGACCTACCTTCAGTAAACCCTGTTGGATCAGCGTTGTGTCAAGAGTCCTCCTTCAGCTACTGGTTGAGCATGCATTACAACATTGGGGCCTGGGAGCAAGGTGGGCTGGGGGAGCTGGTCTTCCGGACGGAGAGGGAACCACTCTTGGGAGGGTAACCACCCCGACAGCACCTGCCCAGGGACATTCCCCGCAGCTGGTGCCCAAACAGGGACCTGGGCAGTTGTCCACTCATCCAGATCCTCGAGAGCAGCTCCTCGGCACAGCAGCTCAGTGATCTACTGTTCCTGGAATGAAGCGCTGTTTGGACTCAGCTCCAGAGAGAGCTGAACCTCAGTTGCATAAGGACTGCTTTGCCTGGCCTGCCGACAGCCTTCTGCACTTCACCTGCGAAGAACTGCGTGCAGCTCCAGGGGGGGCTTTTGGCGAACCAGAAGGACTGGCAGGAGCCAACCAGCCCCACGAGACTTTTTTTTTCGCCTGAGTCTTCATTAAAGCCTTTGGTTGAAAAAGATCAGGTAGAGAGGCTGGGAGATGACGCCTTGAATGCTTTCTCTGGAGACGGGATCTTTGATAGGCCAGAGAACCAAGCCACTTTACTGGTGGATGTCTTGAATAATAAACTAGCTGCTAAGACAGCTCTGTTGAAGATCCCCTACAGTTCCACCCCTCTCCAGAGCTTTTCCATGATCCACCAAGGGGCAGATGAACCTTTTATAAGATTCATTGACCACCTTCTTGAGGCCATCGAAAGGCAGATTGATAATGCTGAGGCCAGGGACAAGCTTTTAAGAAAGACAGTCATGTCCAATGCAAAACCCTGACATGAAAAAGATTCTTAGGGCTCTCCTTCAGGATCCCAAACCTTCCATCACTCAAATGGTGACTGCCTGCACGAAAGCCACTTCAATTGAACAGACTGTGGCAACAGCCGTGAGTAAAGGAGTGGGGGAAGCAATGGTAACATTAAATAATGCACAGTGCTTCAATTGCAAACAATTTGGCCACATTTACGTTAACTATCCCTGTCCCCTGTCTGAGAGCTGCCTCTCGTCACTTCTCCCCATCCACCTTGGTACTGGCAGCCACCAGGTCGCCCAGGAAACGGGTGGCAGAGCACCCGGCCCTGAGCCATGACATCAAATGGCAGCAGCTCCCTACCATCCGCGAGACCCAGTTCCTGGATGGATCATTTCCAAGGATCGGAGCCATGAGGACGGACTCAACTACTTCCACGGGACAGGGCAACTAGACCAAAGCCTGTGTTGGGTTCTCTACAGCTCCGTGCGCCTTCTGTTGCCGGATGAAGATCTTGTCAGAGACCCGACAGTATACTTAAGGCCTCTGTATCATGACTGGCCCACCCAAGTGCTTCTTGTAGGGGACAATAAACATACACCATACGAAATAACTGTTATTCCTGAAGTCATCAGTGTGGATCCTTTTAATGAAATTACTGTCACCATTTCATGTACTACCCCTCGATACACTTTGTGCAAGCACTCCCCTTTGGCACAAATGTATATTTTACCTGGACAGGATCCTGATTTTACTAACTACAATGTTTATTTTTGCCAGACGCTA